>NC_082655.1:78773134-79076165 GCF_028023285.1 Balaenoptera ricei
CTGTGCTCTGCAACAAGAGAGGCCGCGATAATGAGAGGCCCGCGCACCGCGATGAAGAGTGGCCCCCGCTTGCCACAACTAGAGAAAGCCCTCGCACAGAAACGAGGACCCAACACAGCCATAAATAAATAAATAAATAAATAAATAAATAAACCCAAAAGTTTAAAAAATAAAAATAATAAAAATAATAAAAATAAAATGCTATTATCTCTAAAGTAGAATTCTTATGTTACATTGTACCAGTAAAAACAAGATTTTGATGGCCTAGATTCCTGGGAAAAAAAACTACTCAGCCCCATTCACATGTATAACAAGGTCTCAAAATCCCCTTAATATTCACAGGCTCATGCTCTGAGAGCTTGGAGAAATCCTAAATTCAGTCAAACAACTTCAGTATATATTTCCCCCCCACTGTTTAGTTTTTCTATGTGTTTACTACCGCCCTAGTCCATTCTGGCTGCTGTAACAAAAAAACCCTGCAGACTGGGTAGCTGATAAAGAACAGTTCTGAAGCTGAAAGTCCAAGATCAGGATGCCAGCACAGTTGGGTGGGTTGCAAGCAGGCTTCTCCCTGTGTCCTCACTCGGACTGAGGGGCTAGTGAGCTCTCAGAAGCCTTCTTCTTTTTTTTTTTTTTTAATAATTTTTATTGGAGTCGAGTTGATTTACCATGTTGTGTTAGTTTCAGGTGTACAGCAAAGTGAATCAGCTATATACATACATATACATATGTCCACGCTTTTTTTAGATTCTTTTCCCTCAGGGACAAGACAAGGATGTCCACTCTCACCACTCTTATTCAACATAGCTTTGGAAGTCCTAGCCACAGCAATCAGAGAAGAAAAAGAAATAAAAGGAATCCAAATTGGAAAAGAAGAAGTAAAGCTGTCACTGTTTGCAGATGACATGATACTATACATAGAAAATCCTAAAGATGCCACCAGAAAACTACTAGAGCTCATCAATGAATTTGGTAAAGTTGTAACAGGGAAGAGCTAAATCGAACTCCATGTTCCATCTGTTTCTTTGACTTTAACCTTTGCTTTTCATTGCTTTTGGGAACCCTGCCCCTCTGCCTGAATATTAAACTAAAGTGCCTTTGTTCAGCTCACAGGGAGACAATGTGACCCTGCCCACCTCTGAATGGCTGCAGAAAAGAAGAAATTAACACATCTCCTCCCTGAGGCTGGCCATTCCAGGAGATGTTTTGCAAGACTGATGGTCCTTTTTACTTTACTTCCTCACCACCTCTTCCTCTCTGATTCTATTAAAGAAACTGGCATCCAGACCCCGACAAGATGGTTTATCGGAGACACTAGTCTGCCATCTTCTCAGTCTACCAGCATTCCAAATAAAGTCGTATTCCTTGCCTCAGCACCTCCTCTCTGATTCATTGGCCTGTCGTGCGGCTAGCAAAGCTAGCTTGGACTCGGTATCAAATTTACAGGATACAAAATAAATACACAGAAATCTCTTGCATTCCTATACACTAACAATGAAAGATCAGAAAGAGAAATTAAGGAAGCAATCCCATTTCCCATCACAACAAAAAGAATAAAATATCTAGGAATAAACCTACCTACGGAGGCAAAAGACCTGTACTCAGAAAACTGTAAGACACTGATGAAAGACATCAAAGGTGACACAAACAAGATGGAGAGATACACCATGTTCTTGGATTGGAAGAATTAATATTGTGAAAATGATTATACTACCCAAAGCAATCTACAGATTCAATGCAATCCCTATCAAATTACCAATGGCATTTTTCACAGAATTAGAACAAATAATTTTACAATTTGTATGGAAACACAAAAGACCACGAAGAGCCAAAGCAATCTCTGGAGGCATTTTTACAAGGCACTAATCCCATTCATGAGGGCTCCACCCTCACTACTTAAGCATCTCCCAAAGGCCCCACCTACTAATACCAGCACCTTTGGGGGTTAGAATTTTAACATATGAACTTACTGGGGGGACACACATATTCAGACCATAGCAACTATGTTTCCTTAGTTCCATCACTATCAATAGCAGGTATTTTTATCTTTCTTTCCTTCTCCCACTAGACAAGAGACCCTGAGTGTCAGGATGCGGGGGTGTGATGCCAGGCTGTCTACATTCCTGCACAAAAACACTGCAGTCAATGATTCAAATCCTTGCTGTACAGTAGTTACAGGTAAACCACCATCCTTCAAACCACTAGTCTCTGGGTTGAAACTGAGAATGTCAAATTCATGAATGCCAAGGGTTCCTGTATTAGATTGTGTGTGACAGACAGGCATTCCTTCAGCCCTAACCAAATAGTCTCTATGGATTAGAGACTGTGTTACGGAAATGTCACTCTTAAGGAAAAAAAAAAAAAAAGCACAACTAACAGGGTTTATCTTTCATCATAATTACTTCTTTAGTAATCATAGCTCATATAATTGCTTGTTCCCTAGATACTGGCCACTTATGACTACATAATTACTGATTACAAATATAATGGTCTATTATTTCATTACTTTTATTATCTTAATCTAGGGAGCATAATTTCCTTCAAGAAAAGCAGGATATATCCTGAAGCACATTTGAGGGTGAAAAAAGTCTATACGCTGTATAAAACAATTCATAGTTGATTATCTCAGATAGATCACCCCTATTTGGATTTTTAAAGCCAAATCTTGTTTTCAAATTCTTAGATATTGTCATCACTTTGACTTAATTAAGCACTTTGTTAACGTAAATGGGGGTACAGGTAAAAACAAATTAGCAATTTTGTTATGAGGGTTGAGCTTGTGCTTATACTGATCTTTTGCATTATTCTGAGAGGTGAAATAGTCCATGGCCAGCGAGGATGGGACAACTGAATTACAGTTGACTCTTGAACAATGCGGGGGTTAGCGGGCACTGACCCTCTGAGCAGTGGGAAATCCAGGTATAAATTATAGTCGGCCCTCCGTACGTATCCACAGTTCCTCTGGATACATAGTCCTGCAGCCAGGGATTCAACCAACTGCAGATAGTGTGCTGTAGTATCTACTACTGAAAGAAATCTGCGTATAAATGGACCCTTTCAGTTCAAACCCATGTTGTTCAAGGGTCGACTGTATTGAGTTTGCAGTTTGATTTTATCAGGCTCTCTGGGGTAAACTGAATGTCTAGAACCTCAGAGAGACCCTTTTGATGTAAATATGGAGCATTTCTCCAAAAGAAAAATATAAGGAGTTTAGTAATTACCAACCATTTTTGATGATCAGTTTCATGCTTTGTTTCCATTAACAATCTCATTTGCTTTTTTGAGCCTAAGAAGTTCACGTTCACAAAAACTGAACATGAGTTGGCTGCATGAAGGCCTTGGGTGGGCAAAGATGGCGGGCATTTAACTGTCCTCCCGAGGTGGAATCACTCTTACACTCTCTTTTGCGAAACTGCTACTGTCCATTAATAAGTTAATAATCTGTCATTTCAGCTACAGCTATGATGCATGTAATTCTCTAAGCAGAGCTACATATTTTAAACAGGCACTTTTCACCTAACCACAGAAAGTGACGGCAAACCCTTAAGAGTCCAGAGTCCTGAAATTCCAAATAATGCTTAAATACCTATGATTGCTTTTCATCAAAACCTCACCTAGTTCCATTCCTATTACTCTAAATATCATCCTAATGGGTGTTTTAGCAAGGACTTTTATTAGCTGCTAAATCATCTTACAATTATGAAGAGGTAATTCAAATTGTGGTTATTTTCTGTTTGTGTGTTTTCCGTCGGAAAACTCAGAGGATACGAAAAATAGCTTCATAAAAGGAAGTGCATGTACACTGGATGTAAAAGAAGTTAAAGGAAGACTAAAGCAGGAGAAGGTGACCTTTCAATAGGAATTACTGCCTCAATGTCACTAGGTAGAAGTGGGATTTCTAAACTCAAACATATCAATATTGAAAAAATTACTCTAAGTCATTTACACAGTGATAGATGGGCTTTGGTTTGAAATGGTTCTGCAAGTGAGATTGCCTCAAGCAGTAAAAACAGGATCCCCATATTTCTCTGACCCCTTTTCACAAGCTAAGCTATTTAAAAAATAAATTTGCTTTATGTCACTGCTTACCAACAAAAATGTCTCAGATCAGCTTATATGCAAAAATTGTTTTTTTGTCTTTTTTTACAATTTGAAATTGAATCTCAAATGATATAAGATTAGATGAACTATAATTAATGATTGGCATTCATTATTCATTCAATATTAAGATACTGGTATTCATAGCTTTTTGGAGTTAAGTGATCCTTCAGTTTTATATTACTGTGCTGTTTCTAATAATGATTTATCCCTAAAAAAAGGAAAAATAGAAATACTCCTGAGAAGATTTCTATTATCTTAACACAACACACATCCTGGTTAGAAGACAGAAGAGCGAGGGTTAATGCTGGAGAAATATTGCTTTGGAGACTGTAAAAGTGAGTGATGTTTACCACTGATATCACTGAGATCATCACCACCCTTATTTAACACATACTCAACAGTGATATCAAGTGGCTCAGAGATTCAAAAGTAGTTTTCTTCCAAAAAAAAAAAGAAACGATGTAATTGTACAGACACACAGAACAGATACACTTGAATATGAAAGAGAACAGAAGAAATATACACAATTTCCAATGTGAAAAGTCAATGCTTGAAAGTGTCCAGAAAGATGGAAGTAATATTCTGCCAGCAGAGAGATTCAGGAGACCATGATTCCTATAAACAAGAAAAGCCAAAGGGCAAAATAGCACAAATTGCTATCAGCAAGGTGGTGGCAACAACAAAAGCAGAGATTTTCAATTCTCAAAAATATTTGCAAGGCATCTGGTTCCAGCTTGGAAATGTGGAGAGTGTCACTTCCACTCTTACAACTAGGTAAATGCTGAAGAAACAGCAAATTAACAACTCTTCTTAAGCCGATGAGAAATCAGGTTGGAGAGCAAACCACCAAGGTGAAATCTGGGGAAAGAAAGACATTTACAGGGAACAAGAGAACTCAGCCATTTGCTTACCTGGACCAAACACTGCTGAACACCATATAAGCTGGTAAGAAAATTCAGCTAAAAATGTTTCTAACAAACTAATGAAGGCTAAATGTAGGTTATCAAGAGGGGCAAAGTCCCTGGGGATGTAGAATAGGAGGATTCACACTCCTTGTAGGATTCCTCTCCAGGAACCCTGCCAGGCACTCAGGCAAGTTTGGTGACAATCCTGAGAAAGTTTCCTTGATGGAGGTGACTGAGGGAGGGGAAGGGTAACCATCCTAAATACGTACACCCTACAGAGATTTCAAATTACACGAGGCAAAAACCAATAGAACTGAAAAGGGAGATAGACAAATCCACCACTGAAATTGGAGACTTCATAACTCTCCTCTCTCAGTAATTGATAGAACACGTAGGCAGAAAATAAGTAGAGATATAGACGACTGGAACAACGCTACCTGCCGTATCAATTGACGTTTATAGAACATCCCACTCAACAACTGCATCATAGACATTCTTCTTAAGAGACCATGGGGCATTCACCATGATAGACCATATTCCAGGCATAAAACAAACCTTGACAAATTTAGAAAACTAGAAATCACACGAAGTATGTTCTCAGATCATAAAGGGATTAGATTCTAAATCAATAACCAGAAGACACATGGAAAATCTGCAAACATTTAGAAATTAAACAGCACACTTATTAATAACTCATGAATCAAAGAGGAAATGTCATGGAAAATTTTTAAATATTTTGAATTGAATGAAAATGCATCATATAAAAATTTATGGGGCACAGCTAAAGCAGCATTTAGAAGTAAGTTTGTAGCATTAAAGCTTACAATAAAAAAAGAATAAAGGTCTCAAATCATTAACTTAAGTTTCCACTAGAAGAAACCAGAGAAAGAAAGATAAATTTAAGCACAAAGCAAGCAGAAGAGAGACAATAATAAACGTAAGAGTGGAAATCAATGAAACTGAAAATAGAAAAATAATAAGAAAATCCGAGAAACCAAAAGCTGGTTCTTAGAAAAGATCAATAAAATTGACAGAACTCTAGCCAGACTGGATAAGAAAAAGAAAGAAAACACAAATCATCAATATTGAGAATGAAAGAGGGAATATCAGTATTGACCCCACAGACATTAAAAGGATCATTGGAATACCAAGAACAACTCTATCCTCATAAATTTGACAGCTTATGTGAAATCAGTAAATTCCTGAAAATACAAACCACCAAAAGTCATTCAAGAATAGAAAACATAAAAAAAAAAAAAGAAAAAAAAAGAATAGACAACATGAATAGTCCTACATCAATTAAAGAGATGGGATTATAGTTAATAATCTAATCTAGGCCCAAATGGCTTCACTGATCTAGAGCTAATAAGTGAGTTTAGCAAGGTCACAGGATATAAGGTCAATATACAAAAGTAAGTCAAATTTCTAAATGCCAGCAATGAATGATTGGAATAAAACACAGACACACACACAAAACAAAACACAAACAAAACAAAAAATTGTTTCTCACGGGATGTGGGTTAGTAACTCTAAAACTACTTTATAGGTACATGAGGGCTGAATAAATAAGGAAATACATTGTACATAATGACAGGGTCTCAATTTTGGATAAGCTACAAAATAAGCAAAAGGGAATGCTAGAATGAATCCATCAGTATGGACTCTCATGCATATTTAAATAGATTAGATAGAGATAGATAGATAGATAGGGATATAGAAATATAGATACGAGCAATCCATGCATTATCATACATACATACATTTCCTAACTGTCTGCTGAAAGGGACCAGAAGCAGTGACCCCCAAGTACCAACCAACACATCCCGTGCCCAGAACTTGGATTCTAAAATAACATTCTCCAATAAAAGGAACTGGGGCTCCTTGGAGAAATTGCTGAGTATAGGGCTGGGACAGGGAAAATACTAGAAGAACCTGGGGCATCATTCTGTGCCAAAAAGTAGGAAGGTGCATAACCCCACCTCACCTCCCCAGAAAACCAAACCATGGGTATTTTGTAAAGGACACAGAGGTTAATCAATAAAAGTTCCCAATGCCCAAAGCTGGAACATTTTTACCAATCAAATAAATAACAATAGTTCTGGATTCTAACACAAAGCATAAAATAAATATCCATGAGTCTATGCAGATATAAATAGGTGATAGTATAAATAACCTTATGGGGGAGAAGGAACAAGTCTTCCTTATAGAAGAATTCCAGTCAATACATGTAGAAAAAAATTAGAGAAACAGAATCACCATTATAGCACTATGTCAATAGTTGTTGCAGGCAAAAATCCACCAATGAGTGCTGAAATCAGTAGACGAAACTCTGAGGAAAAACAGGATATTTGCGTAGGCTCAACATGTCTCCTCCGAAATACTATTTCCTGTGGTGGTTTTAACACATGTCCACAAATTCTTTGACCTTCCTCCCTTCAGGAGGCAGGGCTTAAGTTCCCGTTCCTTGAGAATAGGCTGGACTTAGTGACTTGTTTACAAAGAATATAGGGTGTAAAGAAGAAATAGTAACTAACAATGGAGGGGGAAACCAGACAGACACCACCTTAACCACATGATCAAGATTAACATCACCAGTAATAAAACATATTGACAGCATGTACCACTGATAAGATGTGACAAGAAGGGGACACATCACGTTCGGGATGATCGTCCCCCAAATCCATAACCTTGAGTTATTCATGAAAATATATCGGACAAAGCCAAATTGAGGTACACCCTACAAAATACCTGGCCAGCACCCTTTAAAAGTGTCAAGATCATAAAAAAAAAAAAAAACAGTGAAGATTAGATGGAGGAACTTTGAGAGATTGGAGGAGACTAAGGAAACATGAGAACAATCTGTGGTATTTCTGGTGCAATTCTAACACAGAAAAAGGACACTGGTGGAAAAACTTGGAAAATCTGAATCAAGTTTGTAATTTACTTAATAGCATTTACATTAATTTTTGATTGATAACATTAATTGGTTATATATGCTATATTAATATCAATTTTTAAATGTTGATAATTTTACCATGGTTATATAAGGTATGAGCAGTATAGGAGATTCTAGGTGAAGGGTATATACCAGCATGCACTTTACTATCTTTGCAACTCTTCTGTATGTCTAAAATTATTTTTTAAACAAAAATTTAAAAATGTATTTGTAAGTTACTCAAGGATTTCTGACCCCTGCTGTATGGCAGCCTGAAAAATTCACAGAATTGGAGTGTCTTCAGATGTAAGAAAATTGTACAGAAAATAACAGGTGCATTCAACATTAAACAGGGATTCGGTCCCCTGGTATCTGCTGAGGACTTGAGACCCGCAGACCATCATGCCATGTGTAGAAGATAAATACTGAATCATGTACAGCCTCAGACTTGAGGAGATCATAAATCGTCAATGTTTAAAATCCACAGAAACAAATAATTTTAATTCAATATAATGTGATGGAAATCAAGAGACAGGAGCAATTAATTCTGTCTGAAGGAGTTCAAAAAAGATTCATGGAGGAGAGGGAGGATTTTGAGCTGGTCAGGCCTTAAACTGTCCACTGAAGGCAGCAATTCTCCCCTCCTCTTTGCCCTCCTTGCTTTAATGTACACCTCTCCCTCCCCCACAAATCAATACCCAAGTCCTCTGCATCTTACCATTCTGCTTCTTCCCATCTTTCTCCTCCCCTCTCTCCCCAAAGTCCAGGTCCTTATCATCTCCTGCTGGCAAGGAGGCAGCAGGCTCCTAATAGGTCTTCCTGCCTCTCAGCCTTCACCCTGTTGCGAAGGTGACCCTTCTAACATGGAGAGGAATCATTCCTCATTCGTTCCACAAATACGTATCCAGTGTCTACTACATATCAGGGAGTGGGCCTTCATCTTGCTTAAAACATTTCAATAAAAATTCCCCACAAATGAATGGAATGAATGGGAGGAAGACAGAAAGGAAGGAAAGGGAGTGAGGGAGAAGAAAAAGCTAGGGGACAGGGAAGGAAGTACAGAGGCTTGTAGAAAAGTCATCAGAGTGACCCCCGTATAGGATGTGTGTGAGGTGCCAGGAGATGCTGTCTATGACCAGAATGAAATGTGTGGAGAGAAAGAAACAACAATTTTAAACCCAACCATTTAATCCCCACAAAGAATGATCTGGAGAATACAGATGCTTATTTGAAAATCAAGCTTAAGTACTAGAAGAAGAAGAACATTGGAAGCCAGAGAGGGATGATAGATAAGACATGCTCCCTTTCCTCGGAATTGCAAATTTACTCCATTGAGACATAGTAGGAACTTGGACCTATTCATAGAAGACCTGCCAATAGGGCTCCAAGTCCAAATTCACTTTAAGGTTTGTATTCAATGGGTTCATCAATCAACTTGCACTGATATCATCAAATGCCAACATCATTCATCAACATTACTCTTTAGTAAGTTTGTTCTGATCGTGTCAGGTAGCTTCTCACTATTTGAGAGCAAATCGAATCTCTCTTTTGTAGACAAGAAAGCCTGAAGAGGGAGAAACAATTACACAAAAATACATGATATTTTTGTACAGATATGCACAGTCGTACTTACAAAATGACTCCTAAATTCTTTTGGCCACACTGACAACTCTGAGCTAGCACAGCACAAGAGATGCACGGGGAGTGAGATCCCTTAAAGAAGGAAGGCAGGTAGCCGCCATTAAAGCTCTGAAATCTGCATATTCATTTTCCTTACCAAAGACTTCAATACACCAGCTGCACATCCATCTAATTCACGCTCACTCACATACAGGTGTACGCACACACCGCTCCAAGCAGCCGTGCCTACATACGTAATCTCTGATGGATGAACGGTCGACAAATGCTAACACACGTGCTGCCATCAGTGGCCTTCATAAAGTAACTTCTGACTCATGAATCTTTTCAACTATCCCATGTAAGATGATTTAGTTCGTTTGAACTAGTATTTAATTCAAAGAGAAAGGTTCATAATCCACGTGTTGGCATCAAGATATAGCTCATTATGCATATAATTATAACAACACTGTGTTCAAACATCACTGCACAAAAAGAATGACTATACTCAATTCCTTCTAGGCTAATACTGGATAATTCTAGTTTCTCTAAAAGAGGAAGAAAGTCTTCTATAAAGGCGTCTCAGAAATTTCCAGTTTCCCTTGAAAAGAAAATATAATCATTTTTAAGTAAGTTACAAGTAATTTTTATTATAATATGGTATTAGTGCGAAGAGCACAAAAGACAAATGAAAAACGGTAAAGCGGAGAGACTTCCTCCAATAAATCCATTACACCAGCCACACTTTACTGTTTATTACAGCCCATCCTGTACCACTGCCATGTGTCCAGGAAGCCAAAGCAAAGCTGTATTATTACCTAGGCAACAAAAATAGACTCGTACATTTTCCAGTGAAAAACGCAGAGGATAAATACCCTACCTTTGACGTTTGCAGATCTGAATGCAAAGCTGAAACTTACTCCCTCAATCTTTACAAAAAGTTGATCAATAAACCAGAGTTTTAAAAAGCAATCATTTTTAGGCTACTGATTACTTTCTAATGATCAGAAGCACAGCACAAAAAAGCTATTAATTGGTAGAGAAATCCATGGATGGATAACAATCTGAAAATGTAAGAGATGACCTGTTTGAGGGGCAAAACAATACCCCTCCTGCTAAAACTGGAGGATTTTAGGACTGAAAGGGATTTTTAAGAAGTCTTGCATGTCACTGGCATAAAGCAGGCACTCAGTGCAGGATAAGCGAGTCAAAGAATAGGTGGGGTACCCTCATGCTTCGTCATTGACAGGTTGTAATTAAGCCATCCCAGGAACACTGATCTCTTTTATTTTAAAGTTTCCAGGGTAGATATTCCAAATATCGTTTGGTAATCGAATTCACAGATAATACTGTCAGGATTTTTTCTACTGACAAACTCTAATGTTCCAGTCCTCTATACCAGTCTGTGGTTCCATGATGTCTAGCTCACTCTGCTGCATTTAACTCACTTGCTCTCGTCTAATTTGTCAGGGAAAACAAAGAATGTGTTCTCACTATTCCTCAACGTTCCCTGATGCTCAGATAAATCCACTTTCCTCACCACACTCCACTCACGAGAAATGAACAAAAAAGTGAACATTCTGACTTCTTTGCTACTTAGAATAATAGGGCTGGATCCTTCTGTGGGGAGGCTGAGATCCCTGGGTCCATGATAAGAACCAAGAGCCTGAACCAACAGGAGGGGCTGTTTTCACATTTCTAGACCAGAACTGTTAGACATGACAGAGTTTTTAAAGATTTTTTTTCTGTTTCCTAGCCTCTTTTTTTTTTTTTATTGGAGTCTACTTGATTAACAATGTTGTGTTAGTTTCAGGTGTACAGCAAAGTGATTCAATTATACATGCACATATATTTATTTTTTTTCCAATTCTTTTCCCATTTAGGTTATTACAGAGTACTGAGTAGAGTCCCCTGTGCTAGATTGTTGGCTATCTATTTTACATATAGTAGTGTATTCAGTCTTTATGCTGTCTATGAGGAAACGAAGGTCAAAAAAATGGAATTAATTTACTAAGGGCCCATTGACTAGTGAGCGTCCAGCTGGGGCAAGAACGCAGGTTCTCCAGTTGTTAGCAGGGCTGGCTTCTCCCACGCGACACAGACCCTGGTAGGATATTTTACCGGGAGAACATATGAGCATCTGACAGAAGAAGCCCTCTGCCAGCTAGGGTCAGGAGATGTGTGTTAGCAATGATGTTCATAGTTATTATTACAGGGAACACTTTTAAAAATAGGCCAGGCATGGCACTAAATGCTTGATGTTCAATACCTGTTTTAACTTCACAATAGCTCAGTGAATTAGGTTATATCACCGTTTGCATTTTACAGATGAGGAAACCGAGGCACTGGGTTTATATGACGAGCCCAAAATCACACAGTAGTTGGCACAGCTTGTCCTTGAAACTGACTCGACTGGTCACTTAGCATCTCTCAGCTGTTACTGAGTCAAGACAATGAGGGGGTCGAATGGGAAGGCCCCATAGGTTGTGAAATAGACGTGGGGATAACACTCTCTGCTTTGCATCAATTTTCCGAAAGGGCCCCTTATCTCTGAACGCCCCTTACCTCTGTGCGTTTGTGTCCACAGGCATGGTCTCTGCAACCTTGGGGAAACCACAGGACACCGCAGAAATTGCCGGCAGTGGTTTCTCTTCCTGAGAAATCACTGCTCTCAAAGGGCTTTGTTTTGATTCTCGAGCACCTCCATAGGGCAGTGGGTGCCCCTGGCAGGGTGTGTTGGTCTTTGGCTGTCTACCTGGCTCTGCGCAGTGGGATCTGAGGGGAGGTACTGGAGCTGAGCAGGGAAGCTGTGGACGTCACATTTGCTAAAAATCTGCTTTCAAGGGATGAAGAACAATAATTAGAAATGCAAAGCAGATCAGAACCAATTCAAAGCCCACAGCAGCTGTGCTATAACACCAAATCCTCTGCGAAAGCAGCAGTGTGACATTTCTAACTTCAGAACAATGACGTCTCTTGGGTCGGTGTCAGTGAATACTACCTACAAGGAATGGCAAAGAGAACACATCTCTTCCCAGCAGGAGGGACTTGCCAGGGCTCACTGGCCTGCTCACTGTGACCCCAGAGCTCACTCAAGTAAGGGGGAACACCTTTCAAAGCCAATGGGAGATCAGGCATGCGTCAGCTTTAGGAGGAGTGCATCTGGTAGGAAAGAGATTCAAAGGTGGGCACAAGATCCTCTTCCCGCTAACCATCTGTTCTGCCATGCTCAGGGTCTGGCTGCATCCACTATGCTAGCGATGGCCCCTGGGTGGGCACCTTACCTAACTGTGTCATCAGGCATCCTTTTCCTTTTTTTTTTTTTTTTTATTTAAGTATAGCTGATTTACAATGTTGTGCTAATTTCTGCTGTACAGCAAAGTGATTCAGTTATACATACATATATATATATATATATATATATATATACAGTCTTTCTTAAAAATATTCTTTTCCATTATGGTTTATCATAGGATATTGAATATAGTTCCCTGTGCTCTACAGTAGGACCTTGTTGTTTATCCATTCTCTCTATATAAAAGCTTACATCTGCTGACCCCAACCTCCCACTCCATCCCTCCCCCTCCCCCTTGGCAACCACCAGTCTGTTCTCTATGTCCGTGATTCTGTTTCTGTTTCATAGTTAGGTTCATTCGTGTCATATTTTAGATTCCACATGTAAGTGATATCATTGGTATTTGTCTTTCTCTTTCTGACTTACTTCACTTAGTATTATAATCTCTAGTTGCATCCATGTTGCTGCAAATGGCATTATTTCATTCCTTTTTATGGCTGAGTAATATTCCATTGTGTATATGTACCACATCTTCTTTATCCATTCATCTGCCGATGGACATTTAGGTTCCTTCCATGTCTTGGCTATTGTGAATAGTGCTGCTATAACACAGGGATGCATGTATCTTTTTGAATTACAGTTTTGTCCAGATATATGCCCAGGAGTGGGATTGCTGGGTCATTAGGCACCTTTCAAAACATAAGGGACAGTCAAGGAGAAGTATGTCGTCTTATGGTTACAAAGGGTAGACCACTGACATTGATGGATTTAACGTTTCTGCTTGTGGTTATTTGAAAATTATTAGGCAATTACATCTGTTATTTTGTAATTTGGCCGAGCACAAATTTGCCTTGTGGACACGGAGATGGATGTTGTCATGGAGAAGAGAGTGAGCCAGGGAGTGAGATAACTGACCAAGCCACCGGGCTTATGATTCCCATGAAATCTGCACATCATTATTTACTTGTGGGAAAAAAATGGCCATCCAGTAGGAGAAAATTTCAATAAATGCCAAAAGCATACCAAGGTGTGCCATGAACAGGAAACACAGGACTCTCAACAGAATTAAGGTCAGATCAAAGTCAGAAGCTCACTCATGTTGGGAAATTTAGGTATTTACAAAGGTCTCGAGAGAAAAGCCTTGTGAATGCCGGTCCCTGCCATCTCTTTCCGAAAGAATGGCGTCAGGCGGTATTTCCAGGCCTGGCAGACAATGAGAATGAATTAGGAGGCTTTGCTACATAGGCATACGCCCACTCCCACACACCAGCCCCCAGTCCTAAGTACAGAGTGGACTCTGTGTTTAAGTGTGTCTCTTCCAGAGGCAGTGGTCCAGGGACCATAAACAGGATGCAAAGCTGGCAGAGCCAGATCCAGTGTGAGCCCGTGCGCTCACGAGGGACCCAATCTGTGTATGCGGAGATGTTAATCCCCAACTCGGGATGCTACATTTATAGAATCCATACTTCTGAGCTCCTTGAAAACTGACGCGATGTAAGTTTTATACACCAGAGATCGACACTAGCGGCCACGCACGATGTGTTCTTTCATTCTGACAATACAGATCTGTGTTCTGTCACAGGCCACCTGCATCTCTGTGATTTACTTTCTTAAGTAACTTAGAAAGAGAATGTGTGCTTATCTCAAGTTTACAAAGGGAGTCTCAACTTCACATCTGTCGAGTACAGAAAGAAAAAAATCTCACGTTTTTATGGATGTTAAGGATTTCATTCTATAGAGTGTGAAGTGACTATTAAGTGATTTAACCTATTTCCCCGAATTATAGTAATTTATAGGAAGGGTTCCTATACCCCCAAACATCTAAATGTGCACTTTCCCTAAAATTTATGGACCAATATCATAATTAATATATGCTTATTTTATTTATTATTTATTTCGAATATTTGTACACCCTGGTATGTGATTTCTTATCTACAAGGGGGTGACTTAAAGGCAGATCACTTTTTATAAGCAGAACCTAAAATAAAGCTTAATCAAGCACAATACTCTGTTTCTATTCTGACATCGCTGATGTTCTTTGATGTCTCTATTTCCACAACAAAGCCTTTGCCATTAAGAAAGCTGAAGTTCTGAATATGATGCTTTCTTCATGGACCTAGCATTTGGACATAACTCTGAACATATAGGAAAGTGCTTTAAAAAGACTTCTTTTTTTAAAATTTTTATTGGAGTATAGTTGATTTATAATGTTGTGTTAATTTCTGCTGTACAGCAAAGTGAATCAGTTACACATATACATATATCCACTCTTTTTTAGATTCTTTTCCCATATAGGTCATTACAGAGTATTGAGTAGAGTTCCCTGTGCTAATAAGTAGGTGCTTATTAGTTATCTATGTTATATATAGTAGTGTGTATATGTCAATCCCAGCCTCCCAATTTATCCCTCCTCCCCCCGCCCTCGCCCTCCTGGTAACCAAAAGACTTCTTGAATCATTGAATGACCAAGCCTAAATCTTGATTATTTCAGCAGGAATTTTTAATAACAAAACTGGACATTTAAAAAATTAGTCAACTTTCTTTGGTCAAGTTTTCTTTTCTAGCTGCATCTCTTAACAATGTCTCCAAGTCTTCGGAAGCTAGAGCTTATATTATTCTAATATTATTTATAATCTGCCTAAATTGGCTCCATAGGACTAAAATATTAGATATTAACACTGCTTTCTGTCAAAGCCAATTTCTATTACAGCTTTGAGTTACAAGCCTAAGCTTCTCATAAAAATGTCTTAAAAACCTCTTCAACCATCAGGTAAAATTTTGGTTTTAAATCTCTAATTATTCACGGTAGACCACCATTGCCTGGGTTTTCTGCCAGATCTCAGCTAGATCATGATCATGTTCATGATGTATTTGGGTGTATTCTGAGCCAAGTGCAACAACATTTTATTACTTGTTATTTTGAATTATACTGTTTAACATTAATGTGTATGCATGTATACAATTCTGAAGCCTCCTAAGGAAATTACTTCTTCCAAGTCACCACTAAAAGAAATATTGCCTTGGTCACATCTCTCTGATTGTCTTCTCATCTGAGGAGGAACTAAATGCTGTTAGTAGATCCTGGAGGACAGCCTGAGACAGACAGGCCATGACGTGGGGTCACTGGCGGAGACATCACACTGTCTCAGGTCCCTCTGTGGGAGATGCTTCTGGCACTGCTGAATCAGCCCCATCTCAAACCTTCTGAATGATAAGTGATCCCTGAATTATCTGTAACTGGTATATGGTTATCCTGTCAACTGGGAAAGATTCGTGACAGTGACTCCTCCATCCAGCTGATAAACAGAGTTAGGTCAAAGCCCCAAGTCTTCCAATCTTTACCATGTACTGTCCCAATACCTTACGGTGAGGAACCATTCAGTCATGGATGGAGGGTAGTAGGAATTAATCTAAAGTCACAGGATGGTTGCTTTATTTCTTTTTCTGAACAAAATGTTCAGTTAGACATTCAATATGCATCACTAAATGTTGTATGCAGAGCAAAGTGAGGCACTGGACACTCAAAGATATATAGGTGGTCTCCATCCTTCTGATCTAGTGCAAGCAACATCCTTTTGTTCTTTGGAAGGAGCTCAATGCAGGATACAAAGAAACCTGCTTTACCCTTCTTTTGGGTGGATGTAAGATCCATTTATACTACTGCTTGTACTGTAAATAGAAACTGACCTACAAAAGCGAGGTGGCTTGAAGTCTTAGGATGAGGGGTTTATGCAAGAAATCTAGAAGTCATTTATTCAGACATTTTTCTGATATGGAAAATAAAACGGATATTGGATATATACGTATATATATGCGTTTTATTTGTATAAAGAAACTCAGAAAGGATGCATCTACAAACTGTCGCCCATTTGGAGCACAGGAGCAACTGTTTGAGGGGGGTCACTGTGTGATTAAGACTTACTACATTGGTTTGACTTTTGAACGATGGAAATATGTTATCTATTTAAAAATAAAATGTTTAAATCCTCGAAGGTTGCATACTATTATCTCCATTTTAGAGATGAGGAAACTGACGCAGAGGAAAAATGAGTCTCTGCCTAAGACCCTGATCCTGTAAGAGAAAGGAGCTATTGAAGAGTTTTAGCGACTGGGTATGTGTCTGTTATAAAGATCCCGGTGGGGACAGAGGGAAGAATGAAGTGGATGGGCTAGAAATGGAGACCAGGAGGCCAGCCAGGGGGCAACGGCAGTAGTTCAGGTGAGGGGCGGTGAGGACCTGAACCCAGGAGGACAGATGGAGAACAGGGAATGTAGCTCAGGTTGTCAGAAGGCAACATAAACTGAGCGTGTTACCTGATTGGCAGGTGATGGGAAGAGTGAGGGCAGTTCCTGGGTCTGAACTGAAGTGTGAATGGATTGTAGTGTTCCAAACAGAGGTAGGGAAAACAAAGCAATGTTCAGATGAAGAGTTCAGTCCCATCAGGAAACCATGTAGTGGTACAAGTCAGGGCTGGAAATAAAGAATGGGGAGACCTAAGTGATGACTACATAAGATGACACAGCGACCCTGATAACCAGGTGAAAGGACACAGCAAACCTATGAGGTAAGACCTACCTTGTCCCATTTTGTAGGTGGACCTATGGAGACCCTGAGCTCTTGAGAGACTTTCGGAAGGTCTACAGCTAAATATCAGATGGGATTCAAGCCCAGGCTTGCCTGGCCCCAAGCCCCATTTTCTTTCCATCTTCCCACACTGCCTTCCATCAGATGCTGTAACAGATGCTGGATACGTTTTCTATCAAACGCCTCACAAATAAAATTCAGCATTAGCACCTCAAAAATATTCTTTAATTATTCAGAAATGTAGTTTTAGTTTATAAAACGACTGAAATCCATCTTCATTATTTCTTGAACTGGTTTTTTTCATTGTATAGTGCATATATGTGTAAGTATTTTGATCCGTTTTTCGCCCTTCACTGAAGAAATATCATCTATGAAGTATATATATTAGCTCTTTTCAGTTAATGTTAATTTCTAGAAGTCATGTAATAATCTGGTGCCAGAAATACCACAGAAGAATTGACAGAAAATTATTCGATAACACTGCCAGGAAGCAGAGTTTACTGCTTAAGAAGAAAAGGTTGAGAGACTTTGACCTTCTGAGGTCTGACAGGAAAGCTATGACCTGAGTCTCATCCTTTGCCGTTACCACACACTTGCCAATATCCAAAAAGTCAGAGGAAGATTTCAGTCCAGAAACTAACTGTGGGGGAAATCCTGCACCCCAAGTGCTCGGTTGGCTGTAACGTTTCCACGGAGCCCGCTGTTTCCATGCTTTTCCAGAATAAAATGAGTACAACCAATAGATACTATAGAAGGTGATGGATGCGTACATCTCATGAGTATCTGTAATTATTTCCTACTGCTGCTGTAACAAATCACAAAGCAACACAACTTTATTTTCTTACAGTTCTGTAGGTCAGTAGTCTAAAAAGGGTGTCAGTGGGCTCAGGTTAAGGTGACAGCAGGGATATGGTCCTTCTGAGGCTCTAGGGGAGAATGCGTTTCCTCATCCTCAACAGGTTCTAGATGCTGCCCACGTTCCTTGACTAATGGCCCCGTCCTTCCATCTTCAAAACCTTCACTGCACCTCTGATCCTGCTTCCATAGTGGCAACTCCCTCTGGCTCTCTTTCTTTGCCTCCCTCTTTCACTTTTAAGGACTCTTGTCATTACCTTGGGCTCACTCGGGTAATCTAGGACGATGCTTTCCCTACTTTAATGTCAGCTGATAGCAACTTTAACTCCATGTGTGAGCCCCCTTTGCTTTGTAGCCTAACATATTCCCAGGGATTAGGATGTGGGCATCCTTGGGGGCCACCATGTATCTTACATACTAGCCCATCAAACATAATCCAAGAATGTCATGTTTGAAATATGCTATCAACTTGTGATTGAAGTATATGGATATAAAGACAGAACATGAGTATGGATATGCATTTAGAGAAGAACAACTGTTGCCTATTATCTTAGAGTATAAGACAATAAGTTACTTTCATACCTCAAGATGCATGCGATATTATAAAATGGCAGATTAACAAAAGTTAAACTAGGCTTAAGAGGATGTTAGCTCGCTGATTATTTTTACCAGAATCAATATTGGTTAGGAGAGTAAGAACTCCTTGCATCCAAAGACTCCTTTTTATTGGGGATTTCTTGTCTATATAAATATCCCTATTCGAGGTCTGAATGGTAGATATTTCCACTGTGGCTCTACAATTCTAAGTTTGTATTTAATTGAAGAAACAGCTTAATATCACTTCATCTGAAATCAATAAAGTTTAGATGGATAGAAGACAGAGAAAAATGAATCAGTTTTTACACACTGGTGTTTCTGACAAAGGAGGGAGGTTGTCCTGATCCTGACTGCCCATTCAGTCATGATGGTTTTGTGAAAATACGAACCCTGGTGCTGGACTCTTGTCTTCCTGGTATTATGTTGAACTGGGACATAAAACACAGAGGGTCTTGAGAAAGTAACGAGTCAGTGCCCCTCTGTAACGCTGAACTGATGGCTTTCATATTAGCTTTGGCATTTACTGTTCAAATTCAATCTTCTCAAGGGGATGAAACCACTGATGGGCATTATTGCCATCTTACCTGCCCTCCCATCTTCCTCCCCACAGTTTCCGTAGAAACAGGCTGGTAAGAAACCACCACTGGCAGAAAGAGCTACAGGGTCTTCCCCAGCACTGAGGCCATGGGAAGTAAGATGAGTTTTGCATTTTAAACTATACATAATACATTAGCAAATGGCACCAAGTATAAGAACTTTGAATCGTGCCAATATTTCAAAGAGCACATGTTAAAAACCTGACTGCTTACTTTTCAGAATTTAGTATGCAACATATGTCTTGATAGAATGAAAAGTAGAATCAAAACTGCTTCAAGGGAACGTGATTTGAGAAAAACCTACTTGTTTCTGAAATGCTTATTAAGAAACAATCTATCAAACATGAAGTAGATTTTCCATAGGCCTGCAGTTTGCTAGGCATGTACCCAAGGGTGGTGGTTAAACAGGCAGGACTGGTTGACCGGAGTGTCTGTTCAGTGTCTACACTTCAGAATTAATCACCACGTCCTTGTTTGTAAAATAAAAGCCCAAAGTCCTGGAATTTCTTGCTATTATGAAGGAAAAGGGTATGATCAGCAAGGAGACACTGAGAAGGTGATTTGAAAAGTCTCAAATCAAAGTATAAGGATGGTCTGAAAGAATTTCTACCACAATTTTGACAGGAGGAGATACACTGGATAAGCATATGAATGCTTACTAAAGCGAACTAAAGCGAACACACGTGATGGCACAGTGTGAGTGGACCACAGGGCTTCCGTTTTTCCCACGGTACAGACCAGCACCATTCATTTTAATGACCTCAGACCAGTATTTCCAGGGTGATTTTCCTGCCTCTGTAAAATAAAGCACAGGAAAGGAGAAAAGTGTGCAGAAGTGGAAAAAAGGATGTGTTTAAACATTATTATAAAGTAATAACCTTTCAGCTTCTCGTATCATTTAGAATGAAACCACACAGGATGAAGGATTCGGCATTTGTCACTCTTCCCCCAATGCCCATCTTTCCTCTATATCCTTGATGAAAACACCACCACAAACAAAAGAGAAAAAGCAATGCAGATGAAAACAACTTTTCTGCTCAAGGTCAGAAATGAAGAAAAATGAATGTCTGGCCAATAGAAAAGTTACAGGTTCAGGCAGTAAATGAGAAATGAATATTTCACTAGAACAACATATTTTCTGTATGATAATTCTCCTCTTAAACAATGGGTATTGTTTTTAAAACGGCTAGAGTTTTCCAATTTTCATGTCTGTGTTACATTCTAATATAAAAATTTTCATGTCTATGTTACATCCTACTATAAAGTTATCTTCTCTCCAAAAGTACCTACATTTACCATAATGAAACGACTAATTCCTTACCTTACTTGACCCATCAGTTTCATTTTATAGGTGGTCACTCCCTCCTCCTTGAAATTCTGCTTAAGTGGTTGTCCTTCTAGTTTCCTGGTCAGCCCTTCTCGGGCTCCTGTGCTGGTTCATCCCTCATCTCCTGGACCACTAAATACTGGAGTCCTCAAAGCTCAATCCCTGGACCTCTTCTCTTTTCATCCCACACTCATTCCCTTGGGGTCCACATCCACTGTATGACTCTAAAAATCTGTCTATAAGCTGGTGACTCCCCAAGGTATACGTCAATCCGGGTACCATACTGGTTAGT
Organism: Balaenoptera ricei; assembly: GCF_028023285.1. Taxonomy (NCBI): domain Eukaryota; kingdom Metazoa; phylum Chordata; class Mammalia; order Artiodactyla; family Balaenopteridae; genus Balaenoptera; species Balaenoptera ricei. The sequence goes on from NC_082655.1 coordinate 78,794,240, forward strand.
GTAACACTAATTTCTCTAACAGATGAACTATCAAATCTTAATGCAACAAAAGTTTATTTCTTGCTCCCCAAGTCTATAATAAGCATTCCTAATTGGCAGGCGGTCTTAGGTTATTCAGGGACCAAGGCTCTTTCCATCCCATTGCTCTGCTTTCTTATGTTAGAAGTCCTCTAAGGACATGGAAAGACGCTAGATCCTCCTGCCTGTGAGATTTTCACAGCCTATGCCTGGAGGGGATGCACATCACTTGTGCCCACATTTTCAGGCTAGAACTCAGACACAAAGCCAGATAACCGCAAGGAGGCCAAGAAATATAGCCTAGCTGGTTGCCATAGAGGAAGAAGAAAGCCTAATAGACATCTCAATCTTAGCATTCTCAAGGAGTTCTCCTAATATTCCTTCCCAAACAACCCCCCCAAAACAAAAAACCCACAAAAACAAAACAACAACAACAAAAGCCTCATTTTTTCCCCTGAGTCTTTCCCATCATATCAAGTGACAATTCAGTGCTTCTTTTGCTCAGGCCAAACACAGTGTCATCCCGGATTCTTCTCTTTCTCTCATATCCCACATCCAGTCCATGAAAAAATCTGTCGACGCCATCTTCAAAATATATACAGAATCAGATCACTTCCCACCACTTTTGCCACTTCTATCCCAGTGAAAGATTCTATCCTCTCTCTCTTAAAATTATGGCCAAAGTTTTAAACTTCTACTCTTGCTTTCTTACAATCTATTCTCAACTCTTAGCCTAAATGATCCTTTTAAAATGTAAATCTACCATGACGCTCTGCACAAAACCCTGCAAAGGCTCCACGTCTCACTCAAAGCAAAAGCCCACCTTGGCACTGGTCCACCAGGCGGGAGAGGATTTGCGTCCGTCCTTATTCCCACTCTGCATCCCCTGACTCACTCTGATTCAGACATGTTGACCTTCTTGCTGCCCTTGAACATGCTGTGCAAGGCCCTCTTAGATCCCTCGGCCTGAATATCCCCCAGACGTCACACAGCTCACTAAATACCACCTTCTCCACAGGTTGAAATCATGCCCCCGCTCCACTGAGAACGCCCTGTGCCGTTCCCTGCTTTATTTTTTCTGCAGAGCACATATCATCCTCATACATGTTACATGTTTTTCTTATTAAGATGTTTAATTCTGTTTCCTTCCATTAGAATGCAAGCTCCATAAAAGCAGAGAATTTTGTGTATTTTTTGTTTGTTTTTGCAGCTGTATCTACAATGCTGGGATAATGTTTGGCACGTGGTAGGTGCTTAAGACATATTTTTAAATGAATAAATGAGACATTTATCTTTAAAGACTCGGGCTAGATGCCTGTTCCTATGCCAGCAAGCCAGTCCCCTCACGCTCCATCAGCAGGATGATGGCTCTGGAACTTCTCTATATATTCGGGGTCCAATGATACCTAAGTATTAACCACAGTACGTGCATCATGGCCAAATAAAAGAAGATACCGTCTATGGCCAAACACAGCAGAGACAGTGGATTGATTATTTATTGACAATATGACATTAATTGGGCCACCACTGGGGCGTCACTAGCACTATTCTTCCTCCCGTCCCCAACTCATTTGCTTGATAGAGACAGCCGATTCCACACTTTGCTACACATACAGGTTTTCCCTGCCTGCCATTAATTTTGTTCAAAGTAATGCCCAAAGCCATTTCTGAACACATCACACTTGACCCTGAGTGGGAAAGACAAACAAAGAGCAAAGGTAAAAAGTACCCCAACTCATTTTATTTGTACTTAAAAGTAGTTACTTTCCCTCAGACATATAAGCACTGATATCCTATTTTCCCACGAATCTCTTTGACTCTCAACCACCATATTTTATGAGCTTTCAGAGGAAGAGATGAAGACTTAGTCACTTTGACTTTGAAGTGCCTCTTTGTTGACATTGACTATGACACCAAAATTAATTGTCGACATTTCGAGTTTAGTGAATGTTTGGTAGATTACTTTCAGTTTTTGGCTTTCCTTTTTTTTTTTTTAACATACTTCATGATATTTGCAAGTTTCATACTACCAAAATTTTATATAAACTACTCAAGCAAAAATATCTTATTTGCTGGTACTGATGATTAATGTTTTTAACACTGAGAAAATTAAAAACATGTAATTGTCATGAGTACTAATGGCGCATAATATGGATGAAGGTCATTACATGGTCAAGGAAAGATCTTAAAATAGCTGGTATTTTGATTAGCCCCGATTCCTCCTTTGTCTTTCTGTACATGGATTCATTAATACACCTCTTAACATTGAGAGGTTCTTACAAATCAGCACTCTAATTTCAAATAAAGACCAGTTAAGCAACTTTGTGTCTTCATCCAAAAAGGAACTACGGGGGAAAATAAGCATAGTGAATTCTCATTGTCTCACCTTCTATGGGACCTGACCACCCCCCTTCTCAGGGCCGCCCCATCTCTTCTGTGCCACCAGGCCATAATTCCACAGATTTTGCCTTTGACAAGAAATGAACAGCCTGCCTTCATGTGGATTCAAAGGAGTGGCCCTGAGCACCAGCCCTGAAGGACACTGGAGGGGCAGGGGTGAGTCAGGGAATCATCTCTGGGGGAGTGGAAAGCAGAATAGCCCACTTCTGGGTAAGAAAAATGGCCCTAATTATCAGCCTGAGCACTGGGGAATATATGTCAACTTTTGTTGGAGGATTTGGAATAAAACACAAAATTTTTTAAAATTTGGTAACCGTACATACACGAGGATCAGATTTGACTCCGTCTTATCTCTTGCCCTCTCTCTCTGAAACTTGAAATAAAAATGTGTTAGAGAATGAGCCCCCTCTCCTTTCTTTTTTCTCACCGTCCAGCCATCACAGGGGCGGGTCCTGCGGATGTGTGTGTGTGTGTGTGTGTGTGTGCAAACCCACACTCGCCCGAGAACGTGCCTGCAGGCCTTAAGGAGCTGGGCCCTTCCCCACTGACTGGCTTCCTCATTCTATTTTGAAGAGCATTTATATAGTGCTCACAATTATTTATAATAGTGCTAACTACTTAATATGGTTGCCTGAGCTATGGAATCAAAAGTCACAGCATCCTTAGGGATAAATTAAGAATATTTGGAATTTCATGTTGACGTGAAATCCTATTTGGAGCCACGCAGGTCGCCTATGAAACCAGAACTTCCCCTTCTTTGCCATTTGCTCCTGTGTTTTCTCTCTCAGCCCCACAGGGTCTCCACGGTCTCTTCCTGAAGCCCCGACTTAAACACAACCTATTTTAACGGAAGAATCTGAGAGTCACGCACACTTAGATGCAAACAGCTACAGCAAGTAAGTCTTCTCTTCCCAGGGTTATTTGCACATTAACAGAGATCAGAGCCTTAAGTTTAAAAACTTAAGCTTTAAATGTTCCAGCAGTTTCTATTAGGGGTGGGGTGCATTTATTTTCAGGAGGGGGCATCCTCCTATCAATGAAATTACAACCTAACTGCTCTTGCCTGTGACAGGTAAGGCCAGGACGAGGAACGTGTGTGAATTCTAGCTCTTTTTTTTTTTTTTTAATTCTAGCTCTTTTGTACCCCGTGACATTAATGGAAAATGGAAAGCATTATACATTGCATATTTATATAATATGTATTTCATAACACTTTGGGTTATTATATTTTTAAAGTTGTGTCCACTTATATGTTCACAGATATATACTATTAAGTCCAGATATTCTGCAGAGTTTAGCTCAGAATAACCAATTCATATAAATAGATACAATACGCTTTTCTTATTGGAAAAAAAAAAACCTTTTAGTATAGATTTTGGACTTCTCTAACTGAATATAGTTAGAATATTAAAAGCACACAAGTAGTTCAATTTCACATAGTAATGCCCTAAATTGTACTCTTGAGACCCCACCGATGAACGTGCTTTGTGTGTGTCTGGCTTGCAAACGCTGGCATTGATTTGGGTTTGACTCCTGGCTTTAAAAATAATGATCATAAGAATAATATCATTTATTCAGCGATTCCTATGCCCCAAGCTTTGAGTAAAGCATTTAAATTATCTTATTTAATTCTAACAACATTTCTACAAATAAGATACTCTCTCCATTTTAGAGATGAAGAAGTTGCGATTTGGGGACTTCCCTGGCGGTCCAGTGGTTAGGACTCCGCACTTCCACTGCGGGGGCCCAGGTTCGATCCCTGGTCAGGGAACTAAGATCCTACATGCTGTGGCAGTGGCCAAAAAAAAAAAAGTTGCAATTTTAAGTCCATTTAGCTACTACGTTATTGAAATGATATTAACATTTAGGTCTATACTGATGCCGAAGATCACAGGCTACACCATGAACTCAGTCATTTCAAAAGGCACTTCTTGCCCCCATGCAGAGTGCTGTGAATACAAAGAAGGCACGCTTTATATTCTTACAGATCTCCAGTCTCATCCAGGGACCTGGGCGTGCACCTCTATGACCACAGGAAACTGCGAAGAATGTCACGAGAGGATGAGAACCAAGGTTGTCTGGGGCTCAAAGGAGATGCTCATAGTCGTACTGCGAGTTAGATTAAGGAGGACTTCCTAGAGGAGGTGACGTTCAGGATGAGCTCTAAAGGACAAGCAGGAATTACTTAGGCGAGGACAGGCCACTGGTAAAGAGGAGATCATGTGAAACTATCTTCCTAGCATCTTGAAACCATGTGACACTGTCAGCGCCGCTGTCACATCGAAAGATCTGAAGAACAGAAGTGATTGACCTAATGGGAGAGCAGAGACCAGATCATGAAAGAATGTATCTGAAAAATGGAAGAAGCACAGCAGGAGTTTAAGGAGGGGCTGACAGGAGCACACCGGTTTTTAAGACCTTGGATATTTAACTTTGCTAAACTCCATTTTGTCATCTGTAAAATGGAGAAGAGGATTTAGCAATGACGAAATAAGTTAATACATACAAAGCTGTAGGTGGACCTGCCCAGAGCAATTGCTCAGTGACCAGTAAGGAGGAAGTAGGTTCTCCTAAACACTGTCCAGGTAGTAACCCATCCGATCTTCACTGCAGCCTTAAGAAGTGGGAACTACTCTTCATCCACATGTAACCCATGAAGGCAGGTGGACGGAAGTTTGCACATTGTTACCTGCCCTTTCCCGTCCCTCCAGATGGCAGCTGTGAAGGGCCCGTCACTGCCCAGCCCATGGCAGGTGCCCGGGACTCCAGGTCCCCCTCAGGGGGCAGTTTCAATGTATATGATCAGAACAGTGATGCCCAGGAGACATTCCTGAGTGACATCAATTCAACTCTGTGCTCCTATACACGAGCTCTGCCTACGGGAACTCTAACACAACTTCTTTGATCAACTGATCCATATGACGACCGCTCTAGATGATGACTACCGGCCTTCTAGCTGAGAGACCTTTGCATTGCACCAGGAGTGGTACCAGATTCAACAGCTGCAGGCATCTTGGTGGCTAACAGGAAAGAGGAGAAAAAGAAAGGATACCAATGATGAGTTGGTAAACCCGCATTCCACACCAGAGCTGTCTGAAATATAGAAATCTCTGATGAATAAAGGTAAAAAATTTAAGAATTTCCCAATTATATTTCTCTTTCCCTGGATCATACTGATTTTCTATATTATTCCAATTTCACAATGACTGCATCAGTTCTACTTGTAAGCTTCCTACTACTTCTATTTTTAAACCCATCCATAAATATCTCTATAAATAATGTAGGGTGTGGATCAATGTTTAGTCAACAGATAAAGAAATCAGTAAAGTTCATGACTTGCCCAAAGTCACACAGTGTAGATGGTGGTTTGTTCTAGAATTCCACAGGATGACTGAACCAAGGAAATTTGCTGAAGAAGTTATAGAAGCAGACACTAATATCCAGAGTAGGGTTGGGATAGGTGACCAATGATGGAATGTCAACATAAGTGTGGTAGGAATACCACCAATTCTGACCAGATAGGGAACCGGAAGCTGTAGTGGGAAAGGTTCCTCAGGGTGCACGTAGTAGGAAAGGTAACTCAGGATCCTGATAAGTCAGCATACATCTGGATATTATCAACAAAGAGGGGCCACTACAGCATCAAATGGAATGAGACAGCTCAGAGTAAGAACTGAGCTGTCCTTGGTGGATGAAGTTGCCTTAATTCCACTTGTCTTTATTTTCCTGCAAGTTCCCTGGCAGAATCCAGACCTAAGTGACATGTATCTGAAAGCTTGCTAGGAAAGACAAGTGGGGAAAAGACCAAATGTGGGGAAAGAACTTAGGAAATGGACCTTGCGCCATATTCTGACATGCTGAAAGGTCAGGTATGGCCAGTAAAAAAAACCTAAAATCTTCTGAAGGGCAGTGCACAAGCCAACAGGTCACTTAGCTAAATGGTAGAGGGATGATTTAATTTTTCAGTCCTCCACGCAGTAGGTTTTTGAGTTGCAAGGACAGAACAAAGAATTATCTGCAGGAACCACATGCACCTTAAAACACAATGAAAAATGATTATATGTACTCACTGAGCACCAATTTAGAAGACTGGAATTCTGGATATTCATTTCATCTCCATGGCTAGCAATCTCCTTAGAGACTGGTTTACCCTGAAAGTTTGTGGAGACACTGCTAGTGTAGCCCCGTGTGCCACAATGTGGGCCTTCCTATGGATGGGTAACAGACATCCCAGCCTAGGGGGGATGTAACAAGATTTTGGACCCCCTGAACGCTTATGCCGCATGTCTCTTTTCCTGTCTCTTCATTTCTTTAAGGATTTTTAAACTTTTGTTGAACTTTAAACCTATATCATTTTTAAAAATCAAATCGTATTAAGAGATTTACATTGGGAACCCATGCTCCGTTCTTTCTTAGCTAGGATGTCCAATCCCACACCCCAGAGACAAGTATTTTCAACCCTTTTTAGGCATTTCTTCAAGCATTTATCTCCAATCTCTTTGCTTCTCGTTCTCACCTTATAAATTTTAGACATGATTACAGAATTAATTAAGGGAAAGGTTTAACTCTTACATCCCACCTCACTTCTTCCTTCCTTTCCCATCTCATACTGTGACAGTGTAAGCGACGTCTCCTATTCAAGACACTTGGTGACATGTCTTTACTCACTTATATTTATACATTTATTTCAATTTAGAATTGTCTTTTTTTTCGTTTGTTTTTTTATATATCTATCACTCATTTCTTCCCATGTGTTACAAGAGGTTTGCCAAAATTCTAGCAAGATAGTTTTCCAAATGTACAGAAACAGTAGCAAACTGTCTACCCCTCGTGTTCCCCATGGAGTTCCTCTCACACATCTCAGCTCCGGTCAAAACTGGCTGATCCTGAAGGTCACTCCCCTATGTCCAAAGCCCAGTTTCTTGCATTGTATCTCATGTCTTACTCCCTCTGGGGTAATTCTTCCTTTGGCTGAATCACATCTTCTAGTAGCTTCTTAAGATGTCTTGTTTGAGGGTAATTTGTGTGTGTGTGTGAGTCCTTGCATGTCTGAAAGTGTCTTTAGTATTACACTGGATGGACAAATGGCTGAATGTGTAATTTTATATGGAAAATCATATTCCCCTATCTCCACTGTTTCCTATTATTCAGGATTAATATGAGCATTGATCGTTATTCCCTGTGGATGGTCTCATCTTTAAGACTTACACTTTCTCCCTGTTATTCTGATATTTTACAGTGGTTAGCATGGGTATGTGTGTGTGCTTTCTTTTTTAATCAGACTGGGTGTTTGAAGGTCTCTTTTAAGTTAGGACTTTATATTCCTTGAAGTTTAATGTGTTATTTCTTGAATAACATCTTCCCTTGTGTTTTTATCTGTTCTGTTTTTTGGAACTTCTATTAGTTACATTCAACTTTTTGGATCGATCTTCTAAGATTCTTACCTTTTTTCTCTTAATGTCTTTCCTTTATACAACTGACTCCTTCCAAACTCTCTACATTTTCTTTACATGTCTACTTTATTTTAAATTTCTATTTGTTTTCTGATGGTCCTCTTATTACAATATACTCTTTTTATAATATATGCGATATCTTATCATTTTTAAAAATATTGTTATTTTGAAATTTTTCTTCTGCTCCTGTATTATGCTGCCTCTAGGAACTTTTTTAAACAAATGCTCGTGAAGATGTGGAGAAAAAGGAACCCTTGTTCACTGTTGGTGGTAATGTAAATTGGTATAACCACTATGGAAAACGGTATGGAGGTTCCTCAAAAAATTAAAGATACAACTACCATACGATCCAGCAATTCCACTTCTGGGTATTTATCCAAAGAAAACAAAAACACTAACTTGAAAAGATAGCTACACCCATAACAGCATTATTTACAATTGCTAAGACATGGAAGCAACCTAAGTGTTCATGGATAGATGAATGGATAAAGAAGATGTGGTACATATCTACGATGAAATATTATTCAGCCATAAAAAAGAAGGAAACCCTGACATTTGTGACAACATGGATGGATCTTGAGGGGATTGTGCTAAGTGAAATAAGTCAAACAGAGAAATAATCTCACTTATATGTGGAAGCTAAAAATAAATAAATAAAACCAAATTCATGGAAAAAGAGATCAGGTTTGTGGTTACCTGAGGCAGGGGATGGGATTGGGGGAATTGGATGAAGATGGTTAAAAACGTATACACTCACAGTTATAAAATACGTAAGTATTGGGGATGTAATATAAAACATGATGACTATAGTTAACATTGCAGTGTGGTATATTTGATACTTGCTAAGAGAGCAAATAGTAAAAGTTCTCACAAGGAAAAAACATTTTTTTATAACTATATGAGGCAATGAGTGTTAGCCAAACCTCCTGTGGTCATCATTTTGCAGTATATGTGTGTCAAGTCATTATGCTGTACCCCTTAAACTTATACAGTGCTGTTTGTTAACTGTATCTCAGTAAAACTGAAATTTTTAAAAAAAGGACTTTTTCATTTAAAAAATATTTTGGTTTCAGTTTTTCACAATGGGAATGTTCTAACACACCTGGTGATTTTCGTTCTCTGTTCACATTAAGAGTATGTGATTTTGTTTTCTCTGAGGTTGTTCACCTTCTTCTGAGAATGCAGAGGAGTTTACCGTTAGTTGTGGGTTCTCTGGGAGCAGACGGAGGGGGGTCCAGGATCTCACGGGATCACAAGCTGCCTTATGGTCCATCTTTTTTCACTCTTACGTCTCCACCCTACCTTGCCCTGGACTTGTTGACCAAGTTGAAGCTCTCTGGATTGACTTCTCTAGAGAAGCAGCTTCCAGTCTACAGAGAGGGTGAGGAACAAAAGTCATCTGTCCACTGGGGTAGAAGAGGGAGCTCCCCGAACTGTCCAGGACACCCATGTGTTTCCTTGGCCGCATTTTAAGAACCGTCTTTTTCTTAGTCCTCCCGCTGGGCACCAGCAACGTTTTCTGACTGTGTGAATATAAATTTAATAGTGATCCTTTCCAGCCAATATGTACCCCCAAATCTCCATTTAATTAACCTATTTTCTTCGTCAATAAATAAGCTGTTTTAATTATAACTACTTTCTACTAAAGCATTTTAAGTGAGTTTAGGTTATTTGCAGCTGCTAATAACCTAATGATGGGAATAATTTCTTATCTCTGTTAAAGTTCAGTGTCCTGATGAATAGGCCTTTGGCCCCAGTATATCTCCAGCAGAAGCTTTTCAGAAGATTTTTCCTGGTACCATGAATCTGGAGAGAGCGCTGCGAGGTCTGAGGTAAACCAAAGGAAGCTGATTAATCACTTCCTATCCAGCACTGTACATGGCTTGGTGGAATCTAAGATCTGATGTCACTGACATTCAGGACATCTTTCTCGGGAATCTTTAATTTTATAAAATAGAAAAAGTTTGGAAATTCCCTGGCAGTCCAGTGGTTAGGGACTCCGCACTTTCACTGCCGAGGGCGCGGGTTCAATTTCTGGTCGGGGAACTAAGATCCCGCAAGCCGCGCGGCACGGCCAAAACGAAAAAAAATAAATAAATTAAGTAGAAAAAATTCTCCCAAATATTTAGAAATATCAACTTTTGCTAGGTTTTAAAATGGCGATACATAACAAAAGATATTGTACCTAGAAAACATGGCAACACAAGAATGATATAAACCTTTTTCATACAGCTTTCTCAAAATTTCATTCATGTAGACTCAAAAACAATGACTTGAATTGCCATATTTAAAATGTATTATTAAAATCTTTTAAGAATGATATTCAAAACATCTCTTGAAACATAATTACTGAATTAGTAAACAGAATCTGAAAATAGATTGGCAAATTCAAAAGTGAAGGCCAGACGGAAATGCTACAATCTTCCCTGTGTACACAGGGAGAGGAATTCCATCTTCTTTCCTGTGATTATGAGCTCTAAATGCAATCAATGGGCCATATACTCTCATCAAAGGTATACTCTAAGCCAACATACTTTGTCAGTTCCCCAGTATCTTCGAATTACCTGTATGTCTAATATCTTCATGGATTAACAAGCCTGGCTTTCCTTTTTCCAAGTGGATTTGAATAGACTCAAGACAGCAGTGTACCTATCAGTGTAGGGGAAATATTTGATCTGCCTGCACCAAGGACTTGATCTCTGTTTCCATGATCAGAAGGGGTAACAGAACTGGGCACTGAAAGTTTGTTAAGATTTGACATCAAAACAAGTCTTTCAAAGAGGGGGAAATTGTTATTAATCTGAGCATGTTGTCTTTGTACTGGAACTCGTGGAATGTTCTCAGGGTTCACCGTGTACAGTAAAGTATGAAGAAACAAGTGATTCAACTGACCCACATCTCATGTGTTTTATTTTTATCATTAAAGTAGATACACATCTATGAAGGCTGTTCTTCTCCTAGCAACAGCAGTGCTGATTTCCTCCTGGTCTTCTCCCTGGAAGGCCGAGTGTTGGTGTATATGCTCTTTGAAGGTCCACGGGTCATAGAATAGTCTTTGAATATTTTCTCTCACTAGGAGTCCAAAACTTTAAGAAATAACTGGCTCTTTGTCCCTTTTATCTTCTCTTGGGGGAAAAACTAGAAGGTGAAAGCACTGAAAACGTCGAATTTTTAATGTGTGTCCCAGTAAAAGTTTTTCTGTACTATACTTGGACCAAGAATTGTGTGTAAGCTGAGTAAACACAGATATCCCATTTAAAAATTGGAAGACCCTTGAAAGGCCAATTTGATGCAAAATGTATATGGCAATTAAGGCAATTAAAGTCAACTCTAGTGTGGACCTCAAGTCATGATCATTCTAAATCAAGGAAGTGCACGAAACTCAACCCAGCACCAGCCTAGACTCTCCCAAGGGAGCACCAGAAAAATACTGCTCGAAACGCATCCCCAGGAATAGAAGCGATCACCTCCAATTCTTCCCCTTGCCCATCCCAGATCCTTGGGTTCATACTTACAAAGAACAGGAACCACACTGCAAGTTAGACCCTCCAGCTACATTATTCAGTTCTCACTCTTAAGAGGTGATTACTTGAGGCTCACTTACCAGGGGTCAAGTCTAGTTAAGAGATGAGCCAGAATTAGACCTCAGCGTCTAGTCCAAAACGTCATGTGATCTATCCAGTTCTCTGATAAATATCACATCTCATCTGGATCTGATTGCGGACTGAATGCACAGAAAAATCAATCAGTTGACTTTCCCTTTCATTTTGTAATCAACGATCTGGATGTTTCTAATTTTGCAAGTCCTCAGCATTAACAACTTTTTTCACGTTTTGTCTGGATGACTACCATTGCCAGATTTAGTGTATAATTTAACTGACGTGAGAATTGGAAAGGATCAATGAAAAAGTGCTCTACATTTTGTAAGTATTAAGAACTTAGGAACCTAAATGGCTGACCATTCATTTACCATTACTTGAAGACCAAAGAGAATTTTCACGGCCTATGTAATATTTTGTTAATTTTTGCCTCAATGCAGGTTCTGTATAAAACCTGCCATTTTTCTGTAAAGGAAAGATAAATGGTATATAATGACCATCTTATTGGATTTCAAATCGGGCCTTAAAACTCTCTGGAGAGTCCTCTAAGATTACACAGTATCTATCAGCTAGCTTTAAACAGAGTTTGAACTATCAAAGCTACTATCTCATTAACCTCTGGTAAATCTGACATCTAGTGTCCTCTTTCATAAATATAGCTCACGTTGAAAGCACCTTATCTGTTAACATTCCCTTTACCAGGCAAGTTTTCTAGCTAAGGTTAATTCAAAACTACTTTTTTCTATTGTAAGACTGGGGATTATTTTCATATAAGTAGACTTTGCTGCTATAAGAAGACGTGGGATATAAGATGCACAAGTTACCATTATACCAGGAGGCTTACAAATCTTCACATTTTGACCCAGCAATTATACTTCTGGGAATTTAAAGAAAGGAAGATGCACACACACACAAAATTACTCACAAGATTCTTCATTCTATTTTGACAGTAAAAAATCATAAAAACATGAGGGAAATGGTTAAATAAATTATGATATATTCACTCATTGAATATTAATAAGGCACAAAAATCATGTTTTTGAGAACCATTTAATGATATGAGAAAATGCTCATCACGAAATGCTAGGTAAAAATAGGATACAAAAACACTTTCAGCTTGATTCCCATTCTATCTGTGATTCTACCTATGGATCAAAACTGTCTTTGCAGTTCAACAAAAATACACAAAAATATTGATAGTGAGTGGGGGGGCAGAGAGTGATTTAAATTTTCCTTTTTTTATACCTCTCTCAGTTTTTATAAGAAACATGTATTAATTTTATACTTATGAAAATCAGTATCTAAATGGTTTGTAAGCGCACTCTAAAACAATAGTTACTTATTTTTTGCCACACAGCTAGATATCTGTGTTCGGAAAGACAACATAATGCCTGCATTCTTGTGTGGCTTACTCACTGATCACTGTATGGTCCTGTCATGTAGAAGACAAAGAGGGACATGAGTTTGCAGTGTGACTGGCAGCATGTCTTTTGCTTCAGATGAAGCAGATGATAGAAATTCACCTCACATTCTGCCGTTTTTCCCTCAGTCTCAGCTGCTTTCACTGTCAGATCTGGTATTGCACCACCTAATCTTTTAAGGTCAGACACTGTCTTTTCAATATACTTGTGAATTTTACTTTGCAAACCAGAAATTCAGGTATAAATTCTAGATATAAGATAGTGCTATTCTCGGTCATCAAATATGAATATGCTGCTGGGCGAAACAGGTTATTGATAGGCCATCTGATTGGACTTGTACTTGGGTGTGTATTACCAGAGCTTGAGAGATGATAAGGAAAGAAAAGACAGCCTCACACAGACAAAAAGCACTGCCTTACTATCATTAAAGTTCCTTTAAATACTGAATGCAAGTCTACTAATTACTAAATCAAACACTATTATTTTCAACCAACCCATTTTTATACCTTGGCAAAGTACTTGTTCCTTAGAGAGCTGAAATGGAATGGGGAGGGAAATATTAACTATCTCACTTACTGACACAAACTTAGACACATGCATTCATTCTCCCTTCATCAGTCTGCTCCTTCTTTCTTTCAGACAATGCTCTTTGGCACCTACCGTGCACCAGACATAGGGGCGATCTCTCTGAAAAAGACACCATCCTCTTCCCATGGACCTCACAGTTTATTGGAGTATAAAAAAACACAAGCAGTTGTGACATGTGATAAACATTATATGAGAGGTACTTACAATGAGCTGTGCAAGTCCAGAAGAAAAAACATTTAATTGTCTGGCAACTGGGATTTTCAGGAGGAGGAGGAGTTCGCTGTGCAGGAAAAGGGAAGAAGGAGAGAACAGAGAGCGTGTGGAGCAGAGAGGGCTGAGCCTCAGCGGAGTAAAGACGCGGGGTCTGCTGATGGAACAGTGATGGTCGAGTGGGGTGTGAGATGGGGGCACAGGTAGGGTAGGGCGAGTTGAGTTGAGGAATGAGGGAGTTATAAAGGATCGCACATGACTTGCTAAGTATCACTGATATCTTCACAAAGAGCATTCCATCATTGTTGGATGCTAAAGTTATATTTTATCTATGTAGTCTGGAATAGCTAATTCTAACCCTCTATTAACAACTGTCTCCCTCCCACTTCCTTCTTCAGCAACTCGTACAGTATACTAAAACATACCGGCATCACTCTGCAATAAATCTGCTGTGTTTAACTTATTAGCACAGATTTGCATGTAAACTGAACCAAAACAAGGAGAGAAAGAAATGGCAGAAAAATGCGGCTTGCAGTTACAGCTACCCAAAGTGTTTGAGTACAGTTGTGAAAAGTGCTTGATGATGAAACTACTGCTCTGATTAATTTTAAGACTCAGTTATGAAAACCAATGACAATTCGCAAGTAACCCATGAAAGGGTGCTTAGATCATCTTAGAGCTGTAGAGCATAATGGAGGTCATATCGGGTCCATGTTTTCCAGATGAAAGAACAAAGGCTTTATGCTGATAGCCCGGGAATATACAGCTAGAGGTGGAATGGCCAGTGCTAGGTCTAAATCTCCTGGTTCACAGGGCGGGGCCATCCTGATGCACCATGGCGCACGGTTGGAAGATGGTCGTTTCCAAGATAAACAGCAGATCAATATGGCTTCCCCTTGTATGTAATTACTGCCAATAAATAGCCAGCGTGGGTTTTGACAGGCAAGCCTCCCTCGACCCGGCACAGCGTGCTGCTATGCCTGTGCAAGGTGCCTGTGAATTGCCCCCGTGAGCCAGCACAGCTTCTGCAGTAGGTTGCAAAGAACCAGGCTCAAATACAACAGCTAGTTCTTTCCTAATTCCAGTCTGCGGGCTGCTGCGCCGCGATGGCCCTAAGCTATAAATACTCCAAAGGGCAGAGCCTGTGGCAGCTTCTGAAATGCTCTTTTCAGTTGATGACCGAGATGAGAACGATCATCTTGTTAGTTATCAAAGCCCATCCCCATGTTGCCGAGAAACCCTGAGGAACATTACGTAATGTCTAAATTTAAACTTTTTCTCCCTTCCGAAGGCTCCCCACCACCCCATCCAGACCCACTTCTTTTCTTCCTCTCTCTTTCCTCCTTCTTGTGTGTGTGTTAAGCTTTTCAAATGCAGCGTCTCTATGATCCCGTCCTAGACTCTTGTGTCCCTGCGTTTTCTCCTACTTCATAACACTTAGGGCAGCTCTTTAGGACACTTATTACAATTTCTCCCCTCACTGGCACTTAAACAAAGGAGTTCAGTTGAAAAAGAGAACTAGCTGACTAAGTGAAAAGGACAATTCAGTGAGATGATTCGGTGAACAATTAGAATATTCAGATGGGTCAAGCACGCACGGTATGAAGTCACAGAAACTTGGATGCTATAGACACAGCCAGCAAACGGCCTGCCTGAGATCCAAGACAAGGGACACTGCCCATTATCCAAATAATTAATTATGAACTTGTTCCCAGGAAAAAACTAAACAGGACTTTGTCTTAGAAATCAAAAAATAGTTAAAGCGTTTCCTGACCGGTGTTTTTTGAGTGTCATCTAATTAAGCCACGGGAGAATCTGTTTTATTTGTATACTTGTGTCTTCGACATTACCTTCATTCTCAAGAATTTAAGTGTTAATAATAGGAAAGAAAATCACTGAGAAGGAAAGCTCATTCTCTGCTAAGGACTCTTTCTGGGTCAGAGCGAAGGAAGTGTATAACCCCGAGAAATAAATCACCAACTTTAATGTAGCTGCACATAATTTTAATTTCCCCTTATGTTAATTGACCACTTCATGGGTCTAGGTTTGGGTTTTTATTGCGAAAGGAAATAAAGAAAAAAGAAAAAAATGTTTAATTATTTCAAAGACAAATTATAAATTATAATCCTTTAGATAATTAAATTGGATACAATTCAGCGTGGTTTGTTGGGGCAGGGTGGAGGCTGGGAGAAGAAAGAATTTAAGAATTTTATGCTGTCATGTATTTTACATTATTTAACCTGATGATTTAACAACGACTTAAAAGAGAAAGCTTCACATCACATTGCAGGTCTGGACATGAGACACACTTCTCACCAAGGAGACAGAGATCATCAGTTCCTGGTTAAGCTAAGCTACAGTAATTCTTAAGAAAAAGAAGCGATATGCTTCTGTGAAATGTTTCCTTCTTAAATCCAAACCTCTTAAAATTCATACATCAGAGCTCTCGTACTTACAGAAACACTTGAACATTCAGTGTTTGTGCATTAACGCTGTTACATGGACCAGTGTGCCTGTAATGTACCGCTCCCCACCCCCCTTTTTCAATAGGTTAGAGAAATGAGGAATGAGAGCCCAAGGCCACCAGAAGTCCCAGCCTCTGTCCCTTCCCTCCTACAGCCCTGTCCTCCAGAGTCAAACACAGCCATGACTCCACAAAGGTCAAAAGTCTTGGCTCGCAGATGTAGTGGCTTTAGTCTTCCTGATTTATGTCATTCATTTGGTTACATTTCCCCCTTTGGGCACAACTTCATATTTATGCCAGGGAGTTATAAAATATACAAGACAGGCACAAAGTACCAAAGCCTGAAGGACTTATGGTTTTACTTCTTGTCCATCATTGGTCATCTGTTGACCTGCCATCACATGTTCACAGAGATTCTTCCAAAGTCTGGCTGTCAGTGCTCTAAGAAACACTACAGTTCAAGCCAAGTGCACAGGTTGAGAAGAATGAAAAAGGGACAAGCAGTCACCAGCCTCCTGCTTCTTCCAAACAGAAGTTTCACAGCAATAGGCAAAGCCCCTCCATCCTGCATCACAGCATCCAAAACTTGACTAAGCCACACATTCTGCTCTTGATGTACTGGAAATAATTAAGTTTGTCATTTAAGAGTCTAGAGAATCTGTAAAGCACGGAAATTAAATCTGAATCATGAGGTTCAGCATAAAATAGGATGTTCCTCATAATTAAAAGACAAAAGAGGTTATTAGATCTCTTCCCTACAGGTCTTTAAAAATTGAAGAGTGATGCCTCCCTTTCAATGTTCTCAGCTCATTCTGGAAGCTGGTCTAGCCAACTTCTCCAGTCTCTTACTTATGGTATTTTACTACTGGATGGGCTGCTTTGGTTGGTTATTTTACGATCAGAGATTTTATTTCAAATAAAGCTTTAGTCTCTTCTAATGAAAACAGATACTAATTGAAGCTGCATGTTATAAAATGAAGCAGATGTGAATTGATTTTCTTATATACCTGCTCGTCACATTTACTGGAACACATATGCTGAAAAATAGATGTTTGGCTTAGAACCTACCTTAATGATAAGCGTGAATATGTTTAATGCTGGGACCTATCAAATCATATTGCCCTTGACTTTAATAAAGTGCTCGGGGTTATTTTCAATACAATTTTCATTGTACTGGATGTAACAGGGCTTCTCCTTCTATGTGATGATTATCTCTAAATTGCAGCATCTGCTGTTGTGGAAGGAGGTCCAGCCTGGGATGACTCCTCACCCAGAGGGCACCGGATGAGACGGACACCGCAAGTGTTGGCATCCTTCCCCTAATCGGCATCAGTCCCGCCTCTCGTTCACACCGCCCACATCCTATCTCTCTCTAAAATCTTCCTCCTTGAGAAATTAAAAAGCAAAGACCATCACTGAAGATATCTGAGGTTCTTGACCCGGACCAAAGAGAAAAACTATTTTAACCTCTTTTAAAGACATGAAAAATATCTATTTTCCTCCAGAATTGTGCTGTCCAATACGGTAGCCACTAGCGGCTACTCACACAAGTTAATCGAAATTAAAAATTCAGTTCTTCCGTCACAATTGCCACCTTTGCCACCTCTCAAGTGCTCAACAGCCACAGGTGGGACAGCACAGACCCAGAACATTTCCGTCACTGGAGCGAGCTCTGCAACGGAAAGTGCTACTCTAGAAAATACGGTACTTTGTAATCAAACGTTATTTGTCATGTTAGAAACTAACTTGCACCTCCTTGAAATTATTACACATTCTTCACACTGTTTCAGAAAGTCTCCTTCATTCTCAGCCCCGACTCCAGGCTGTCCTGTCAGTAGTCTGCTAAGTTACAGCAGAGGTTTAGGAGGCCTCCCAGGGAAAGTCCAGCATTTCCTGGGGAATTTCAATCCTGTGTTTGCAGTAGGTGAGGAATGCATATCCCAGACTCCTGGAACACTAGGAGTCAAGTCACTTTGCAGAACATAAGAGGTAGAACAAAAACAGTGTTGCCTTAGATCACATTTCATGCTTGTGGTGACTCAGGTCACAATGTCCTCCTGTTCACATTCCCAAAGCACCAGCTTTATTTCACAGCTTACCCAACCGATAAAAATAAACTCAAGATAATATCTACATTACCAACTGAGCTTAAAACCTTTTTTCCCCAAATCTAAATAAGCAATCCTTTGTTTCACAAATAGATCTGCTTCCAATAATGAAACTATTCAAATGACTCCATGAGATTATTGGAGTGAACCCACCAGCCAACTCGTACTCATTCTGCATCTACTGCTGACAAGGTTTATGTGATGGAAAGATATAAATAGATGGCCCTGTTCTTAAGGACTTCACAAAGGAAATATACCTTCGTTAGCACACACATAATTAAAAGTGTTTATTTCAAAATCCAGACTAAATGTGTTCCAGGGTCTTCAATAGCAAACAAAACATTTTAAGTCAAAGTATCAATATGTATGTACTGCAACTAACTGATCAGTTGCTAAAATATCATGATCCTTTTAAAGGGCCTAGATGCCACCTCACACTTTACATAATCCACCAGCCAATGAAAGAGCTACTGAACACTATCTACAGGCCCCAAATTGTGCCAAATATTGCTGTGGCGAGGGACACCCCCGAATGGATCTAAAACATAAGAGTGGATAATCCTGTTAGAAAATTAAATTCTAAAAATTTTACAGTAATTTTTGTGCCAGTGACTTTAAATATAGTCTGTTGGAAAAATAAGGAATCAGTGTATCTCTCCTGAAGTATTAAGAGTGGCTTCATGGACAAAATGGGATGCCAGTGAACTTTAAAGGAAAGAAGGAAGTGGGATGGCTGGGGGTAGAGAGCATGAGGGGATTAATTTCAAAAACGGCCGCAGGTACGAGTGGACCTGTTCTGTGAAGAAGACAGGGGAGGGGCTGATCGAACTGAAGCTAAACATGTACTGGGGAGAACAGAAAATGATGATAATAGTGAGGGTGGCCTAGTTCCTGAGGGTCATACATGATGATGTACATGCATTTAATGTGTGTGATACAGGGCTGAACTCAAACAGGCAGCTTGGGGACCACGTCTCACATACAGAACCTCTTTTTTTCTGTTGTTTTTGTTTGTTTTTGACATACAAGTTCCCCACCCCCAAAACATGAATTAGATGCTAAAATCTAAATATAAGGAGATTTCGTGGAAAGATCTGGCTTTCCCAATCCTTTTGAAAAACTGGATGATGTAAAAACACTACGCCAGACTCCATCATGTCAACAATTGCCTAGAGCTGAACGGTGCAGACAGCTCTCTTTACGTGGGGATTTCCTGGGTCCACCCCTGTTTCTAGTTGGGCTTATGCTGTTGCCGTTGGTTTTTGTATCGTAAGGTTAAAAGGGAAGTGAATTTTTGGTTTTGACTCAGTCTATCAAATCGGGGAGATGAAACCTAGACCAAGAGGTCCCTGGATTTCAAGGAAAATTGAACAAACCACAATTCTCTATGGACTTAAAGAGTATTACTAGATGCTTAATATGCAAAGTTCATTACTTGGTCTTCTTCACACATTTGCATTGCCTGGTCCCACAGGTATACAAGTGTGTAATTCCTGTTGAAGAGTATTGACCAAAAGAGATGCAACTGAATGTGTTGTTGTGTCATAAAGACTAATCCTATCAGTAATACGCTGGGATATTTTAGCGATGGCAGAAGATACCATTGAGGAAACCAGCCAAGAGCTTGTTGCAATAATTCAGCCCTGGTGTGAGGAGGACCTGAGTCAGAGGAAAACTCATCAAAAGGGAAAGGAAAAGGATCAACGTGGTATAAATGACAGATTAGCTATTAGAGTTTAAGGTCAGGTAGGAGTCAAAAATCATTCCGGCAAAAATACTGTAGGGATTTGCTTTTCCATTAAGGGTTAAGCTCCTAGGCCACAATGCTCTGTTCTCTCTTTTCTAGAAATTCCTACATTGCCTATTGTACTGACCTGCCCAGAGAAGGATGCCAAACTTGTCTGTAGAATTGAGTAACAATGAAAAGAACACGGGTCATAGAAATAAGGGACTCAGCGTAAATTGTGCCCTGCCTCTCCCTCACTGCATGATCAAGGCCCCACCCAACCTGGGGGAATGTTTCATATCTCGAAATGTCCTAGACGACCTCTAGGTCTCTTTTGGTTGAAAAATTCTAGTCTCTTCTGTGCCCTTTCCTTCTTTGAATAATGGTTCCTTCCTACTTTTCCAGAAGTGAACAAAATGCAGTTTTGACATTACCAAGATATTAGCTCTTTTGAGAAAAATCAAACTTTTGTCAAATGTTAACTTTTTTTTTTTTTACACTCTGAATCACGATTAAGAGGTAAAACGACTTTGGAGACTACTGGGCAGTGCCTACTTAAAACTGAACATTTAAGGAATTTATGACTCAGCAATTCCACTCCTAGTCAAGGTCCCAGAAAATTGTGCACATATGTCCACCAAAAGGTACGCACTGCGTAAGAATGATCATAGTAGCACTTTCTATCATACCCCAAATTGGAAGTGAATTCCCAAACATCCAACAATAATTGAATGGCATGGTAAATTTTTAAGATGGAATACTGCACAGTAATGAGAAAAAATGAACCCTAACAACACACAACAAGGATGAATCGCCTCAGTTTGATGTTGAGGGAAAGAAGTCAGACAAAAATGAATATATATTGCATGGTTCCATTTCTGTGATGTTACAAGACAGTCAAAACTAATCCCAAGTGTTAGAAATCATGCCAGTGGTCACCCTGGAAGAATTATTGGCCAGAGGGGGCATGAAAGGGGCTGCTGGGTTCTGCTTCTTCACTGGGGTGCTGGTTGCATGGCCGGGCTCATGTGGTGAGTATTCATTGGACTGGATTTCATTGTGCATATTTGTGCATGTATGTTAATATTTCATACAATCATGCAAGAAATGCTTTCTAAGAAACAACAACAGAAAATGTAAACCCAAAATTTCTAGCTTCAAAGTTCAGAAGATTGGTGGACTGGCTTACCAAAATTGGGAACTTTAAAAGAAAAAAAAAGTTTATTGGATACTAAGAATTAATACACTTCTAGGTCCTACTTTTTTATTATTTCTCTGTATTTAAATCTCTGGAGGTCAACTCTCCAAATCTAAGTTGCAAAAAAAAAAAAAAAATCCATCTATGATACACTTGAAATAAAATATTTTAAAATATACTTGAGTAAAAAATTTTTAGTTAATATTAAAAAATATAGAAATCTTTTCATGTTGAACTAGTTCCTGCCCTGTGTGTGGCCCTGAGCCCCGCCCTTCAGAAGGAGCCGGGAGGATGGGCTGGACCACTGAGTACTTCAGGAAGGCTAAGTGGGACCCAGAGACAGAGGGGCTGAGGAGAAGCAGAAAGACTCTTAATAAGGACAAAGAGGTGGGAAAAAGGCAATCAGTCAGCAGCCCGACGACAGCCTTGGGCACACCCTGCCCATCTCCAGGAGAATGATGGCTTCTTCTATTCTTGAGAAAAATGGAGAAAGAAAGGAAAGGGCTGCGAGCCAGTTTCAGTGAGGTGAAATTTTCTAATTTGACCAGCAATGGACAGGACAAGACAAAGTGCTCAGGAGAGCAACCCCTGGGTTCCCTGGGCTGGAAGAATGGAAGTGGGGTGGAAAGACTAACAGCCCCCAGAAGCCAGAGGTCACCAGGGGGATGGCAAGGCCAGAGGGGGCGGAGGAAGGAAACAGGAGAGCAGCCTCTGCCGCTCAGGACCGCCAGGTTCGGGCTCCAGTTTGCCATCCTTGGGGATGGAGAGGAGGGGCCGGGGAGCCTCTTCGAGCAGCCCTGGGCTGAGAGAGGGTGCTGCAGCTATCTGGCATGTCTCTTCTCTCAGCCCTGCTGGCTCTGCCCACCTCCCCACCCCGGGAGGGTCAGTTCCCACCAAGTGTGCCATGGGTGGGAGACCCCCTCCCTGCCTCCCTGAAAGCTGATCCCCTCGAAACCACGCGTAGTCAAACACACTTTCTTTTCCGGGAGCCTAGAACTGAGATTCAGGGAATGGAATCTATGGCACGCTGTTCTGAGGACCATGGCTGATGGGTGAGGAGGAAGCGGACCAGAGGTCAGTCCACGGAGGGCACAACGAGAAACGCCCCCCCGGCCGCCCAAGTCCCCAGACAGGGCACGCCCCAGCCTCCCCTGGCATCTCTCTCCTGGATTACATCAGTTTCACTAGGTTTCTGCTTTGTGTGACCCAACATTCCTTAAGGCAGATGGGATTTGGCGCTCCAGTGGAGATTGAGGGGGAGGAGGAGAAATCAGACCCCCTCAGCCTGGTGGGCAGGGACCTCACGTGACGCCAAAGCAGCGACAATAGGGAGAAGGTGATTCAAGGGGAGGACAAGGGACAGTGCGAGGGGAGGGAAAACCCTGCAGGGGGATGGAGTCGGGGGGGTGGGCGGGGGAGTAGGGGTGAGCGTCTGGGCTGCTGGCCGGGCAGGGTGATCTAAACTGCCGAATTAAAACAAAATATTCACTGCAGCACAGAGTGAAAATTCACAAATGAACATCTGCAATTCATCTGAAAGCTCCCAAAGATGGCTTTATGATGTTAGCTTTACTTTTCCATTGGATGGAGATGATTCTGTCCATCTACAGGCAGGCTACCCTTTGTCATGTAAGCCGAGGTCCCGCCCACCCCCAAGCATTGTACAAGAGGGCGCCAGGCACAACACAAGCACCCCTCAGACCAGGGACCATGGCAGCAACACTCAGGCCGATGTACACCGCGTGTCCATCACACGCACCCCCATACACAATCCTATGTCCATTTCAGTGTGAAAGGAAAAAAAGAGGAAGCAAGTTGAAAATCCCCAGAGCATCCTGTTTTCCAGGAACCGGCAGCAGTGCCGCAGCAGCAGTGGTCCTCAGAGCACTTGATGAAAGGACACTGAGGACAGTGACGGCCTCGAGGTGCCGGGAGGGGAACGTGGGCACCGTTGCCCCGACCCTTGAGATGGCGCCATTCACTGAGCTGAGATCTTCATGTGCTGAGACGTGGGGCCTTTAATGAGCAAAATGAAGACGTGTCTCTGTGCCACGTGGCATCATAACATGAAGTCTTAATAACAGTCTGTGATCAAAACAATGGCCCCAAATGCAAAATTTTTCACACACTTCCACGATAACCACATTCCTAAATTTTCACACTTCTCTTGCTGAGAGTTGAAGCAGACTCCAGGATTTGAAACTAAAAATTATATATTAGAGTCTGCAGATTAAACTTAACTTTGAGATAATTACAGAAAAAAAGATATTCTGTTAAGATGGAACGAACCCAGAATAACTTAAAATTTTCATAGTTAAGACAGAGTTCACCTTGTAAAATGGTCTAAAAAGTGATATTTTTCTAATTTACTAAACAGAATAGGATGTGAAATTTTCCAGTAAGACTTTCCCAGTTTTTGCTAGCTTAAAAATCGTTAGCTAATTTAAGTGGAAAGGAATCAATGATTTATAAATATATTACCCTTAGTTAGGCATAATTTGGTAAATTAAGGACATGTGCTTAATGGTGTACATATTCAATTAAACAAAAAGGTTTTAATATTATTTTTTATTGATGAGAATGACAGAAATAATAGCTAACCATTCCTGAGTACTCTTCCTATGCCAGGCACACTTTAAATATATCAGCTCATGAAATGCTCACACAAATCTTTTAAGATAGCAACTGTTACTACTTTCATTTTGCAAATAAGAAATTGTATATTTTAGTTCAGTACTTTCTCAAAGATAATTGTACTAAAAGATTATTGGGATCTTCATTTTGACAGTATGGCATTGGAATCAAATACCTTTTCCTCTGAGTAACCTGTTTCAGTAGAACCCTATTTCAGTTAGGGCTTAAAAGTATTGATACTTAAATAGCACTTCTTACTTTTCCCTCCTACAAGTCCTTTCTCATCAATGAATTGGACCCTCCTGGGACAAAGACGGGATTAACATTACTACCCTCTTTTCAGAGAAGATGGAACACTTCAAATTCAGACAGCTGGGTGGGGATTGGAATTTGAGTTTCCAGAATCTTGTCCCAACACACACAAAATATACCCATGGCACCACTTACACTTTCACTCTCTACTGTTTACAGATTAAGTGCAGAATTTAAAAATTTCGGGCAGAAGGGCGGCCTCACTCTTAATCAGTTGTGAACCCTTAATATTATACATGTTCTTGATCTTATTCCCTCCACTCTCTTCCAGAACTTGCTTCGACAGTTATTTCCTCTCTTTCCTGTATGTTTGTCTTATCTTCTGGCATGACTCCTCCACTGCCAGCATCAATTGTCTCTTATTTAAAAAAAATTTAAAATAAGCAAAACTAACAAAGAATCACCTCCTTCAACCTCTGCATTCCTACCTAGAAACTTTCCTATCACTTCCTTCAGCATAGGGCCCTGCCTAGGAGACGCTCAGTAATATTTGTTGAACAAACAGATGAGCTGAATGTAAACCTCATTCATAAGAGAAAACACGAACTGACAGGTGTCTTTCATTAGATGCACGATCTTTGTTTTGTGGAGCTTATTAGCATCAATTCTTAGACACCATGTTTTAGAAATACCTAGGTTATCTTTAGCAGTCATTCTAACTTTAATATATTTCCAGAGCATCCGAGAAAGAAGACTTCATTTTTATCTGTTACATCTTTTTTTTCTAGAAGACTGAATATTTTCCTGAGTTAATATTAAAAACTTTGTTCATCTCTTCACGTTGCCCAGAACCCTCTCTCCCTCATCGTCCTCCAGAGCACACTCTTGGTTCCCCATTATTGGAGGGCGAGAACAGAATGAATTCTGATACCTGCAAATGGATACGTCCATTGGATTCAATTTCCTCCTCACCCATGGTATCTTTTTAACAAACTTAGTAACAGCTAGTAAACTGTCCAAATGACTTAAATGTCAATAAAGGAATAACTGGTGAGATAACCCTAAGAAAAGAATTTTTTTTTTAATTAAAAAAAAAAAAAGGCACCCTTTGGACTGAGGAACCATAAGCAGAGACTTGCTTTGGAACTAATAATGCTTTGTATCCATTTTAGGACACAAAGTAATGCAGGGCTTTAAAGAGTTAATGAGCCAGCTTCCCTCCTGCTGGGATAGAAATCTATGTCACCCACTCTCCCACCAAAAGCCTCTGCCTAAAGATCTTGCCCCAGTATTAGACCTTCCTTAGCTCTGAGAGATTATATATTAAACATGCAAACAGCCATTATTTCTTAATACAAATAATACTATTATGTGTACCCTCTACACTAGATATTATTAATATTCTGTCCAATTTATTCTTTCATTCCAAGGTTGTCTTCACTCTTCTATAATTTTCTGTGAAGTGTCTGTGCCTCTTACCATTTTTAGCTTTGGATTATTAGTTATTCAGATATTTCAGGTATTTTTATATGTTATTTCTGCAATTACATAATAATCCCTTAAAAGGCTTGAGAAAACCTGCTATTTTTTAGATTTCTGTTTAACTTAACTGAATCCCTTCATCAGAGTAGGTGCTCAAAATATAACCTGACTGGATAACAATGGACAATTGAAGTCATCAACTTAAAGGTAAATTTTAAGATCTCTAGGCAGAGGTTAAGAAGTCTGTTTCTGACTTACTTCACTCTGTACAAGATTCTAGGTCCATCCACCTCACTACAAATAACTCAATTTCATTTCTTTTTATGGCTGAGTAATATTCCATTGTATATATGTGCCATATCTTCTTTATGCATTCATCTGTCGATGGACACTTAGGTTGTTTCCATGTCCTGGCTATTGTAAATAGAGCTGCAATGAACACTGTAGTACTTAACTCTTTTTGAATTATGGGAATCCTAGTAGTGGGATTGCTGGGTTGTATGGTAGTTCTATTTTTAGTTTTTTAAGGAACCTCCATACTGTTTTCCAAGGTGGTTGTATCAATTTACATTCCCACCATATGCTAACATATATATATGGAATCTTAAAAAAAAAAAAAACGTTCTGAGGAAACTAAGGGCAGGACAGGAATAAAGACACAGACGTAGAGAATGGACTTGAGGACATGGGGAAGGGGAAGGGTAAGCTGGGATGAAGTGAGAGAGTGACATGGACTTATATACGCTATCAAATGTAAAACAGATAGCTAGTGGGAAGCAGCCGCATTGCACAGGGAGATCAGCT
The DNA here is from genome assembly GCF_028023285.1 of Balaenoptera ricei. NCBI lineage: Eukaryota > Metazoa > Chordata > Mammalia > Artiodactyla > Balaenopteridae > Balaenoptera > Balaenoptera ricei. The sequence goes on from NC_082655.1 coordinate 78,820,597, forward strand.
CAGTGCTCTGTGACCACCTAGAGGGGTGGGATAGGGAGGGTGGGAGGGAGACGCAAGAGGGAAGAGATATGGGGATATATGTATTCGTATAGCTGATTCACTTCGTTATACAGGAGAAACTAACACCACACTGTAAAGCAATTATACTCCAATAAAGATGTTAAAAAAAAAGTCTGGAAGGAATTTCAGAAATTCTCGTTTATCTTCTTCTTCTCCTTTCTCCTTCTTTCTCTTCCTACCCATTCACAACCCAATGACCCCAAATTTCTTTGGCTTTATATCAATCCGAACTTTTTCTTTTTTCTCTAGCAGATGTTCTGGATATCTTTCCAGGAGTCGACATGAGAGTCTAGTCTTATCACTAAACAAAATGCTCCCACTGTAAGTTCAGCTCCAGGATCTAGAAACTGTTGTTCTCAGAAATGTCTAGCTTTATCTTTTCTTCTGTGTTTAAGGCCACTTATAACTGTAACACATAGGAGAAGCCCAAGGGTATTGTTTAAAACTATTTTAGGAGCTCCAATTGTTTAAACTTTAGCTAAAATGATTTAACAGGTTTTCTCATTTCTTCATCTACCATTGTAAAATCTTCGCCTCTAATTAAAGAAACATAATCAGTTTGTTAGAACACACCAGATTTACCCACAGTAAAAGGAGAAACTGCAATTCATTTAATATCAGGGAACAAAAATTATCAAGGCCTATAGATTTGAATTACTCCAATTATTACTAAATAGCCACCTTTCTGATAACATACCCAGTACAGGCTTTCAGACTATTCCTGGAAGCATGAATGTTATATTAAACATACTGGCCCACATACTATCACTTATTCAAAACTCTCATACACATAACACTTTGCTCATGTGAGAAAGAAAATGAAAGGATATGGTCTTTATTTTAAATGCAAATATTTACCAGAAAGCCTTAGACCAGTAGTTAAACAGAGGAGACACTCGATGGGTAATTCATTCATCTCCAATCTGTCAGGGATGGGCAAGTGAATAATTTAGAAATTGTAGACTGTTTTCTTGGAAGGAAGGAAGGAACATCTTCCACTCCCAAACCAATTCCCTACTCACCCCAGGCACTTCCAATAATATGCCCCAATTCTAAAGTAAGTGTGTAATTGTATTGGATTTATTTGCAGTAAGGCAAACTCTTGAGCATGTTGAGAGAAAATCTAGGCAAAAAAATAAAAGATGTATATCCAATCTCTTCTTTGAGGAGGCTTCCCACCTCCTAAGACGGGAGGGAATGAGCAGCCAACAGATAGGAAGTGCATGAGGGGCCCCACCTAGTAGGTCCGGCATCAGGGAGGTACCCAAGGAGAGTATGCCCGGATCCCTTCTCTGGCTCAACCAGACCACTTCCTTTACCTTGACGCTAAGGTTGCAGAAGAGTCCCCAGGAAACCTAAAGCTGATGCTATGGGTATACGGGGATCCATGGCAAACATCAGCTGTCGCTTTACTCTCCTGTTCTTCGAAAACTTAACTCTCCAGCCGACCCGTCTGCCCTTGGCTCCCCCTCTCCAGATCGCTTACATATGGCGGCTGCAGAAAGCCACGCTGTCATTAGATTGTGCTGCTTGTTCCCAATTGAAGGAAAACAGTTAACGTTACAGGTAAAGGAAGACTGAAGCTCTTCGTTCAGATAAGATTTTTGGAGGATCTGCAAATGTCATTATTCCTACTTATTATTCACAAAACATTGAACAAATATGTATTGCATACCTACTATGTACCAAGAATTTTTATCAAATACAGAGGCGTTATAACATACGGGTTAGAGAGCGTGAGATTTAGTGTTTTTGAAATTGTGCATCATAATTGATTTGCATAATCAATTAGTACATTATCATCATAAAAAAGAATAGATTCTATTCCATATATATGAATATATTTTATTCCATGCATGTATGTGTGTATATGCATCACAAAAAGTGACCTGTTTCATGAAATTTTTATTTCAAATTTACATGTATACATATATAGATACATGTAGATACACACGTGTATACAGAGAGAGGTATATTAGATATACATCTGTATTTATCATAGCTATCCGCACTGAGTCACAATGTAAAATGTATTTCTTACTAGGCATATTGTAGGAAAAAAAAAAAAAGAAAGACAAAACAAAACTGTTCTAGATACCTGCCACTAGGGTCCAAATACCAGTTTCTCTACCTACTAGCTCTGTGTCTTCAAAGTTCTGTGTACCTCATATTCTTTTTTTTTTTTAACATCTTTATTGGAGTATAATTGCTTTACAATGTGGTGTTAGTTTGTGTATAACAAAGTGAATCAGCTATACGTACACATATATCCCCATATCCCCTCCCTCATGCATCTCCCTCCCACCCTCCCTATCCCACCCCCCCATCCCACCCCTCTAGGTGGTCACAAAGCACAGAGCTGATCTCCCTGTGCTATGCGGCTGCTTCCCACTAGCTATCTATTTTACATTTGGTAGTGTATATATGTCAGTGCCACTCTTTCACTTCGTCCCAGCTTACCCTTCCCCCTCCCCATGTCCTCAAGTCCATTCTCTACATCTGTGTCTTTATTCCTGTCCTGCCCCTAGGTTCTTCAGAACTACTCTTCTTTTTTTTTTAGATTCCATATATATGTGTTAGCATACAGTATTTGTTTTTCTCTTTCTGACTTACTTCACTCTGTATGACAGACTCTAGGTCCATCCACCTCACTACAAATAACTCAATTTCGTTTCTTTTTATGGCTGAGTAATATTCCATTGTATATCTGTGCCACATCTTCTTTACCCATTCATCTGTCGATGGACACTTAGGTTGCTTCCATGTAAAACGAAACCATAAACAAGACGAAAAGACAACCCTCAGAATGGGAGAAAATATTTGCAAACGAAGCAACTGACAAAGGATTAATCTCCAAAATATACAAGCAGCACATGCAGCTCAATATCAATCAAATAAACAAACAACCCAATCCAAAAATGGGCAGAAAACCTAAATAGACATTGCTCCAAAGAAGATATAAAGATTGCCAACAAACACATGAAAGGATACTCAACATCACTAATCATTAGAGAAATGCAAATCAAAACTACAATAAGGTATCACCTCACACCAGTCAGAATGGCCGTTATCAAAAAATCTACAAGCAATAAGTGCTGGAGAGGGTGTAGAGAAAAGGGAACCCTCTTGCACTGTTGGTGGGAATGTAATTGATAGAGCCACTATGGAGAACAGTATGGAGGTTCCTTAAAACACTACCTCATATTCTTTGTTTGCTAATTACGGCTTGGATTGTGAGAATTACACAAGATAAACCACCTGCAGTGCTCAATGTGGTGCATATGTATATGCTCTTTTAACAAAAGGTATGAGATGATTTCACAAACCTTCTTCATTCGGTACAAGAGCCTGCCAAGACAGGGTTACAGATATTATTACCTGACTTACAAATGAAGAAAGTACAGCTCAGACACTGTAGTTTCCTCTAAGTCAGGCAGCTAGTAGCTACAGAGCAGTAAGAAAGCAGAACCCAGGTCTGTGACTGTCCATTACACCCCACTGCCTCTGCCACCATGAAGATGGGGCAGGCTACCATGCTGGGAGGTTTGAACACGGAATGAATGAACAAATGTAGATAACATTATTTTGACTGTCTTTTTCTCTGTCTTCCTTTTGGTCCTTTCACAGGTTTTACATGAAAGCCGCATCTGCATGTGAATGTATTGACCTTTTCTTTTTAAATTCTGCTTCTTTACCTTCACAACAGTGCATACTGGCTACTGTCATCTATATAAATATACACAAATAGCATCCCATAATCCCAGAAATATTTTTGAATAAATCCAACTAATTTTGAAAGAAGGCAAAGAAATGTCCTACTCCAAATAGCATCCACCTAGTGAATGTTCCCCCAGTTTCTCTGCTAGAATTTGGGTGAACTCATCTGGGCAGCTCAGCTGATCTGGGCAGCTCCCATTTGGGAGAAAATTTTAATGTAGAGTAGATATCGATATATTTTAACACTGTGGGGAAAGTAGTTTTTCTCTAATCACTTGTTTTAGCAGTCTTTTACTTTCCTTTTAAATTTAGTAATTGAAGAAACCTATTTTATAAACTGATTTTAGAGAAAAAAAAAAATCTATCTGGGCAGAAAAAATTTCCAAAACATCTAAAATGTTGAATTTCTGAGTCTCAGGTCTCTGCAGCTATTGTGGACTTTCTCACTTCCTAAGCAATCCATAACTGAAAAGGCTCCAACAATTTTAACTTTGCTGCCTCTCCCAGAATGTCAAAATATCTCTTATAAATCTTCATCTCCATTATTTGTGCTTAAATATTCAGACAAAATTAAGGGCAACGTAATTCTCCCTATCCATCTCTTTTTAATTGATGACAGTTACTGGGGGAGCAAACATCATCCACTGTGTATCAAAATACCTAATTCAAGGCTTTGATAATTTTGGCGAGTAAGTCCATTCTCAGTTTCCCTATGCCCTGGGGTGTTATCTTATTATTCAGTCATCTTCAGGATCATCCGCTACTGGAATCAGTGACTCTCCTTAGTCACAGACCCAGACAGCATCACACAGATAATGTGTTTGTTTCCTGTAGAAGTGAATTTGGTGAACTGGATGGGAGCCGCGCATGTGGGTCGTGGACAGACTCCCACTTGTCCTACACGGAAGCCTTTTTATCCACCTGCTTGCTTCTGTTCAAGATGAAGCACGTGCCCCGAGGTCTCGGCACAGGAGTTCCAACCAGAGCAGTTTAATGAGTTGTACTTTCACCCCAGCACTTACCCTTCATGGTAGATTTTTTTTTTAATCTCTTATCTATACCATTAGCTCCTTTTCCATAAATCTGTGGCTGTTTTACAATAACCAGTCCCATTTTTTTTTAATTTAAAAAAAATTTTTTAACATCTTTATTGGAGTATAATTGCTTTACAGTGGTGTGTTAGTTTCTGCTGTATAACAAAGTGAATCAGCTATATTCATATGTATATCCCCATATCCCCTCCCTCTTGCGTCTCCCTCCCACCCTCCCTAGCCCACCCCTCTAGGTGGTCACAAAGCACTAAGCTGATATCCCTGTGCTATGTAGTTGCTTCCCACTAGCTATTTTACATTTGGTAGTGTATATATGTCCAACCCATTCTCTCACTTTGTCCCAGCTTGCCCTTCCCTCTCCCCATGTCCTCAAGTCCATTCTCTACGTCTGCGTCTTTATTCCTGTCCTGCCCCAAGGTTCTTCAGAACCTTTTTTTTTTTTTTAGATTCCATATATATGTGTTAGCATACAGTATTTATTTTTCTCTTTCTGACTTACTTCACTCTGTATGACAGACTCTAGGTCCATGCACCTCACTACAAATAACTCAATTTCGTTTCCTTTTATGGCTGAGTAATACTGTATTGTATATATGTGCCACATCTCCTTTATCCATTCATCTGTCGATGGACACTTAGGTTGCTTCCATGTCCTGGCTATTGTAAACAGAGCTGCAAAGAACATTGTGGTCCATGACCAGCCCATGTTTATGACGATGTGTTTGGAGAAATAGAAGGAACAAGGCAGACAGGCTCTTTTTTTGCTCAGGCAAACATGCATTTCTTTTTCATCTCAGCTCCACCTCCCAAATGTGTCCAAACCTTATCATCTTCCAAGGACCAGCCTGGTCACTGAGCTACTTCTCATCCACAGGCTTGACCCCAAGCCCAGGCAGGACCAAGTGTGACCGATTATCAGACGTGTCCAGCCATCCTCACCAATCTTCAATGGCACCGTTTCAAGTCACACCCCTGGGCACCCCAGTTTGGGTAATGGGACACCTGCCTTTTGCCTGGGCCTCCATCTCTTCCCCATTCCCTTGCTACACTTCTGTTCTGATAACATCCTGGATGTGCCGCTCCCACCTTACACCTGAATTTTCCCACTCAAGGGCTGCTCTCGTGGCAGGTACGCTGTCTATTACTGCTAACCTCCCAGAAGTTAATGGCCTGACCCCCCCAATTTCTGACAAGTGTTTCCAGCACAGAGGTTAGTAACGTGTCCCTAGAGTCACGTACGCCTGGATTTGAAAGTTTGCTTTTCCTATTGATTACGTGACCTTGGACAAGCCTTTAACTTCTCTCTCAACCTTTTATAAAATGGGCAAATGGCAGTGCTTATATCGTGGAGGTTATGAGAATGAAAGATCATTTATGCAAAGCACAGTGACCGGCACTTGTTAAAGCCATGTTATCAGTCCTCCCACCATGCTCTGCCCATCTGTGAGGATGTCCGGACGCTTGGACGTTCATACGGCCCGACTGATGACACGGCAGAGCCACACCCCTACGTCCTGTGCTTTAGCTCCTGGATGAAACTGCTCTGCCGTTTCTGCCAGGGCAGAAACAGGATTCATTTTCTCCCTGGAATGACTTTCATGAAGCCACGCGTAAGACCAAGCATTAACAGCACTCATCCTGCAACTAAGAAAAATTGTTACAAACATCCTTTTGATAAGCATAGTAATCATGCATATAAGTTATTTAACTCAACCACTTCAGGGGAAGCTGAACTGAGACATTTGAGGTAGCTGAAGTGGTCCAAGCTTCCAGGCGAGAACACTCTTATCTAGAAAGACCAAAGGATCTGGATCTTGAAAGAAAAGATAAGATGAAAAGGGAATGATTTCCCATTACACAAGTGATTAGGTGATGTGTGCTCCACTTTGTAGCAAAGTGATTATACAAATGTTTCTACTTTGTTCAAAGAACTTAGAGAAGGCCTGTTGTTAGACTATGCTTGGAACAAGAAGGATGTTGGGAAAATGGTCTTAAATAGAAAATATAAATGCCCTCCAATTTTCGTTTGTTTTATTTTGTTTTTGAGGAGCTCTGGAGCAGCACTTCTGAAGTTCAGTATGCACACAGATCACCTGGGGTCTTGCTAAAATGTGAATTCTGATTCTAATCCATTCGATTTGAGGCCCGAGAGTCTGCGTTTCTAACAAGCGGGTGAGGACTGAACTCTGAGGACCAAGGTCCAGGGTCCTGACCGTGGCAATGAAAGTGAACTACAGGTCAGCTGGCTATGTCCAGATTGTCAGGGGCTGACTTTAACTGCCCTCCGCCAAGGAGCCTGTGTGGCACACGCACACGCATACCCAGCACAAGTTACATAAACTCTCACAGATGATGGGGACCTGGTCATCTGGTCATTCATGCCTCGGGACTGGAGACTAGAAACATTGTCCAGGGTGAGACCAGAAGCAATAGGCACATGCACTGCCAGTGGAGGCCCATTCCGAAGGGGCAACTAGAGAGAAAGGGGGGGACCCCCAGCCCGGCTGTCCCCTCCCACTCATACCACTCCAGGTAACCCAGCCTCTGTGCGGGGCTACGTCCCTCTCTGTGTCCTCCGGTCACAGGGCCCCCGTGTCAGCGTGCTGGTGGGTCGCCTTCACCACGGACCCCCCGCCGGCAGGGCGCTGGCACCAGCGAGCACGCGGTACAAGCATGTGCAGCACCAGAGTCACCCCCACTACGCCGCGCCCACGTCACTCACACAGCCTCCTTTCCGTCCAGGGGGCTTTCCTCTAATCAAAGCAGTTATCCCTCGAGGTCACGAGGTGTGGCAGCCCCGGGGCCATTGCAATTCCCCCCCTTTCCCGTGCGGCCCCATCCAACCGCAATGCACCTCTGGCAAAGGCCCTCAACCCGTGCTCTTCTCCTTTGCTCAACACCCCCGGCAAAGCCCCACTTCACGGTCGACATTTTGCCGCCTAAAACCGCTCCAAGTAAAACCCAAGGTCCCCTCTGTGGCCAACAAGACACCCAGGAGCGCGGCCCGTGCTCCCTCCCCTTCGTCCCCTCAGTCACCTGCTTCCTGCGCGCCTGCCACACTGGTCCCTTTTCCTTTTGGCAGCCTCCCAGGTGTGATACTGCTACCTGGGATGCTTCCGTCTCAGGTGTGTGCATGGTCGACTCCGCCCACTTCAGTTCTTTGCTCAAATGTCACCTTACTGGAAACACTCTCCCAAACCACCTTCTATAAATCAAAACTCTCCTCCCAGCTCTCTTTGTCCCCCGCTTTACTTTTCTTCATAGCATATATGACCTGATATATTCTGTATTTATCAGCTTTTAAAATTATTGTCGGTATTTCCTTTCTGGAATGTATGTTGCCAGATATTTGGTGCCAACTATAGGACCCGAATTTTATTTTTAAGGCTGATTGAATGCTGACAAATGTCTAAATAAATGTTTCTGAGAATCCAAATGCTGCAGAGAAAAATCACAAATCAGGTAGATTGGTAATGCTCCAAAATCAAGGTCATCAAACGCCACTGGGCGCCCTAACCCTCAATCTTACCAGATTTCTCTAGTCCGGTTGTTTTTCCATCCTTTAAAGTCACTATGTCTTCAAACTTGTAAATCCTGCTCTAACTGCACACCCACCCCTCCCACAGTAGATGATCGTGTCTCCTAATTCACAGAAAGGATAGAAATTACCAGATGGCCAGCGGCCCCTGACTGTACAGGTCCCCCGCTCCCCCCACCGCCCGAGAAAGGCCATTGTTTCCTGTGTTCTGGGTGCCACCCCCACCCCCTGCTTCTTAGAAACCTTACATGTGAAAGAAATCAAGGTTGGTCTCAGGTGTCACGTCCCTCTCTCACCCTCTCTCGGATCCATCCAACCATATTCACACATGTTCCAGACTCTCCCATTCAAAATATAACACAAGAAGGCACAGAAGAAAAGGGAAGAGCAGAAAAGAACAAAAGCAAAGCTAGGAGTTTCCCCCTTCCCGGGCCCAGATTCCTGTCCAGCCCCTCTTCTTGGCCTCACGGTCAAGCTTTTCTAGTGTCACCCACACTCACCTCCCCACTTGCCCGCCTCTGATCACATCCTCCACTCACAGGAATCTGGCTTCTGCCCTCGGAGCTTCAGCAAAACCGGTCTTGCTCAGGTCACCACCATGTCCTCAATCTGATAAACACTTTTCAGTCAAGTAACAAGTTAAGAACCACATAGTCGAGGCCAAACTGCTGTAGCCAGTGAAGAAACCAGTTTGTAAACTGACATTTTCCTTTAACTCCGCGCCTCACTTCAAGTGGAGGTGCAGCCCTAGCACATGCTGTTATGCCTCCTGGCACCAGACTTGCCAGAGGGTTTGAGAGAATTCTTGTAGAGGAATTTGCCCACAGGGGAGAAGTCCCTTGAGGCTATCACTCCTTTATCCTGGAAAATTACTTTCTTGACTCAGAATATAGGCTCTCAGAATATAACATGGGTAACCAGCCTTGTACCTAGAAAGACAAATATATATTTTTTCCCTTAAAACTGAGGTCTTTGGGTTATCTCTCCATTTTCAAAACTCAACAGATATTCATCCCTTCTCAGGATTTTGCTGAAAAACATTTTTTCTGTATTATTGTTTCTGTACAATATTTTATTGTAAATAAAATGTTATGTCCCTATTTTGATTCAAAAATCTCCTGAGTTCAGCTGGAATGTAAGGATGTTTGTAGAAGCTTCCAGTTTGCCTGGGGTTGGTTGATGAAGAGATCAGTGCCTATCACCACAGGTGAGATGATCCTATAAACAGAAGTTTGGACTGCATTTCCCCCAAAACCCAGTTCTTAATCCACCCTCATGACCAAGCACCTGTGTTTCAACATCCTGAATAACAGTGCTGCCGTATGAAAAACGTGTGGGGCTATTTGCACTCTGACCCACTGTGCCATTCCTTTTCTGGAGAGATTTTTTTCCCCATAAAACTTCTCCCGAAAGAGAAATCAGGAATCTATTTGTTGCACAGGTCAAACATAAAGAGCTGAAATATCATGGATCGTTGTATGTTTGGTGTGATTTTGTCAGAAGAGAAAACCTCCAGGCCCACATTACGAGCTTTCTTCTTTTCTTTCCACCCTGATAAGTATTAAGTGAGCTGAAAGTATATACAGTCATTCAGGACAGACTCAGTCACTGTTGCTCTGACTTCCTTACAAGGAGCAAGATGCCTTCTTAAAATGAAGCCAGTTAATCTCATCTGCTAAGGCTTGCCTCAAAGACAGACTGGACTAGATCTTTATCCAAAGAAGTGGGAATGAATGTTCTTGGCTGAAGCAAAGTCAAGGCTGGCTCCGCAGCCCGTGTTTTCGGGTACCACTCACAGAGGCTGCTCACGTTTCCACACGTAGAACAGTAAGGAGGGACGTTCCACGGGAACACCGACTCTGCTTTAGGGTTTTAACGCTTCTTTTCAGGGTATGCTTGTGGCCTCATCACAGAATGGTTTAAAAGTGGAGAAATCCTCAGTTTGTCAACCAGTTTTTCCTGTTTCTCCATGTTCCCATCACACTGCACGCAACCTACCAATGGAGAATTTATACTGCATTCTTATGACTGGTTTTCTAACCTGTTTATCCAACTGGATCAAATCTCCTTGAGGCTGAGAAAGTTCATTCTGGTTTTTCCATAACATCTTACGGAAAAACCCGAGTGAACATTTTGGCCAACCCAATAAGTCCTGTTCATCTTTGAATCCTCTTCATATTTTTTAAAGGATTCTTGTTAAGATTTTTTGAAAATAACAAGTTGTTACTTGGGTTTCTAGGTTTTAAGGAAAAGGCATATCATCTAAATCAAAGTATGCCTGAATTCTGTAATTGTTGTTCATTTGATGAAGCACTTGATTGATATATTTGACTAAATGAAAGAGTAAATGTCTAGAAAATAACATTTTATGAGATTTCAATGGGGAGACCCAAAAGCAAATTTAGCTTTAATTTACAGTATTTTTCAGCAGTGAAAGAGTGAGAACTGAAAATCTCATGGAACCTTTTCATGGAACGCCTCTTGGCTTTGATTGGTTTATTTATTTATTATGCCTCTGTTCTCTGCTGCGTCCTCCACCTCTACCCTCTGGTTCCCGAAACACAATTATACTTTTGAAATGTATCTGTCGACTCCACTCCAGCCGGTTTAAGAAGAGAAAGATTTATTACAAGGTATTAGACGACTTGAAGAATTTCTGGGGTCATCAAGGAAACGCCGGGATGTCCAGTGGCCAGAAGCAATGCAGCTGGAAGATGACTGTCCACATCTGAGACCTCACTTCCGGCATCTCTGTGTTGCCACTACCTGCTGTTCAGCACTTAGGACCACAAGATCCAGGCACCACAGTCTCTATCACAGTTTCCCAGAAAAACAAAACACTTCCTGGCACACAGCCATCACCTTCACTTGCTCGTGCCATCATTCCTAGTTATCAAAAATGCAGCTTGTTGCCAGCACCGGGTTCTCCAGATGCATGAAAGGATTGAAAACTTCCCCTTCCTTGCTCCTTCCCCATCCCCCCACTTTTTTTAAGCTTTCCAGTTTCAACACATAAGATTCACTAGAAGGGAGCCAGAGTGGGTATTCGGTGAGCCAATCTGAAATATCTGCCACATACACAAAGGGATAAAAAAAATCTCAGCTTTCCAAGTGAAGACAGCAGACGGGGCCTGCTTCACACACGTACAACCCGGGCCATATATAAGGCCCTGCACTTACTTTCAAGAGACCCAGGCAAATCCTCTATGTTAGGCAGATGTAAACAGCTTGAAAAGAGGAAGTGAATTTCTTCCTTTGGAAGTAAAATTGTTCATCTTTTGTGTGCTAAAAACATTCTTTTTCTATAAACTGTCTACAAACATTTTTGCCCATTTTTAAAGCGGTTATTGGCCATCTTTTTTCGTATTGATTGATGAGAATTTTTATGTTAGGAGAAAGAGTCCTTGCCTGTACTATGTAATTTGTGTTGCAAAGATACTTATCCAGTTTCTCATATGCCTTTCAACATTTTGTGGCACATGTGTGTAGGTGTGTAAAAGGATTTTACCATATTAATGGGCAAACCAACTTATTTGTAAAGAGTGAAAACCAGCAAGTTCATGTTGGTAGAAAAATACTGTTTCTCACAGCTCTGACACACAACCTGGAGCCATCTGAAGAACGCCTGTTAAAGGATTTCCTTATAGGATGACATCACATGTCCTTATTTCTCCTATCGACACCATTTTCCAGAAAAATGGCTTCATGTTAAAACCAATAATTTATGAGTGGAAAATATCTCCAGAGGCTAGCAGAGGCTAGGTGGTGCTGTGAATAGTCCCAGCATTTGGTAGGACCTTATTAAATACTTCTCATGAATTACTGAGTATGATATTTCAAATATGGATAGATTAATTATTACTGAAGGAAATGACGGTGATCTTGTATTATACTTGGAAACCTTGATCTGGCTTTCCAGTTAAAAATAAGGATATTTAAAATGGTTTGGATGGTGTCTATGAATCAGAGGAGAAAACAATAAAACGGCAGTCAAATTTCCATGTTATCCAGATGCTGAAAACTCTTCTGAATCTCAGCACTGACTCTGATGCTACGGAAGAAATCGTAATAAAAATATAACTAGCTTTAAAAGCCTGTGAAAATGCTGTGTGAAAGATGAAAGTTAAACCACACTAATTCAAGATATCATATCACTACCACCATTACTACTATTGTTGTTCACAGTCATGGGCTTCAAATCTTAGAGCAGCCCTGGTGTTCACAAACAAACTGAAAGGAACTCCGGCATACGGACCAATCAAAGCACTTTGTGCCCTGCCTTTGGAAGGAATACAGCAAGCTCTGTAGGACTGAGAGGCTGGGGAGAAGGAACGCAGATGCAGATTCTGTTCACTTCCCAGGAAGAGTGGAGGAGAGGGTACAGTGATGGGACAGGCAGTGACAGCGAGCAGATGAGTGACTGAGGAGCACAGGAAAAGGGACCCATTTAGAGAGAGGATGGTGACCAGGACAGGAAGGGTGGACCCCGTTTTTCAAGGCAGGCAGGGCTAAGTCAGTGGAAGCGTTCGTAAACCAGATGCAAGTTAAGATTATAGTAGCACTGGGGAGAGAGAGGGGGGAGGACGACGGGGCACAATTAAAACATGAGACTTCATCTGGTTTTACAAATGGTGGCAAAGTCAAAAAAAGCAGACTTGGAGGGACTGCTATGAACGAATGGACTTTATGGTGACACACAAGCAGGTACAAATGATGGGATGCTCTGATTACTGTTGCCATATGCTTCTGTCCAGTCAGAACTGTTAAGTGTAAGATGTAGGATTAGGGTCTAAGAATATGGTGCAAATTGTATCTCTTGCTCACTCTTACTCCACAAGACAAAATAAGAATGGGACCACCTGAAGTAATAAATCATGGCTGTCACTAGGAAACCCCGGGGGACCTTCCCTGTGGGACACACACTGCAGGAGAGTATTACGCAAAGACAGGCTTCTGAGGCTGCTTCTAGGAAGGGACAGCATAACCAGCAGGACCGAAGCTCCTACTTGTGAAAATCCAGGCTCATCTCGGGTCCAGGAGGGAAGGCACACAGTTATCTCGGTGGGTAGCTTCTCCTGGGATGTTCTCTAAGGGAACCGACAAGCACACTTAGATTATGCAGTGTCTTTCAGGCTGGGGACTCTGAAGACCTGATACCAATGCTCTGGGGTCTAAGTTCTGCAGAAGTCTAGCCCTTCCATCCACTCGCCTGATGCCAACAACAAAACTCAACAGGGAGGTCGCCAGGCGCGCGACGAGGGGACGTCCTTCCTGCGCATCATATGCTTCTTCAATCCACGGATTAAATTCACAAGTAAAATAGAACATATAGAAATTAGGAATGCACCCAAGTACTTTATTGGGATGATGACTTGCTAATTTGTATTTCATTCATTTAATCAGCAAGTACGTATTAAATGACAGCAACATGCCAGACACCATACTAGATGCTGGGGACACTGCTGTGAACAAATCAAAATTTCTGCTCTCATGAAGCACACATTCCAGAAAGGGACAGAATTTACAAACGAAACGAACCAGTGTGAGGCTGATAAAATCAAGTGTCAATCTTATCCAAAACCTATATTCCAAAGTAAGCAAGAGACATTATTGAAGAAGTGCAAGACAGCACATGAATGCCACATCCCAGTGAGTTCATGAAGGCGTTTTTACACACGCCTGACCCACAGCCTGCCTCTCCTCTCCTCTCCCATCCTCCCACCCCGTTCATCTTCCTCTCAAGTCCTAGGAGGCCCCCCAGGTAACACAGCAAAAGCCCCAGATGACTGTGGGTTTAATTAGTTATTTCTTAAAGAGAAGACAAGAAAGACAGCACTTTGCTGCAAGTCACACCATGTAGATCAGAGTGCATATGAACTGTATTTCGTTTTCTTTGTTACTGCATCTCCTCCTTATTCCTAATTCGGTAGATTTCAGAACTTTCATGTCTCTACCAGATAAAACTTTGTTCTTTCTTTCAAGCACCTGAAAAAGTGATTCTTTAGCATTTCTTTGCTAATCCCCCCACCCCAAAATCAAGTGCCCACAGACTGGCCATTCAAGCATGGTCCCATTACAATCAACAGACGCACGCTGATTCTCATGACAGAGAAGCAAACATCTCAATCCGTTTCAAAGCTGAGGCCTCAACCAGATGGAACGACTGATTCTGTTTAATGAAACTAGTAAAGTTTTACTGGCCTTCTCAGACAGAAAGCTTTACTAGAATTGTCATTTCACATCATGTCAAACTTTCAGTTTCACAAATATTTGTATGCAATTTTAAAACCAAAAAAGTTGGAAATATGGAGACAAACGTGGGGACTTGGATTGAAATGAATACTTATGCAGAAAGCAAAGACATTTGACACTGCTACTCAAATTGTTTCTATATAGAACAAAGGAAACAAGAAAATTATCTGATTATATGATTTAGGCTAAAAAGGATTAACACGTTCATCTTCTTTATTGCTTTAGTTCAACAGATGAGAAGAAAATTTTTAATTCATTGTCTGTTTTTAAGAATTACCAAAATAATTCAGTTCAATCTTAGCTAATACTATAACAATTCAAATAAAGATTCTGATGAGGCCTTTTAAAAGGTAGAGAAACCAATTTTCTGCCATTCATCTGTGTATTGATTTCCATTCAACTCCATTGGAGGCAAAGCCCAAGCTGAGCTGGCATGAGTGAATCAGGCTGTCGCTACCCAGGGCAGCCATTCAAGTCTCTGGCAGAACTCCAGAGTATTTTTAGAGGATTGTGTGTGTGTGTGTGTGTGTGTGTGTGTGTGTGTGCGCGCTGTGATTTTTTTCACTGAAAATTATTTACCCCATGGTTACATTTTTAAAGGAACAATTACCAAGCAGTTTTATAAATCCATGAATATAACTAATCTCAAAGGTACATTTTAAAAAAGGCTGATTTTGTTCCAATAATTTTTCTTACACCCATGTGAAACCAGAGTTGGTACCACAACTCAATGTCTAGATGTCCAGCAAAATGATTTCATAAAGCTACTCAAATGCATCACTGGAACAACTAATATTTCACTGTAATTTAAATTTTTATTATTTTACCCATTTCTCATTTAAGAATAACTATGTGATTTATACTATAAAGCATAGATCCTAATCAGTAAATCCCTCCAAAATATTAAATTTAAAACTTGTAACTTGAACAAGTTCATGGTATCCTAACTCTTTCTAGAATAACATCTTGTGCCCTGGTTCACTAATTTCGTACCCTCAAACAAGGAGTATCTGGCACATGGTAGATACTCAAAAGTTGTTAAGTGTGGGGATATAAAATGGTACAGCTACTTTAGAAGACAGTTTGGTAGCTTCTTATAAAACTAAACCTATTCTTCCCATAAGACAAAGCAATTGTGCTCCTTGGTATTTACCCAAATGAGTTGAAAACTTAACATCTACACAAAACCGGAACACAAATGTTTACAGCAGCTTCATTCATAATTGTCAAAACTTGGAAGCAACCAAGGTGTCCTTCAGTAGGTGAATGGATGAATAAACTGTGGTGTGTCCACACAATGGAATATTATTCAGAAGAATGAGCTATTCAAGCCACAAAATCCTGTGGAGAAACTCTAAATGCATATTGCTAAGTGAAAGAAGCCAATCTGAAGAGGCTATATACCGTATGATTCCAACTATATGACATTTTGGGAAAGGTAAAACTATGGAGAGAGTAAAAAGATCAGTGGTTGCCAGGGGAAGGGGGAGCAGGGATGAGTAGGTAGGACACAGAAGATTTTTAGGGCAGTGAACTGTTCTGTGTTATACTGCAGTGGTGGACACAAGTCACTACTGTATACATTTGTCACAGCTCACAGAATTTACAACACAAAAAGTGAATTCTAAACTGCGGAGTTTAGTTAATAGTAATGAGAAATGGAATGTCGCCTGCCGTATCCGTAAACAAAGGATGTCACGGCCATCAGCCATTACGGTCAGCTGGCGAGCCATGAGGAAACTCCGGAAGGAAAGAACACCTGCCATCTAGCAGCCATCAGACTGCAGCCACTCCTTAGGTGAGCCCTGTGGAAACTCAGGATGAGAAAACACAGGATACTGGCCCCAGAGAGCTGAGGTGCATATCAAAGGAATGATTTCAGTGAGCCCAGACTCTTGCATCTTCCCACACAGAGAAAAGCGCTAAATTCCTTAACTTGAGATATCTGGTTTTCTTGAATTAACAATACTCTTTTGACGTTCAGACTACCTGCCCTTTGTTGCAACACTCCTATATAACCTGGCTTCCCCCTCACCTCCTCGGAGCACTTCTCTCAGGGTTACTTGAGATGCTACGTCCCAGGTTGGAAGTCCTAAAAATTCCCGCCGAATGAAACATAACTCTCAACTTTCAGGTTGCGAGTTTTTTTTTTTTTCAATCGACATAACGTATCAGTTTTGGTCCATCAATTGTATAAATGTACCACACTAACAGAAGATGTTTGTCATAGAGGAACCTGAAGGTGGGCGGAGAGTATATGGAAACTCTGTATTTTCAATTCCATCTTTTCTGTAAACCTAAAACTGCTTGGGGAAAAGTTTATTAAAAACTAAAAATTAAGAAAATTTTAAAGGTTGTTAAATGAGGATTTATTGAAATAAAAGAGGTCAGTTGGGGCTCAAAGCTACCTTCCTCTGCAGAGTCTTCACTGAGCTCAGTATCCCAGGTGGACCATCCTCCACGTCCTAATGGCTTGAATGGCCCGGTCCATTCAGGGAAGGTTCCCTCACCCACGAAGGTCTGTTCCAGGTGGAGTGCACCTACCCACAAGGAGAACGAAGTTCATTTCCTAATGTAAGAAAGGGAAATCCCACTGAAAGCTAAAATAGCACCTAGAGCCCAGGGAATGCAGGACAAGGAGAACTGAATTTACAACTAAAGTCCTTTAAGGCTCAACCAGTAACCCATGAAAGAGGAGCAGCTATTCACCGCTGGTCAGAGGTCAGTCGGCAGGCCTCATCACCGGGAATCCCTAATTCACTTCTGTGGGGGAATCTCCGAGCTAACTGGTGTTGACTGTGAAAGCAAACCCTCCTTCTGACACCCACATATGTTAATGCTCTATTGTAAAAGTTCAGGGTAGTTATTACTGAGTTGTCACGGGCCCATTAATTATCCACGACACTGCATTTAGCTTTACTCTGGTAAATCTTTTTTAATTGCCCAGCCTGCATTACAGAGCATCTTTCTTTAACTCTGTTTATGTTTATGCCTTTTCCAATAGCTCATTAAGTACTATCAGAATCTTTAGTGAGGCTCGCCAAACTCTTCCGGGCTTTCATTTCCCTCACTCATTCCACTGCATCTTAAAGTTCCGGATATTTTTCAAGTCCACCCCTCACTCACATTTTCTTTTCCCTGCCTCTGAAGAAGGCAGGAGACTTCCTTCTCCAATACTTCCAGACTGCGATTCAATCTTTCCCACTGCTAAAAGGGAGCTGTTGGAAAATATGTATCTATACGTGTCCCTGGAGTCTCCATTTACCAACAGCATCAAGTCCTGGTTCCTTAGGAAAGCACCCAACGCCCTGGCTAGTTTGGCCCCAAACTCACAACTCATCTGCTAACATTCTTTCCTTCCTACTTTCCGCTTCAGCTCTTTACCAACAGGGCATGAGATGTCTTTGTCCCTTCTTTGCTTTCTGCTTGGAACTCTCTTGGGTCCCACTCAAATGTTACCCCTTCTTCCAGACACAGTTTCCCCATCCCATCCCTCCGCTATCCTCCCAACAACACTACTCCCGCCACTGCTGAGGCTGCATGACCCTCTGAGGTGTGAACAGTTATAAATGAGACAGTCTCTTGCCAGACAGAGAACTCCTTTAAGTCAGGGAGTGTAGCCCATTCATCTTGCTGTGCCCAGAGCCCGCCCACAGCGAATGCGTGAGAAATATTTATTGAATGAATGAATGAAGGCATTTTTACTCCAGACTATCTGAGTTTAATTAAATCATGTCTGTTCTTTCCAGCATATTCAAACCTACATAACTGCATGATCAGGTGTATACATGGAAGAAAATCATGGGAAAAATAACTATAGTATAGATACACATGTTTCTTACAACATATCACTTCGGATTAAAAAAAAAAAAACAGTAAGTCAGAACACATTTAATGTCATGAACATTAAAAACATACTTGGAAATCAGTCTCTCTGGAAAAACTATACTTTCCAAGGATGCCGCTGAACTAAAAAGAAAAATGATCCTATATATTTTTCATGGAATGCCACCAAACGATAATAATAATAATGAGCAGATTGCAGTTGCCAAGCCTTTTCAAAGCAAGTCATATCTACTTTGGGGGGCATCTTTTGAGAGGAATTATTTGGTTTTTAGAAATGAATATTTGGAATTGCTTTTTCAAAGACTAGCTGTGTCCGATTCTGAAAATTTTGAATTGTGTGCGTTTGAGAATGAATTTTCTAGCACTTGCATATGCTGGACTATATAGAGTTGGTCCTCTGAGATAGGTCTTAGGAGTTAAATTTGAAGTTATGTCAGTCACATAGATGTAAATCCTGCTGGTCTCAGAGAGAGAGATGTGACTGACAGCGGGGCTTGCCTTGAATGGTCGTACTTGAAGTCATAATTTATGAACATATGTGGGGTAGAACGCTGGCATATGCAAAGCATGACTGCATGCAAAATGAGGATAAAAATACAGGTTAATCACATACTATTCACATGGGACTGGAGCCTACTTAGTATTCTTTAGTGTCATGCATTTCCCAATGGAAACAACATGTATTTTACCAGTAGGCACCAAATGAAAGTGACACACTGTGGATAAAATGGATCTATAGTGTCTGTTTGAAGTTTGGTGTGAAATACCAATTCCAGGAGTAGTTTATCAGAAAACTAGCCCAGATTAATAAAACATGCATATTGTTCCCCAAGTGGATATTTAATAAGGTGCATGAAAAGAGTTGATATGCTCCTTTTAGATACCAGGTTTCATAGAATTATAAAGCTGGAAGGGACTTTAGAAATGATCTGATGTAACTCCCACCCACTGTTTTGTAGTTGAGGAGTTTCCAGCAAAGTCAGGACTCACATCTGACCTCCTGTCCTCAGGTGGGTCTCTCCCTTTCCCGGTAGTCAGAGGAAAATCCTATAAATTGGTATTAACTAATTCCCACTGATGTCACAGTACAATTGAACTCACTGCAGTTTTTTAGCACAGCTGCCAGCCTGAAAGGTCAGGAAATGCTTCTCCAAGTGATTCTCTTGGATTAATCTTGTAAGATACAGTGGGAAAAGCATGAGATTCGGAAGCTTAAGTCGAGAATGTGAGTGCAGGCACTTGCTGTTGAGGAGCTGTGTGCCCTTGGGCAAATCTTCTACCTTCTCTGAACCTTAGTGGGTTCATCTTCACATGGGAATGATATTAATTCCTGCCTTGAGAGGCTGGTGAGAATATTGGATGGTTTAATAGGAGTGAATGTGCTTGGCAAGCTACAACGGCACTTACAAAGATTTAGTTCTTATTGTCATCATTAAGAATTATTTATTAAACCACCAAAGAAGCACAGCGGGTCGCTGGGCCTTAAGCAAGGCAGGAAGCAGGGAAGACCATGGGCTGCACCCACATTAGGGGTTTTATCTCCTAGAGACCCAGTTTTTACCAGCAGGTAACCTTATTTGCAAAACCCATTAAGTCAACCTGCCTCAGCAGTGAAACAACTCAGTGTTCTTTCCTTGCTAACTTCTAGTAAATTCTTACCTTAATATTTTGAAACACTTCACTTTGGATTTATCCTCTTCTCACTCCTCAAGAACTGAGCTCTCACATTATCTAGAGCACCTCTGTCCAACAGAAATACAATGCAAGCCACGTTTGTAATTTTAATTTTCTTGTAGTCACATTTAAAAAGAAAAAAAAAGCAACAGGTGACATTAATTTTAACAGTATATTTTATTTAACCCAATATATCCAAAATGTTACCAGTTCAACATATAACCCTTATGAAAGTTATTAATGAGACAGTTACCATCCCCTTTTTTTTCACACTAAGTCCTCAAAATCCCCTGGGCATTTGACACTGACAGCACACCTCAATCGAGAATAACTACATTTCAACGGAAATAGCTACCATATTGGAAAGACATGTAGGTCTAGAGCCTGGCAGGGTGACCACACCTACTTGTAAAGCAGACTGAGAAAATTTAACTTAGGAACTCTCCATGGAAACACGTAAGAACACTGAACGAAACAATCACGTCCTAGCACATAGATGGGGGAGGGAACTCTAGCAACAGAAATGACAGCCTAGCAACACCAGATGTTGTACGAAGGGGAAATTAGAAAACTATTACTTTGAAAAGAAGCATTTCTGGGAAGGCCATCTTTTCCTATTTTGTTTAATGTGAAATAAGGAAACTGATCGCACATCTACCCTAATATACATCTTATAAGGCGCCATCCTCATTATCTCTTTATCCCACAACCCAGACGCTGACATATTTTGTCATGTTGTTGATGCTACCGTTCTCACTTAGGAAGACAAACAGTAAAGCATGAGATCGGGCTGAACTATCATATTTCTTCCCATGGCATAGCCTGCCTTGTGAGCCTCATGGGTCACCACAAGGAGCTGAATTGCACACAGCAGGTTGGTCATCAGAAGTCTTTCCACGTCATTTTAAAAAAATACCCTGCCAACTCCTGGACAGGACCTGGTCTCGCAGGTCTGGGTTCCTAGTTCGTTTCCGTTACTCCTCCCTTGGTTCCGCTTTCCCATGTAGATGCAGAAGCTCCTTGGTCCATCAGACTAAAAGCTAAGGACGAGGGATGCCCAGAGCCTGACCTCCCACTCCACTATCCCTGACACCCAGTGATGGGACATCTTTGTTCACCCTCAAGGCTGCTCCCTTTTCAGAAGAGTATGAATAAGGATGCCACAACCAGCCTAGCTCCACCACTCTGAGCAAAGATGACAATCATTATGTCTTTCTTGGCAAGAGCTGCCATGCCCCTCTTTTCATTCTCTAACCTCACGGTCTGGTTACTCTGAACCCAACGCTTTCCTAGTGTCCACCTCCGCTGAGAAGGTCTGGTCCCTTTCTCACCACCCCTTGTCCCCTCCATCCCAAGTGACCAGATGGCATAAGGTCTGAGTAGAATATAAAACTGTGAGCAGAGGGCAGTCCACAGTTGTGAACAACAAAACCATAAAACAATGGAGTTTTAATAAAGATTTTACTAAAATCTTTCATTTTGTTTGTCATACTTTGGCTTACGGCGCTGTCTATAAGGAGGCTCCTGGGTGTGTACGTGTGCGCCTATCACTGGTACTGTTTCCAAGCTATCGTACTGGGTGCGACAACTAGCGAGAAAGCCAGTTACGGGGTCTGGATCAAGTATATTTTCCATGAATGTCCAGCTCAGATGAGCCTTCCCTGACCATTTCAGCTGAAAGGGGTCCTCCCTCCTCTGTAGCAGAATGGATGCTATTCTGCTTCTCAAACTTAAAAATGCCTACGAATCCCCTGGGGATTTTGTTCAAATGCAAGTTGTGATTCAGTAGATCAGGGGTGAGCCTGAGATTCTGCATTTCTGAGATGCTTCCAAGAGATGCTAAGGCTGCTGGCTGCTGACCTTACCTTGAGCAAGGCAACAGCTCACCCAGTGCCTCATCACAGACAGATCCCAGGGGTACGAAAGCGACTTGCCTCCTTTCCTAGATGGTAAACCCTTTTTTTTTTTTTTTTTTTACCATTTATTTGTATTTATTTTTTATTGAAGTATAGTTGATTTGCAACGTTGTGTTAGTTTCAGGTTTAGAGCACAGAAATTCAGTTATACATACATATATATCTATTTTTTTCAGATTCTCTTCCCTTATAAGTTATTACAGAATATTGAGTAGAGTTCCTAATGCTATACAGTAGGTCCTTGTTGGTTATCTATTTTATATATAGTGATGTGTATATGTTAATCCCAAACTCCTAATTTATCCCTCTCCCCCTTCCCCCTCTGGTAACTATAAGTTTGTTTTCTTTGTCTGCAGGTCTATTTCTGTTTCGCATATAAGTTCATTTGTAACATTTTTTTTTAGATTCCACATAAACTTTTTGAGAGTATATTCTTTTTAACATGTTTTCCTTACTATGATTTTAAGCAGATGTTTGTGGAAAACATGACGAAAGGTTATCACTGGTCACTTATTTCTGTCGTTTTATTCTCAGCAACTGATTACAGTGACCACATAGTGATTCGGCCAATGGGCTGCTGATGAATTTGCAGGTGTCAACAGCGGATGAGTGAGAACCTGCCTTCAATCCCAGCTCTCTGCCCTCCCCTCAGTGGGATTAGAACTCAACCTCCAGTTTTAGGCCCTACTCTTGATACCCGACCAGACAGAAGTTATATAACGAGAACATAAATGAAACAAATCTCCCTTCGGTTTTACACTTTGAAGTCCGGGTGTCATGGTTTGTTTGCATGATGACCTTGATCTCAGAGTCTAACCTCCCTTTACTATTATCAAGTTTGTTTCTGGTCCCTGCTTAGATTCCTGGGTTCTTAATATGTTCCGCTTTGTGATGATGTGCCCTGGCCTTGACCCTCTTGCCAGCTGACTTGCCCTCTTCTGACCTGTGTGATAATCCAGGACTCAGGTCAAAGTCCCTCAGACTGCAGACCCCACTGGTGCCCTCAGTCTCAACTTGATCCCATAAACGTGACCATCATCACAGCTGGAGCTTTTGCCTTCTCTGTCCCCAGAACAAACTCATCTAATGGAAACTTAGCCTGGCTGGTGAAGCCTTGCTTTAAACTTTGCTGTGATGCGTTATAGAATGGGGGTCAGTACAATTTTCCCACTCCTACGACAAAGGATTAAAAATTCATCCTCTGATTATGGAATAAAATTCTCCATCTTCGTTCATTTCTCTCATGGCTATTTTTTTTCTTCCTCCAACTAATCAATTCATGCTCGATCCACAATACCCACCTCTTCTACTAGCAGATCAGAGAATGGGATGAAATGATAGTTTCCAGGGTATTTGGACATAGTTCCTTGATCAGAACTTCAGGTTTCCTCCCCCTTACTCATTTGATGCCAACCTTAATTAATTAATTAATTAATTTATTGACATATAGTTGATTTACAGTGTTGTGTTAGTTTCTGCTGGACAGCAAAGTGATTCAGTTCTACATATAAATATAGACATATATTCTTTTTCATATTCTTTTCCATTATGGCTTATTACAGGATATTGAATATAGTTCCCTGTGCTACACAGTAGGACCTTGTTGTTTATCTACTTTATATATAATAATTTGTATCTGCTAACCCCAAACTCCTAATTTATCCCTCCCCAACCTTTCCCCTCAGCTAACCATAAGTTTGTTTTCTATGTCTGTGAGTCTGTTTCTGTTTTGTAAATAAGTTCATTTGTATCATATTTTAGATTCCACATATGATACAGATAGATACTAGTATATTCTTAAGTAATTGTAATGATTGTTTACTTTTCAGAAGCAGGAACACAACGAATACTTATGCTTTCATTGGGATTGTGTTATATTACCTGCTCCCATCTAGAACTCAGTTTTTCAAACCCGACCATCACCAACCGATTCAGGAAAAATCCCATAGGATATCTGTGACTGCCACTCTTAATAGTAGTACATCCCCTAGAGATAGGAAACCCTATGGGACATCCTTCCTAATTTATAACAACAGACCCAAGTACTAAAAATCACTTTGGAGAGTTTTCTAGAATTGACCTACATTTTAAAAAATGATTGTTATTAAATTTACTTTGGTAAAACAGCAAATTAATTAATCAGCTGAAAACTCTATCAAGACGAAAGAAGGCTTTCCAAATCCTTTCCCCTCTTTCCTGAAGGATCATTTCTTCATTGTTACTGTCACACTGATGCAGTGATTATGCCATGAACTAATGAAGGAAGTGATGAGGGATTGTCTTCTAACTGTTACTGCTACAATGGCTACCTATGTGTTGAGTATTGACTCTCTGCTCCTGAGAAAAGACCTGGAAAGTAGAGAATTGAGCCCAAAACTGGTATCTTTATTCATAATTGTTATCTAGGCTGCAGAAAGAGGAATCAGACTGCTATTTACATGGATGAAATCTCCTAGGCTGGGGGTTCAGAAAGGTGACTTTTTCCTTCTTAAACAATGTCCTTCTTTGTTGTACAGTAGAAAGTAACACAGCATTGTGGAGCAACTATACTCCAATAAAAATTAATTTAAAAAAATTTTTTTAATTAAGAGGGTAGGTCTCATGTTAAGTGCTGTTACCACCACAAAATTTTTTTTAAAGAATGAATTAAAAAAACATCATATCATACACTTTAAAAAAATGTACTTGATGGGAAGTCAAATCAAAGTCAGCTCAAGTCTTTTTAGACTCATATCCACTGTAGATCCTCCTTTTTTTCTATATATGCCTGATTTTGACTGACTCATCCTTACCCACCCCACACACTGCCCACTGCTGTTTGTGTAGAAGGATTCCCCTGACAGGAAAACAGTGCAAGTACATAAAGTAAGCAAAAGAAGTAGAAGTGATTCAAACAGCCTACTTATGAATCATAAAAGGGGGAAAACAGTTTGACATACTTCAGACAATTTTTAAATAAATGTTTAAAAAAAATTTTTTTTAATGTAAAAATCTGAAATGTTGTCGTGAGGTTGAAAATTGTGCAGTGTCACAACAGATCTCTAACATCCTAAAGATCCAAGCAATCCCCAACTGGGGAAGGTTAAGGGGTTGATCTCTTCTTCTGGCAGAATGTAACACAGCCCTGTTCCTCAACAAGTGCAGGCCTGGATACAGTATCTTTGCATAGCGTTTAATTCAATTTCTAGCATATTAAATCAGTGACAGTGTAACCCAGGACAAGCTTTTAATTTAAAAGCAAATCTAGCTCTGACAGCAGCCTTCTCCTTGACCTAATGGATAGTTCTTTTTAAGCCTGTGAAGCATTGTTCCTATTTGTTAATCCTAGCACTCCAGCGGGGCATACGTCACCCCATGAAATGCAGAAGGCAATTCTGGCTTCCCAAGTCTATATGGTACATCTCTTAAAATCAGTGATATGGAACACTTTGAACATCAGCTTCAAATACTTAGATATGGGTTTCAATGAAAATGGTTTAATTTGATGGTAACTAAAATTTGGAAATGATACAAAATAAGTTGCATTATACAAATAAGCTTAAGATTCTCTCTCCACATATAATACCGATTCCTGGGTTTCGGACACTAATATTGTCAACTCTGCAAACCCCCTGTAGATCCCCTTTGACTGACTTACACAATGCTGTAGTCATGGCCTTAGAAGAACAGACTTTCCGGTGCATATACTCTGGGGACTGGACAAGCAAAAAAGAATTCATAATAAGAGCAGGATCAAAAGATTGTAAGCCTGGAAAGAACCCAGAACACTATTTTTGACTAATCACATCATACAGGTAGAAAACTAAGACCCAGAAGGAGGAAACCAAAAGAAGACCTAAACCTGGGGGGCCATCGGCAGGTGCTGTCACATGTAAACCCAGGACAGTAGGTGACTGCCGGGGGTCTGAGCTCCCAAGTGGCCAAATCATCTGATCCCCCTTTAGTCCAGTTCCCCAAAAGGCAGCTGCCCCTCTAAATAAGATCCATCGTTGATACACTAACTGTGACCCTCTGCCTTCATCTCAGGGTTAGAAAAGATCTACCGTTGTCCTTCAGACCACCTCTTGCCTCTAGAGGATTTCTGGACTGATCCATTTCCATTTTAACCCATCTTTATTATCCCTCACCATCAGTAATTGTATGAGTTCTGTACATACACTAGACATGGAAGTAATGTTCTACGGTGATAACAATTATGGTGATGATGGTCATGGTCGTCATAATAGCAGAAGCTACAGCTTTTCTTTGAGTAGACAAGTAGGAACACCAAAAATCCCCAAAATCATTCTGTATACAGGTGTATTCTCAGAAGGTCAAGAGTAGGTAAGAATTAAGTGAAAAATATCTATCCCAAAGCTTCCCCAGTCTGACTTTTCTATCAGCAAGAACAGGTAAGTGAAGGTGAGCGTCTAGCTGCATCTTTCTCAGAAGGTAACTAGTACTTTGTGAAATTCAGCCCCACTTTCCTAGCACTAGTAACCTACAAAAGAGCTGCGTGATTTGTTGTATCCTTTCTAGATAACATGGCACCTTTTCTGATTCACTGTACCATTAGCAACTCAAGAAGCAACAAGGCAGCAAGTGCAGCTACACTCATGCAAAGAAGAAATAATAACCCCTGGGCTTCATTCACAGATCAGCAAATATTCACTGAACATGTATGCCTACACATGGAAGATCCACAACTACTAGAGTAACCTCCTGAGGATTTTGCCCATGGTCCTTCTTCCCGACCGGCCATGCCAACAGTTCCCAAGGACACCATCATACAGCTGGAAGGAAGTCACATGGTGTGGTAGTCAGAATTACGCATGCCATTCAAGAGAATACTTCCTGTTGAGAATTACTGAATGTTTTTCCCATGAAATCCATCAACATCTTCCAACTATTTTCCAAGATTATACCTGAAAAGCATGACTAGCACCACACTGCACCTTCTATTTGATAATACGTAAGAGTAATAAATCTGATTCTAATACCTAGTCTTGCTTCCATAAGCTTAGAACGTGTGTTATTCAAATTCTAAAACAAGTCAAGGAAACGTGCTAATCAGATTGGCCCGGGATTCCATATAAAGGGGAATCATTCTAGGATTTATCTGTTACTCAGTGACTGGTGCTATTTAAATTCATTGGTAGACTATTCCATTCAAACTGTAAAAATATAGAACATATTTAACAGACGTCATGTACTTGGATATTCAAACATTAAGGAACTTTTTTGTAAGTGACTGAGCAAAGACCTTCACAGTTACTGACCCAAGCATTGTGGACGCTATTCAAAAACGATAGCATTCATTTGCATAGATACTACTTTCAACTGCTCTGAGAGTAGCCTGCAATTTCAAGGGGTATAATAAGTGTAACATTTTTTTTTTACCCTTGTAAGTGTATAGTTCAAGTGAATGGAAAAATTACAACTTTTGCATTTATTACAAAGATACTAAAATAGTTATATTTACCACACAGATTTATGCATAAATTATTCCAGCTCATAAAGAAACCCAAGTAAATGGACAGAGGACTGTCTGATTGTATGTGGATTTATATCTGTGAGCTAACTCAGAGATTTAAATACCAAGCTCAGCACTCAAGGCTGTGGTGTGGATTTGTGATGCTCCAGGGAAGATACTGGGTCCATAACCAATGAATAGATTTCAAAGTGACACAGCTGCAGTAATTCAAGCAAACTCCTACTTCTTTCATGCAAAAAAAAGCAAAGGTTAGTCCATTATGTTTGGAGCAGCATGTAATGATAGCAACTGTCATAAAATCTCAGAGCTGGAAGATGATCTAGTCCAACCCTCTGTATAATAAAGTATCTTCTACCGTAGTTCTGCCTACAGTTTTCCAAACTATGCTTAGACACTCCAGTGATGAGGAACTCGTTACTTCTAAGGAATCTTAGCTGATCTTGGGATCCCTTATGACCACTTAAAAATGTTTTCCTTACATTAATTCAAAATCTCTTCCTGTAGATCCTATCCATTTTGTCCCAGAGGGTTGACGCAGAAGTTTCTTCCACGTTAGAATCCTTCAGTACCAGAGAGCTCTCAAGTTTTCAGGTTTCTCTTCTACCAAATCATCCTCAGTTACGTCAACAATTTCCCATGTTCCTTTTTCTCCCTCCCACCTCAGTATTGAATTCTAGCCTAGAATCTGTGCAGAACTACGTGACCTAAAGAGAAAAACATTTAAAATTCTGTCTCAATTTCACATAGGCAAAATGTGTCACCTCAAAGATGCGTATGAGGCTCACATAAGAAAGAAAACGTGGAAACCCTCTGAAAACTGAAGTGTTACACAAATACAAGGAACCATTCTCTAAGGATTTCAATAAGGTGAAGCCCACCACATCCTAAGGAAAATCTCTTCAAAAAGTAACGCAAAATAAACTTTCGCCAAGAATTTACTTTGGTATAAATACAATGAATTTCAACCAATCTGTTTACAACTCTCCCAAGATGTTGGGCCTATTTATATGCTCCAATTACATCCACACTCAATCCGTTTAAAATCAATGGACTTTTATGAATGAAAGGGACATGATTGAGTTAGAGAGGGATTGAGGACATTTCCTCTGAACCTTTCAACGTTTTGCCACTCCTTTGAATAAAACAAGGTTTTCACACTTTTGTCAACAATCCTCATCCTTATAATCCTTCAATGGTTTCTCAATGCCTCCAGAATAAAATCTAAATTCCTTTCATTGTCCAGCCCAACTAATTCTCCATCTTCACCTCTAGCTACTGTCTCTCAATCACTCTCTCTGTTTGAAGCACACATTTAACCTGCCTTATTCTTTCTTGCTTCTCTTCCCTTTTGCACAGTCATATCCAAGCCCTTACTGCCAACCTCCACTTTATTCTAGTAGCAGACCTGCCCACCATCACAACCTCTGCTCAAACATCTCCTGCTCCAGAGTTTTACCTGAACCACTAAGGTGGCTTGAGTTTCCTGTTTCTATCAGAGTGCTTATTTCCCAGGACTGAAATTGTGTGTCTACGGTTCCATCTTCCTCATCAGACAGTAGATTCCTTGAAAGAAGATGTGTACTTTATTCATCTTGGGACGATTAGTAACTAGCAGAGTGCCTTGCATAGAGCAGGTACTCAATACAGATGAATAGATAAATTAATAAGCAGTAGAGGGAACACAGATATACGGGAAATGACCATTCAATAAACTCAGGAAAGGGCACCAATCTTGCTTGACCTATGTCAGAATTCAGAACTAACTCAGAATCAATAAGGTACTTTTTCAACACTCGAAGCTGTACCCAATATGCTATTTTCCTACCCATTCCTTATCTCTAGAATTTTTTATCATTTGCAAAGCACTTTCTGCTTATTCACATACATTATGCCATTTAGTCATTAATGCCACTACAACAACCTCAGCGTGTCCAAGTGGTGTAGGAAGAGGAACACTGGTCAGATGATCTGAGCTCCAGCCTCTGTTCTGCCATTGAACCACTGGTGTGTATTAGAGAAACATCCTAACTTGTCTAAACTCAGCTCTCTCTTGAACTTTGCCAACCTTAGTGAAGGTAAGTTGTCATTTTTATACATTGTTGCCCTTATTATCCAAAATGGCATTTGGAGGTAGCTAATTGAGCCAGAAAAAATACACTTTAGGGTAAGACAGGCCTGGTTTTGACTCTGAGCTACATCACATAATAGTTGGGTAATCTTGTGCCAGTTACTTAATCTCTCTGAGTTTAAGCAATCTTGAGTAATCTTTGAGTAACCTCTCTGCCAGCTTTCTCATATACAGAGGTACTAATGCTTAGACGAGAGAGGAGTATAAAGATATCTGTAGATGTTTAAAGTGCCACGTAAAATTCTTGTTATTATAATTCTTGTTTGGGCAGGTTTAAGAATGGCATAGAACAATGTTTCTCAAAGTGCTTTGTGTGCCACATGATTACAAGAGGATTTAATAGCTGTGCCTTTAAAAACTTATCGACAACTGCACAACAGCTTAGTAAGTAAAGGCTCTGAAAAGTCCTGCTGTGGACAGATCTGCTTAATTCTGCTTAACCGGTCATTTTCCCAAGTACCTGAACATGGGACACGTGTTAATACCTCGTGGGGGATCAAGCATGAGAAACACAAGAAAGCTGTTCTTCCACCAGGTGACTCTCACGATAAGATATTCAGAAACAAAACCAAAAATGGTAAAAATACTCCCCGTTCTACCATCCACGAAGTTATCATTTACCATGTGCCTATTTGCTAGAAGACAACTAAATATGTACATACCTACACGTGTACATGTGTAGGAGAAATTCAGGTCACATTTGAAGAGTAAGTCATAAACTCTGAAGGAAGAAGACGTCTAGATATAATTGATCATGGGTATTATGAAGACTAAAAGCTGTTCTGATTGCGCGTTTCTGATTCCCACTGGCTGAACTGCACTCTTAGTAACTTCTGGAATCATATGATGTGAACAAGAAAAAAAAAGTACTTCCTCATGCATTCACAGACACAGTTCCTTTAAAGTCATAATTGCTCTTTTCACATGGTAGCAAAAATTCACTTCATTATTTCAAACGGCTCTTTCCCAGTGTCAACTCCTGCGACTTTAAAAGCTGCCATTAATTTTTCCATTAGTAAACGTTAATTAAAATGAATATGTACCACTGCTTTCAGCCGCTGCATTTGTAATAAATGTATGAATACATGCAAATCTTGTCCAAAATGTTTCAAACAGCTATTTCTGAGCAAGCAAACACTTTGATGGTATTTCAAAGGATTTTATCTACAGAAAGCTTTTAGAATCTGACCCTTACCTAAAATAACTTGAATTCCATGGAAATACAATGAACAGTTACCAACCTAGCTAAAATCTATTTTATTGATCTTAGAAAGCAGCATGTTAAAACATGAGTAATGAACTCTGAGCTTTGAACCATTGATACCTTGGTGTTTCTGCAACATTTGTGTACAATGCATTGAAAAGAAAAGCTTGAAAAAGCAGAGGGATGCTCCTAATTAAGGAATCATAGTGGTCAAAGATAATGGTCTAATATAATAATCTGAGATGAACTGCATTTCACCAGCTTATTATCAAAGATGCACCCATCCCCCCAAGTTCCATTCCAATCTTCTACACTCAGAGAAACTGAAAGAATTCGGAATGCATCTGAGTGTTAAATTCCATGAACTCTCTGACCCCATTTTAATTTCCTACATTAGGTTAAAGGTGTTGGGTTTTGTTTTTTTTTTTTTGCTTTGTTTTTAACATTATAAGGAGAAAATGAGGCTGAGTCTTAGATCATGCTTCCACCAAGTTACCCCAACATCCTCCAAATATCTTAGCCAGAATCCAAGAACAGTAAGATTAGATAATTCAGATATACATTATTAAATACATTATTCTGAATATGTAAATAAATATATAAAAACATATGTATATATCTAAAAAAAATAATATCTCCTCCCAAATGACCATGTGTTAGCAGAATAAACTTTGAAGCCTTTAAGGAAAATATTGTAGAAATGCTTGACAAAAAGGACCCGCGTGTGACCATAGTTTCTCCAAGGGTTGGGCTGGTGAATGCATTTGTCTGACAGCCTGTGGTTTTCCTTCTGCACTGAACCTTACCCATCCCTGCCCCTCACCCCTCCATAGCTTTGCTGTGTGGCCAAATGACCCAGTGGCTATGGTCTCGCTGAGATGTATTTAGGCCCTTTTCTTTTACTAATTATTTCCCACTTTCTGCATTTTATGCCCTGAGATATTAAACATCATGTTTCAATTGGGAAAATGTTTGGTCTAGAAGGTCTAGTAAACTAGAATTTGATATTCAATTTTTCATAAAGTATAAATCGGTAAGAAACATAGATAGTTCTTCAGTTAATAGAACTGAGAAGTGTTTTCATTATTTACATAAATCTAGACATTTTAAAGGTAAAAGTGAGTGATTTCCAAATCCTGCATTAAGTTTGCAGAAGTTAACAAATGGAATGTTAAGCTTCATTTACCACATTATCAGATTAAAACTGCTAATCATACGAATCTCAACCCGTAAATAATTTCAGTAATTAAATCAAGCCTTTGAGTTCTTCATCACACTCGAAAAGCACCAAGCTGCAAGTCTTTGCAATAGTCAACCATGGAAAATATAGCTATCACATTAAACTGACGTTTCAAAAAGTCCTTCAAGTCCAAAGCATGGAAGTTTCCAACATCAGTTTGTCTGACTGCATATCATATAGCACTTTTACCAGAAAGTATCTGCTTGGAAAAAAAGTTTCTCAGTTTGAAAAGTCACTGTCTGTGGCAATGCTTACCCTGCTTTACAAAGCAATGGTCCCGGAAAAGACTGAAAAATAATCACACTTGCTCTTCTCAATGAAAACACTACACTTCACCGTAAAGAAAAGGACGTTTTTAGCTCCGTTCCACAAATTCTCCGAGTTGTAGCAGAGTTAATGACTCATAATCATTTTGGTTTTTTAATCACAAAAATAACTACAAATAAAATTGAAAAGGACAATGGCATAGCAGAGTGTAGTCCCATATCAGTGCACTTGTGAGGAAGTTTCCTCATTTCACTTACACTTACTAAGTTATTTTAAACACCCCCCCCCAAAAAAAAAGAAAAACCCAAAAAGCAAAACTCTGGGATGTTAGCATTTAAATGCTTCAACACAAGGAATTCTTGTAACTGTAAAGTATCACTTCAAAAAGCTGTCAAAAACATATAAAACCCGGAGAAACGCATTCCTGAGCATATCACTTCATTATATACCTAAATCCAGGCTGTGACGGTTCCAGTGATGACTTCCTCTGCCCAAAGGAACCATATTCCAGTTTGTACTCTAGTTTGTAAGTGGAAGTGGTATCTGTGTAAAGACTTGGTAGATCAGGTGACAAGCACCAAAGCAAGTCAATGAAGATGCCAAGTGTGGTCAAAGTTTACAAGACGCACCACCCTTTTCCAAGGGTTCTTAGTTATCCCAGAAATCAGCTGAGGGGATACTGCAGGATAATCAGAAAGGGCACCACTAGAGTAAGTCTGGGTCCCATAAAGTGTACTTACCGGTATTTGGAGATGGATATAAAAATAGATATAGATACATATAGTCCCCCCAAAAGACAAGTGTGTCCCTACTAAGCTCTTTACTTGAAGCACAGTACTTCTCCAGCGATGAGAATTAAAATGTGGGTACTTCTGAACAGCAATAACTCCATCTAACTAGAATTAGCAATTTTTCTCAGGGAACAAAAGAAGCCATCCAAACTGCAACACACACCTCAAATTCAACATAATTAAAAAGGATTCTTAGAAGACGTGATAGGAATCCTCTCCTACTCACAGAAGCACGACCACTAAAAATGGGGGGGGGGCGGGAAGGGGGGTGTAGCACATAAAGAGAGAAGCTGGTTGAACGGAGTGGGAAGACAGAAGGGCTGAGTGCTCAAAGCCACTCTGCTGCCTTTCCCTTGCTCCTCACACCCTAGGTTGTGATCACAAATTTAAAACCAAACCAAAACAAAACAAAAAGCCCGGAAGGAGGGTGACTAAGGTTACTACCACAGCAACCCGCAACGATTTTCTTGTGCAAAAGCAAAGCAGTGGGGATGCACGAGCAGCAGCCAATCTCCCGCTTCCCCCGGCCCCGATACGGTACCTCCAGATCTGCCCGAGCTGCAAGACGTGGACGAGTGACTGCAGGAGCCAGAGGCAGAAGGAGCAGGACGCAGACCTGCGCTGGCCGCTGGCCCGCGTGGCCCCGCTGCTGTTGCCGCCGCTGTTGGCGGCGGCGATGCTGCTCTTGCTGGCGTTGGACGCTTGTCTCTGCGGCGTGGAAGGGCGAGCCTCGCCTTCCGCGGCTGCAGACCCGCTGCCGACCGCCGTCTTACAGTCGGCTCCGGGCGGCGGGCAGCTGGCGGCGGCGGCGGCGGCGGCCGCGGCGCTGTCCTCGGTGCTGAAGTCGTGCGCAAACCAGCGGAAGCTGAACACTTGCACCGAGAGCGAGCCGAGCACCACGAAGAAGAGCGTGAGGCCGAACCACCAGCGCTGGCCGCGCAAGTAGTAGTCCACGGCGAGCCAGATGTCCGTGCCCACGTCCGCGAAGTACACGGCCACGGCGACCAGGATCCAGAGGCCGTCCCACAGCGAGTAGCGCCGCGGCTCCGTGCCCAGGCGCAGGCACAGCGCCGCCGAGCCCGCCCCGCCGCCGCCGCCCGGGCCGCTCGAGCCCCCGGAGCCGCCGCTGCCGGCGCAGCAGCAGTAGCAGCGGCAGCAGCAGCGGCAGCACGAGCAGCCGCCGCCACCGCCGCCGTCCGGGCAGCAGCCGCCGCCCGCCGCCTCCTCGTCCTCGGCTCCCGACCCCGACGGCACGCCCGGAGCCAGTCCCTGCACCGAGCCCGAGTGGTCCGAGTTCTGCAGCGGGGTGAACGCCACGTCGCTGCTCTTCTTCATTTTCAGCCTCCCGTCTGACTTAGCGGCCATGATGCCTCCCAAGCGGAGAAGAGCCCTCCTTTATGTGACACCTTTCCCCGCTGTCTCCTCCTCCCGCCGCCGCCGCCTCGCCTCGCCCCGGCTTCCCTCCCCGGCGGCGCGGCTCCCCTCCTCCTGCTTCTGCTCCTGCGCCGGCTCGCCCGCCGCCCGCCGCCCGCCGGGCTGGGCGCTGGGCCGGGCTAGCGGCGCGCCCGGAGCCGGCAGGAGCGCCGCCTGGCTGCCTGCGCGGAGCCGAGCTGCTCGCGGCGCCCGGCGCGCGCCCCTGCCCGCCGCCCGCGCTCCTCGCCGTCCCGGCCCCGCGGCTGCCGCCCGAGCCGCCGCCGCCGCCAGCAGCAGCAGCAGGAGCAGCGGCCGCCGCCGCGCTCCTCGGACCTGCACATTCCTCTCCTCCCCGCGCGCGCGCTCCCTCCGCCCGCGTCCTCTCCTCCACCAGCTGACTCCGAGGGAGAGGATGACCTCATCCCTTCTCTTCCAGCTGCCGCCGCTCCCACCCCGGCTCGGGAGGGGCGAGGGAGGAGGAGGGCCCCGGAGGAGGGGCCGGGACCGGGATGCGCGGCCGAGGCGGCTGGGGCGGACGGTCCAGGGCCCCGGCTCACGGGGTTTCGGGGACCGCTGGGGGGATGTGACCGACCCCGGGGGAGGGGCGCGCGGGCGCAGAGAGGAGGGGTCCCCGCGTCCGGCCAGCGCGGAGGTCGAAGGAGACTGGGGGACCGCGGGTGTGGCAGCGGCGGGGGTTGGGTGTGCAGCTGCGGCCGGCGAGGGTCGGGAGGCCGGGTTTAACTCGGACGCCGGGGCCCCGAAGGCCGGCAGCGGCAGTGGGTGTGCCCGGCCTGGGAGAGCTGTGGACGGAGAGGGCGGCAGGGCCCGCGAGGGCGCGGAGCGCGCAGCCGGACGGCGGAGGACGGGCGGGCCCGCAGGGAGCCCCGAGCCCGCGCCCTCGGGGGAAGAAGCGCGCGGCCCGAAGGCTCCGGCTTCTCGCGAAGGCCGGGCGCCCGGGCTCGGGGAGGTGAGGAGGCGGCTCGGCCGCTCTCTGCTGCCCAGGCCCGCGCCGCGGGGCCGGTCCCCCGACGCGCGCCCCGGGGCCGGGAACCGGCCGGACTCGGAGGAGCGGCGGCGGTGCGGGCTGCGTCCTCCCGCAGGCGGAAAGCGCAGCACCCCCGGCGGCGGCTCTGGGCGCCGCGGGCGGCGGGGCGGGGCCGGCAGCGGCGGGCGTCGGTGCCTTGGCCCGCGGGCCGGGAGTGGCGGAGCCGGGAGCTGACGCCGCCTCCCCGGCTCCAGACGAGAACTACCTGCTCTTAAAGCTGTAGGAGTCGCAGATCTGTGGAGTCCCGCAAGTGCAGAAAGGACTCGAATAAATTAAACCTGTGATCGGAGTGGTTCCCCGAATCAGATATAAAGAGAATATGAAACATTTTGCGGATTGAAAAGATTCTTGAAAACCCCATAGGTATTGGATCCTTTTTTTTT
This sequence comes from Balaenoptera ricei, assembly GCF_028023285.1. Taxonomy (NCBI): domain Eukaryota; kingdom Metazoa; phylum Chordata; class Mammalia; order Artiodactyla; family Balaenopteridae; genus Balaenoptera; species Balaenoptera ricei. The sequence continues at coordinate 78,856,596 of NC_082655.1, forward strand.
TTTTTTTTTGGATAAGAAAACTTTGATTCGTCTCACTTAACTTTCGCAAATGTAAGAAACAAGGAGTGTAATTCTTAAATTGTACTGTGACTCACATGTTTTAAGCCCAGAGGGAAGTGAGGCAACACGTGTTGCACCGCCACGAGGAGCACCAGTGTGGTCTTCTATATCTGGAGGCAAACCCTGACACCCTCCCGCTTACTTGTAGACAGCAGGCTCAGTTCGAACTAGTATGTGTGTCATTCTTAATTAGAAGCATTATGAAGTGGAAGTGCACACATTTCTCTGCATGTAGAAATAGCCGCCCCGGACGTCTTGTGCTACAGCTCACCCACTGTTTCAGCACCAACCTAATCAAAGTGGAATTTGCCCACCCCTGTCCTTTATTCTTACAGACCGGTGCCCTGGGCCCAGGCAGGCAGGAGGGTGTTGGGCCACAGAGCCCATAACCATTACCTGGTATGTACAGATCCCGTATTTCTAGCACAAGGCATGGCCAAGTGGTGAATGAGGGTCAGTGCAGGGCCACGGGAGCAAGTTAGATTGCCAAGCAAAAGGTGTATTTTAAATCTAGCTTTAAAATTGGACCCTCTCACTCAATACTCTGTAGTGGCCTATATGGGAAAAGAATCTAAAAAAGAGTGGATATGTGTATATGTATAACTGACTCACTTCGCTGTACACCTGAAACCGACACAACATTGTAAATCAACTCTACTCCAAAAAATATGTATATATATTGGACCGTCTTGAAGTAGGACCATCCTTTTTTGGGAAAACACCCCGGTTCTTTTTCCCCAAGGTCCAAATCTAAGATTGCATCTCCAGGGCACTACAGCTGGTCTTACTTTGTGCCAAACCACTGGGGAGAGGAATGATTCCTTAGGTAACTGAGTCCTAAGAGATAGGGTGTATTCTAGGTCAAGTGCAATGCCTTACATTGACATGAAAAGGCTGCAGAGGATCTGGGGTTCTGGAGGCCTGGAGCTGCCTGAAGTTTCCCTTTGAGCAGGGATGTTTCTTATTCAATTGTATCCTCTGCATCTAGCCCAGTGCCTGCACAGACTATTCGCTCAATAGATATTAGTCGAATGGATGCATGGATTTATAGCGAGAACATTCCACAACAGAAAGAACGCTACATTCTGTACTAATGTTCCCATGGAAACAGGAATTATGAGACTTATCCTGTTAGGTTCTAAAAAAGAAATAACTAGTAATACTCTCCTTATTAGTATATTTATTCAAAACCGTTTAGACTTTTTTTTTTTTTTTTAAGTTTCTGTCTGAACCATCTCCTGAAAGTGGCGGAAGTGGGAAAAGTACATGAGTAGGAGGTCAGAGAACAGGCATTCACATCCGGGCTCTGCTGCCTATTGGTCCCATGATCCGGGCAAATTGCTTAATAAACAGGATTAATGAGGATTGGATGAGATAATGCATATGACTGCACTTTGTATACAATAGTGTTCTTAAGAGTTTCTAATCCCCTAAGTCTATTACTCACATCTCGGGATGCAGATTTTAAGATCACCTGCTCTATCATAACCACTGCATCTGTCAAGGCAGATGGACGTATTGGCTAAAAGCTCAGAGTTTAGACTCAGACAGAGGTGTGCTTGGGCATAGTATTCAACCCCCATGGCCCTCATGTTCATCATTTGGAAAATAGGGATGTTAACAGTCTCTAGCATCCAGGGTTCTCGCCAGGAATAAATAGAATGATGCATGTAAACTGTTTGACACCGCGTCCTGCACACTCGATACACAACTTTCTGTTCATATTGTTCATGTTTCTTCCACCCCTTTCTGTTTTCTGGTTTAACTTTAAAACTTTCTGTTTAGCTGGTCAACTCTCCCTAAAATAAGATTTCCTCAGACCACAGAATCAGATGGTTTTTAATACAGATTCCTGGCCTATCAGTACGGTGATCGCCTTTCCTTCAATGATCTTGTCTTCCATCCTATCTAAGAGATCCTTTCCCACTGTCGTAACTTGAACCATGTCGTCACTCAACAGCTTCGTAATCTCAAGTTCAAGCATCCCGCTTTCTGACTAATCTCTCATAAGCGGTCAGCTCAGTCCCTCAGGTTCCCTCGGCCTCGATTCTGCCAGGCTTTCACGACCCTGAACCCCTTCACACCCTGACTTTTCTCCTCGCCCAGCTTAAATCCCGCGGTCAACCCCCATCCGCACTCCCTGGAACCCATCCTCATTTCTGCTGTCCCTCTTACTTGACCAAACACCGACGCCGCTTCAGGCCTTCTCTCCAGCGACTTCAGGCCTGAGCCTGTGCCACCGGCTGCGTCTGGAGAAAAGGCAGCCTTGCTGACCGGCTCCCCTTGGATGCGTGAGCACAAACCCGGAGGGGAGCCTGCGCCTGCTCGGCGATCACACCGCGCCCTCCCAGTCCTCTTGCTGTCCTACTCTTTTCCATTATTATTTCTTTTCTTCTTTTCCCTCCTCAAACTTTTCACACCTCCTTCTGCTTCCTTGCTTTCAGCTGATGACTCGGCTTCCCATGTCACTGAGAAAAATGAAGCAACCACAAGCGAACAGAGCCCACACACGAAGCTCTCGGCACCTCCCCTGCCCACCGACCAGCATCTGTACACATGTGCCCCTCCTCGACAAGGGGACCCCTCCACGTGCTTACCAGCTCCCATCCCCTCACTGCTCGAGAGCGCAATTCAACGCCAATTTCCACGGCCATCAATTTCCCCTCTCTGCTGGATTACCCTGGTCCCGTACAAATGTAAAAACCAACCTAACCAAAACAACTAAAACTGAACAAAAAAAACTTCCTTTTGATTCCAATTTCCTTTCTAGCTACCACTGCAATTCTCTGAAACCTTTTACAGCAAACTTCTTCTAGAGTTGCCTAACCTGGCTTTCTTCAATTCCCGTTCACCTGTCCTCTTGAACGCACTTGACTAAACCAACAAGCTCTCCACTAAAACTGCTCTCACCAAGTCCGAGGCCATCTCTTTCCACTTTACTAAACATCTCAGCCCTCATCTCATGTGAACCCTTCAGCAGTATTTGACCTAGTTGATCACTCCCTGCTCATTGAAATATTTCCTTCGCTTGGCTTTCACTATACCACACACTCTTGTTTTTTTCCCTCTCTCAGAGCCTGCTTCTTGGCTAATTCTGGGCCTTTGCTAATTCTCTCTCGTTTCCTCTGTCTTTAAATAGGCTCAGTTCTCAAATCTTCCTCTATGTACCCTTGCTCTCTTGATAATTTCATGAAATCTTATGTTTTAAAATGCCACCCATATGCTGATGGCTCCCATATTTATTTCTCCAGCCTGGATATGTCCCCTTAACTTGCAGAATACACCCAACTGCTTTCTCAACATCTGTACTTGGATGCCTAATAGACATCTCAAATTTAAGTAGTCTGAACCTGAACTTCAGATCTTTGCCCCAAATCTGTTCCTCTTTCCTCTTTTCAGTTAATGACAACTCTGTCCTTTTAGTTTCTCAAGACAAAATGACGGAGTCATCCTTGACCACGTCTTTCTCTGAGACCCCATATCTAATCTGCCAATGAATACTTTTGGCTCTACCTTCAGAACCTATTTTTATTTGATCAGTTCTTACCATCTTCTCTGATGCCACTGTGATTTGATTCCCAGTTACCTGCCACCTGGAGTTTTTGCCTCCTTCCTGGTCTTCCTCTTTTCACCCTTCCACTTCTACAGTCAGCACAGCGGTCAGAAAGCTCCTTTTAAACAGCAAGCCAGATTACACTGCTCATCTACTCGCATTGGAATTGGCTACATACTTGGGGGGCCCAGTGCAAAATGATGCTGCAGGACCCCAGCTGCGGGCAGGGGAGTCAGTCTCCCTTCCCACGGGCTTCTGCCCCTGCCCAGAGCAGACAAGCAGTTCCCAAGAGATCGCAGCCCTCTTACTCCGTGGATCCTGGGGGGCGTGGGTGGTGAGAGGCCCCGATGAATGCACCTGGTGCTGCTACCCAAGGAGGGGGCGGGCATGGCCTCGCCTCACCCTGAAATGCCATGGGGCACACCCCTGAGCCCTGCACTCCCCACTTCTAAGCCCGGGTGTCTGGGGATGGAGGACAGCAGTGATAAAGGGACAGGGGTGAGGGCACAGAGGGGAGGCCAGGCAGGGCTGGAGGATGAGGAGGTGTTGGGCGGGGAGTTGAGAAGCATCCTAGGGAGGCGGGACCCCTTGTGAGCTGAGGCTCCAAGCCCCTGGCACACGCTCCGTGGTCCCATCAGACTTCGCTCATGAAATGCAGTGTTGTGGTTTTTTTTTTTAGATTAATTTTCACTGGAGTAGAGTTGATTTACAATGTTGTGTTAGTTTCTGTGTACAGCAAAGTGAATCAGTTATACTTATACTGTATCCACTCCTTTTTAGATGCTTTTCCCATATAGGTCATTACAGAGTACTGAGTAGAGTTCCCTGTGCTCTACAGTAGGTCCTTATTAGTTATCTAGTTTATATAGAGTAGTGTGTTTTTTCTCCAAAACTATAAAGACTCTTGAAGCATTTAAAATACAAGAGAAACACGACTCGTTTTCCATTTTAGAGTGACGATTCTGGTAGCAGAGTGGAGAAGTAAGGGACCTTGTGCAAGACCCTTGGTGGTTTGTGATGGTCCACCAGCCCTCCACGTCCACTCTGTGCCCAGAGCCGAATGCCGTGTCTGACACATTAGCAGGCATTTGATAAATATTCTGGAACAGGTTTTCCAGACAAACAGTCTATGCCTCTTCTGATGACATTAGAACTACAACCGTGGCTTTCAAAAGGGCAGAGCTGCAAAACCATAGAGACTTCTGAAATGCTAAAAGAATCAACAAAAAATGGGCTTTTAAACAAAATTTAGAGCAAAGCTAAGGAATGTAAATATTAGAAGGCAGTTGGAGAAAGAGCAGATGAGTGCTGAGGGATACAATTACCAAAAATGGTGAGAGGAATTTAGAGGGTTGAATTGCCTAAATATTTTAATTTCCAAATTGGCATGGCAACCCGAGCTGAGTAAAAGAAATAGAATGGGATGCAATTTAGGGTCTGGAATGAAGTGTCTCCAAAGCTGGGAACACAAGCTTAGATTTGATGCAGAAAGAAAGAGGGGGCCCTGGGTTTCTTTCTATATTTTATAATAGCCTCTGACTGGGAAGTGTGTTTTGTTTCTGAAGTATGTTAGCAGTCATTTAGGTCTTAAAACTCATTTTCCCATAAGCACAAAATGGTAAATGGTGATTAAGTCCCCAAGCCAGCCAATAAAAACCTATTTAACCCTGACATAGCTGAAATGTACATTTGCAATAAAAAAGCAGAAAATACATCATTTCCATACTAGCACTTAGACAAAATTTTCAAAATACTATACTATTGAATAAGAAAGAGTTTTATTTGTATTAGATACTGGTGCTTGAGAGGAAAATAGGAGAATTTGAAAGTATAGGCGCCCCTTCAGAAGAAGGAGCTAAACTCCTCCCCCCACCCTTCTCCCTGAATATAACCGGCACTTAGTGACTTGCTGTCAAATAATAGAGACTAGGAAGAGAAGGGGAGTAATTTTGTAGTGGAGAAGTCTGGGAACATCCTGTTGGCCGGGTGATCTAGGTCAACATCAGCTGAGATAAGTCATGGCCACAGCAGAGACTCCTGATAAGATGAGAGGAGGACACTTCTTCTCTGTGGTCTTCTTCCCCAGAACCTACAAGGTTTCCTATATGGAAAACATCAGGCAAATCCCAGTTGAGAGGCATTCTACAAAATACCTGACCAGTTCTCTCCTAAACCATCAAGGTCATCAAAAACAAGGAAAGTGAAAAACTGCACAGCCAAGAGGAGCCTAAAGAGACATGATGACTAAATGTGATGTAGAAAACTATTACATATAGAATGGATAAACAACAAGGTCCTGCTGCATAGCACAGGGAATTATATTCAATATCCGGTGATAAGCCATAATGGAAGACAATATGAAAAAGAATATGTGTATAACTGAGTCACTTTGCTATACACCATAACATTGTAAATCAACTATACTTCAATTAAAAAAATAAAATAAAATAATATGTTTCCCATAAAAATAAATAAATGTGATGTGGAATCCTGGATGGGATTCTGGAATAGACATTAGGGATACACCAGTGTAATTAGAATAAAATCCAGAGTTTGGTTAATAGTAATGAATCAATGATGGTTTTTTAGTTGCAACAAATGTAAATACACTAATGTAAGATGTTAATAAGAAGGAAAACAGTGTCTCACCTCTGTATGTATAGGAACTCTCAGTGCCATCTTTGTAACTTTTCTGTAAATTTGAAACTATTCTAAAATTAAGTTTATTGAAAAAAATCAGTACTTTGAAAAGGTTAAGAAAATGGGTAAAGTTAAAGGCAAGAATGGTCAATAAAAAGAGAAAACAAAAAAGTACCAATATCAGGTGTGAAAGAGGGAACATCACTTCAAAGTCTAGACATTAAAAGGATAATAAGACATGTAACTACCATATGGCCTAGCAATTGTAGTCCTGGGCATTTATCCCAGAGAAGTGAAAATTTATGTTCACACAAAAAGGAATCTTCCTGGAAGCTTTATTCATAATAGCCCCAAAATGGAAACAATCCAGACATCTTTCAATGGGTAAATGGCTAAACAAATCAGGGCATATCCACAATCATGGAATACCACTCAGCAGTTAAAAGACACAAACTGGTAATATGGGCAACAACTTGGGTAAATCTCCAGAGAATTATGCTGAGTGAAAAAAGCCAGTCCCAAGAGAATGCATGCTACGGGATTCCCTTTATATAACATTCTTCAAATGACGAAATTTAGAAATGGAGGATAGAAGAGTGGTTGCCAGGGGTTAAGGATGGAGGTGATGGCTATAAAAAGAGCCTCTGGTGATGGAACTGTTCTGTATCTTGACCAAGGTGGTGACTACATGAACCTACACAGGTGATAAACCACCCAGAACTGAACACATGCACACGGATAGTAAGGGGTGATATGAACAACTTTAGGCCAATAAATTTAACAACTTAGAAGAACAAATGAGAGCTTTATAAAGATATTGAAGGAGGCCCTCCCACTTTCAAGCACATTAGAAGCTGATGGCAAGGGTTCTTTATTCTATATTTATCTCAAGACTTAGAGTCTTCCTTCTCTTTGATGCAGATACATCACTAGCATTTTTAACTTTAGGGCTTTGGGGATGTAGAGGGTAATAAAGACAATTCGTGTGAGACAAGGGAGAGGAAATCAGGAAGAAGGGAGGCAGACGTTTTGTGAGAGATCAGTTGGAATTTGGAAGAGGATTGCGAGGAGAAATAGAAAGAACAAAAATGTCCTAATAACGAGATGAACTTGCAAGATTGCACAAGATGGGGGACAAAATTCCCTGGTAGCCTAGTGGTTAGGATTCCAGGCTTTCACTGCTGTGGCCTGGGTTTAATCCCTGGTCGGGGAACTGAGGTCCCACAAGCTGCACGGTGTGCCCCTTCCCCACCAAAAAAAAAAAAAAGATTGCACAAAATGAGGCAAAAAGGAGTCAGTACACCATGACACAGCCAGTCCAGGATAAGCTTGGGTGCAGAGGATGCGCCAGACAGGACGTAACCTCAGGCAAAGGCTTCACCTCTCTGCTCCTGGATGGGTGCTCCTTTGCAAGATGAGAGAATGGTACCAGTCAGGAGTCCATTATTCCAGCTGTGTACATGTGCCCGGAGGGCAGACAAAGGATGGACCATGGCAGGAGACAATGGTGAGGAATAGAGCCAAGCGCAGGTTGCCAGGTGACTGACCCCACCTGAGGAGGGGAAGCCCAATGGGAAGGCTGGGAGGCTGGGGCCGAAGGAGCAGTGGTGGGCACCACGCCACCTGTGTGGGCAGGATCCATCGTAAGCCATGCCTTTAGAGACACTTTTCCCCCCATATTGTAGTGGCTTGAATAGTGTCCCCTCAAAATTCACATCCACTTGGAACCTCAGAATCTCAGCTTATTCGGAAATAGGGTCTTTGTAGATGCAATTAAGATTGGGACTAAATCATCCTGGAGTAGGGTGGGCCCTCAATCCAATGAGAGGATCCCTATAAGAGACAGAAAAGGAGGCACAGAGACGCAGAGGAAAAGGTAATGTGAAGGCAAAAGCAGAGGTTAGAGTAACGTGGCCACAAGCCAAGGATCACCAGGAGCCACCAGAAGCTGGAAGAGGCAAGAAAAGAAGCTCCCCTGAGTCTTCTGAGGGGGCAGAGCCCTGCCAACACCTTGATTTCAGACTTCTGTCCTCCAGAACTATAAGAGAGTTAATTTTCTATTATTTTAAGCCACCCAGTTTGTGGTAAATTGTTACAGAAGCTCTAGAAAAGCAATACACACATCTACCAAAAATACACAAGGAGGAGGTCATAACGATGTAATTATATGACTACCTGCCCATTTGAGCTCTTGTGGATTTGTTTCCATTCCACCATTTTGGTGATGTGTCAGAAACTGGAATTCTCTTTTAACCTCTTGTATTTATTGCCCCACACCATTGTTTCTCTGACGTACTTTTGACCGGACATGTTTTGGCATGTTTGCAAAGGAAAGGGAAAGCCAAGCTGGAAAAAGAAGGAAGAAATACAGTAAAAATCAAAAGAAAACTATTATTTTAATAAAAGGAGGGAGTGGGTGTGTGTATGCATGTGTATGTTGCATTCTGATATCACTGTACCCAAATCGTAGGTCATACAAACAAACTGGAAATAAATTGACTTCCTTGTTACACAGGTTTATAGATGAAAGATACACTTTCAGAGCCAACCATATTAGCAAGATAGTATCTTTATTTTATCTAGTAATAAGCCTTTCCAATCTTTTTTCCAGGTCTTTTAATGTTAGGAAAATTTTTATAAATTTTTATATGAAGTAATTCCTACTTACGTTTTATAGAAATGGTAAGAAGTCACATTCTTTTTTTTTTAAATTTATTTATTTAATTTATTTACTTTGGGCTGCATTGGGTCTTCGTTGCTGCTCACAGGCTTTTCTCTAGTTGTGGTGAGCGGGGGCTACTCTTCGTTGCGGTGCGCGGGCTTCTCATTGAGGTGGCTTCTCTTGTTGCAGAGCATGGGCTCTAGGCGCGCGGGCTTCAGTAGTTGTGGCACATGGACTCAGTAGTTGTGACTCGTGGGCTCTAGAGTGCAGGCTCAGTAGTTGTGGCACACGGGCTTAGTTGCTCCGTGGCATGTGGGATCTTCCCAGACCAGGGCTCGAACCCGTGTCCCCTGCATTGGCAGGCGGATTCTTAACCACTGTGCCACCAGGGAAGCCCAGAAGTCACATTCTTATTGGAAGTAATTTTGTATAAAAAAGTAACATGTATGATAGAATTTGATGATCAACTAAAGAGAAGCATTATGGTCCTTCTTTAATACATTTATAGACTTTGTTCATATGTTTTTAATGTACCTTTCCCTGTCCTTCTCCCTCTCTCTTTGCCTTTCTGTTTTTCTCTTTTTGCACCTTCAGAAAATCCAGTGAAGTTATTTGCAGTGCTGTTCACCTGGATCAGTGGGAGTAATACTTTGTTTTGAAGTTTTGTCTCCCAGAGGACAAAAAAGTTTTGTCTTCCCTGGCAGTCCAGTGGTTAAGACTCCTGCACTTCCAATGCAGGGGGCTCATGTTGGGGAACTAAGATCCCACATGCCATGTGGTAAAAAGAAAAAAAAAGTGAAGTTTTGTCTTCTAATTGTCCTGGATACCAAGTAAAATTATCTCTGAACTCCAACAATAATTTCTTTTATAGAGAAGTTATTAAAATACAAAAGAAATAAGAAATTAATAACATTATTGTTAAAATAAATAAGAGCATTTTAAATAGAAATACGAAAGTGTAATTTTTTTAACATCTTTATAGGAGTATAATTGCTTTACAATGGTGTGTTAGTTTGTGCGTTATAACAAAGTGAATCAGCTATACATATACATATATCCCCATATCTCCTCCCTCTTGCGTCTCCCTCCCACCCTCCCTATCCCACCCCTCTAGGTGGTCACAAAGCACAGAGCTGATCTCCCTGTGCTATGCGGCTGCTTCCCACTAGCTATTTATTTTACATTTGGTAGCGTATATATGTCCATGCCCCTCTCTCACTTCGTCCCAGCTTACCCTTCCCCCTCCCCATATCCTCAAGTCCTTCCTCTACACCTGCATCTTTATTCCTGTCCTGCACCTAGGTTCTTCACAACCTTTTTTTTTTTTTTTTTTTAGATTCCATATATATGTGTTAGCCTACAGTATTTGCTTTTCTCTTTCTGACTTACTTCACTCTGTATGACAGACTCTAGGTCCATCCACCTCACTACAAATAACTCAATTTTGTTTCTTTTTATAGCTGAGTAATATTCCATTGTATATCTGTGCCACATCTTCTTTATCCATTCATCTGCCGATGGACACTTAGGTTGCTTCCACGTCCTGACTATTGTAAAGAGTGCTGCAATGAACCTTGTGGTACATGACTCCAAAAATGTAATTTTGATGAAGAAGCGACATCAATGGTTTTTTAAAAGGATACTGATTTTGAAATAAGCCAGTAGGTTGACTCTAACTCTCATTTATGATTAAACAAAAACACAGATCAATTGAATGCAAATTCAACAAGATAATCTCCTTAAAATTCTTTTTTCTGCTTTTTGAGGTCTGTCACTGCTCTGCATTGTTCTGAACATGCAGAAGCTTAAGTTTCCTAATCAAGAGGCAGTGTGGTGAGACTGAAGTGTCTGTACCAGGAGACAGGAAAGCTGGCTGTTACATGCCGTATATGCCAGGATCCTCTTTTCTGTGGCATTTGAGGCTCCTGGTCAATAGAGAATGAAACGGATACCGGTTTTGGGTCACGGAACCATAGGAGAGTATTGCGATGTGATTCTTCTAGCCAACATCACAGGGACAAGATTTTGACAGTCTTCAACCTCAGTCAAGTCAGTATTTTGGCCAAAGCTTGTATGCCAGAAAGACCTTCTCCCCTCACAGTATTTCCAAATCCTTTCCTCGGTTTCCTCTTTTTTTGCCCTCCCTGCGGTGGTCTCCCATCACCACACCCCAGAACCAGCAGCTAGGACACTGTTAGGAGAAATCCCAAGTGTAGCTTTTACTGTCAAGTCTGCTTTGGAGTTTCATCCCATAGTCTCCTGAGTTCTTATCACCACATGCCCAGAGCACGGCGATGTTGCCAGTGGATCTGGGTTTATCTCACACTTTGGAACCAAGAGAAGTTCCCTTAGACGTCTCACCCCTTGATCCCATACTCAGCATCAAAAAGTCGTACAAAACCCAAACGTGTAAAAGCAAAGGCTTGTGCCTTCTTGCGACTTACGACAAAGGGCGATACAGGTTATCAACAGTTGGTCCTACTTCATAAAGAAGGAAATACAGGAAAATGAAAGGCTAGCTGGTGCCCAGTGATAAAGAGCCGAGGGAATAAGTAGTAACCAAAGCATCTGTCAGCGCCACATCACAAAGCCAAGCCATAAGGTCCAGATCGAAGCTCTCTCTTTACTAGTCCCCTCTCTGTCACTTGTTAGCTGGTTAACTTGGACATGCCCTCTAGCCCTGTGGGTCTTCGTTTATGTGACCATAATGAAGGTGCACTCCATGTTCTGTGGACCCCATGCTTCCTATTCATGCAGCACCCACTCCAGGGGATTAGGTGCAGCAGCTCTGCCTTCTAGGCTCTATTATTTCTAGAGACGGGCATCTTTCTTGACTGACCATGAGCAGATCACAAGGACCAAGTTTGGTGTGAACTTTTAAAATCGATTACTTCACTAATTCAAGAAACCTTGGTAGAACACTGTCTAAGTGTCTCAAGTGGTGATCTGCGTATCGGTCCGCAGGAAGTGAGCAAAGTGGTGCCTTAAGTGAGTCTCCACTTTGGGGTCCAACTGGCCGTGACTTCATGCTGGGCTGGAATTCATGGTGTTTACCCTTGGGAATGCTGCTTCTCTGAACAACATTCTCTGAGCTTCAGTTTCCTCACCTGAAAAGAAACTGGAGATATTATATATTATTCATGTGATGGCTGTGAAACTGCTGTAAAAATTAGAGAAAATACCAACAATTTTGGACAGTACTTTGATTTGATATATATATTTATAGACAATAAACCCAGCACCTCGTAGAGAAGATGTGAAGATGTCATACCTTCAAAAAGTCCAGTGTGGCAAACCGACACAAATGCTAGTAATATTGTAAGAAAAGTATATTAGCAACACGTACACAATAGAATAAGGATTCAAAGTTGTGTATAATTAACCCTCTGGAGTCAGGATGGTTTTGCAGAGAAGATGATGTTTGATGAGGATCCCTAAAGAATTAGTAGGAATTGCTCAGGCAAGCAGAGTGGGGAATGTATTCCATGCAGAGTAAGAAGCATTTGAGAATAAAGAGGCATGTTTACTGAACTGTATGTGATAATATTTCATAAGGAGGCACATGGGTACCTAGGGACAGGAGAATTTTCAAAACCATGAGTCCAGATGGAATATACCCAAGATGGCTGGTGAAAAATGGATCCACAGAAATCTGAATTGTTGCAATATAAATGTTTCTGGTATTGTTATGAGCAGATTCTATCCCACAGCACTTGACCTCCGCTACCCTTAATCCTCCTCTGGATTGGATCCCTGGGTTTCCATCGTTCACAGGGAGCAGAGACAGCAGATCCCATAGTGCCCAGAGACTCTGTGCTCCCCTCCCCTCTCCTCCTCCTGAATCCTTCTGCACTGGGAGCTCCTTCTGAAGTTTGAGAGAGGACTGGGTACTGTTCCAGCTGCTGCCCATCTCCTTTTTCCTAATTATGTTTCCAAGTTCCTTGAGGAAGAGCATTACAGCAATCCGAGGTGAGTCATGCATGCCTCAGAAAATGCGAAGGTGGGAAGGCGGTGGAAACAGAAACTCCCCATTGTTTGTCTAATAAAACTGGAAGTAATTGCAAAACCCAGTGGCCTTACATTTCAACTTAACTTCTTCATAAATTAGATGCAGATTTAAATTGTTTTTAATGATTCTGATAAAAAGGATATGACTAAACATAAAAATTAAAATGGGCAATGCTGGAGTAATTCTCTTTTCTCTCACACTGTACTTTCCAAACAAAAACCAAATCAAACCAAACAAACAAATAAACAAAACCACCCAGCCACACTCAGCCAGGATTATAATAGGTATTTAATGTTTCTGCTGCTTCCAAAATGCTCTAGCGTATGTTACAGATAAATTGTGGAAATATAATAAACCACCTGTCAGGAAGAATGAAGGTGTGATAATCTTTTAATAAACAATCTCAGGAGAATTTGAATTCAGTTGAATTAAATTGAATCACGACACTTTTTAAAAGGTGATAATAAGCAGACATTTGTTAGTAAAACATCCACCGAAATATACAGATATTATCTTGAACAATGGGGAAATGCCAAGGACTTACATAGATATATTAGAAATGTACAAAGGATTAATGTGAATAATTAAATTAAATAGCATAAAAAGCCTAGTAAAATAGTTTCTCTACTCAAATGCAGCTTTTATTTTCTAAATTTACAAAGGTTAGATCTCATTCTGATTCATATAGGAACAAGAACAAAGAGAATTGTGGTCTCCCCTAAAATAACTCTCAGGAGGCAGATTCCAATGAGAAATGTGGTTCAGGTAAACTTGCTAGGGATACATGATGGAGGCCGTGTGGAATGCCCAACCTTTACAGCCTCCCAAGAACTTGAAAGCCTTGGGGATGATGACTGAACAAATGTCACATCATGTATTCAACTCAGGTATGTTTCTGAATAGGCAAGTTATAAACCACACCACGTGTTTCATTCACAGACGGTCTGGTTCTTGTTGAGCCCTGGTGTCACTGAGTCCAAGGGCATGAAGGTCAGTCTGACTTTGCTCTTCAAAAGGTAAGATTAGGTTTCCTGCTTTTCAGAACTTGGGGAAGTCAACTGACTTCTCTGAATCAAGAAAAGGGGGAGTCTACAACTTTTTCCTAGGTGACAAGTATAGGTACAAGAGATACTTTATGGTGAGGAAGAGGATCTGGCCAGGGTGGAGGTGAAGGAAGTCGAGACTTGTCACTGCTATGGTATTAGGATCAAAGAAACAGAGATAAGCTCTAGACTCCTCAATCTTGTGTTGCACTTGAACCCTGAAAATAACCCTGTTGATAATCAAAATTAGCTGAAGCCCTAGAGCTACCTGGTTGTACCAAAGTGTTCTTGCCAAATCATCCTTGGGGATAGTTATAGTTCCAAGTGTGTTGAAAAATAGGTATAAAGACCTGTAAGAGATGAGGAATGTGGAAAAAAGGACCATGATCTTAACTCAGAAACAATGGATCAATGACCACGCAGCTAGCTGTTAATCAGAGTCCCCTGGGGGTACCAGTGAGAATTTCTCACGCTTGGCCACCAATGAAAGGGCATGTCAGCTCTTAGAATATGATTTAGCTATGGTCATGCTTTTCAAATAAGTAAATATTCAGGTGAAACCAATGAGTGAAGAGAACTTGTAAGGATTTAAAAACAAAAAACTCAGATGCACAACTTAGCTTGTTGTACAGAAAGCACACTAAGCAATAACTAAAGGCACCCACACCATACAAACAATTATTGACATAATTTTACCATTCAGAAACCTTGAGTAGTGTTCACTTTTTATTATATCAGTAACAACTGTAATACATCCAAAGTGGATGTATTCAAGTGTGTATCGTTGGAGAAAACTCAACTGAACAAAACTCCATGTTTTACGGCATCTTACGCATCATCTAAATGTTATAGACAGTAGTGGCAATAACTTTCTTATAGAGAAATGATGGCCAAAGGAGACAAGGTCAAAGTTATTAGAATTAACTCAATAAATACTTGTTGGTATAAAAATACTTTTTAATTCTTCTATAGATCTGTTTACCCTAAGGAATTTTAAATTGTCCTACTTGTTTCCTGACTTAGATGAACTTTTTGGACTGATTTATTTCCTAATAATGTTTTGTCGTTAAACATATACACACGTCTGTGCCTATCTATCTACCTACCTACCTACCCATATTAAATATCTATATGAAGTGTTAGAAAGTTGAGAAAACAAAAAGAGAGTATCCCTTTTCTTTGTTAAAATACCTCATTCTTCAGTGTGTGCTTCCTGTTCTCTTTTCAAATACGTCCTTTCTAGTTATTTACTCAGTTGATTTCCCCAACACTTCATTCATATAAGCAACTTGGAAGTTACTCTCCATTTTGAAAGGCTGGAACTATAATCCCCAAGGACAATCTCTAAAATCAGAGAGTAATGTTGCTACCCTCACTACTTGATCGTATTTGAGTGAGTTTTAAGGTGAAAACACATTTCCCACGTTGTCAATCCATAATGGATGGGCACACTGATCAAATAGACAGGTGTGTCAAAGAAGCAACACAGCCACTAATGGAAAGTATTCTTTATTAGTAACGGAAAACAAATAGATTAGGCAGGGCTTATTTACACATGAAAATCAAATACGATATGGAAGAGAATTAATATGACCCACAATTAATGAAAGGCACAGTAATTAAGCAGAGCACATAGCTGGTGACAACGAAGAGGTTTAGTATAATGAATACTGATGCTAAGTTACCAGATTATACTCTCGGGGTTGGAGTTAAAATCCATTCCTGGCCCTACTGCAGCAGTACAAAAGGAAATTCTATTTCTGAAGAACTATTATTATGTCATTATTTGTCTGCTCGGATCCTCTCAGAAATCACTTGAATTATTACTTATTAGGACACAGAGAAACAAAGATCAACTTCCAGGAAGACCCTGTGGTTTTCTGTTGAGAGAAAGCTTTCAGCCTATGGGAGATGGTCAGTCAATAATCACTCCTGAATCTGATTTTTCAGAACAAAAAGTTTTCATCTCAAATTTGAAATTAGTGTTATTACAACGTATAGACTTTATATTAAGCAAATGACTGCTGTGAAAACAGGACAGGTCAGGACAAACGTTTGGTCTATAGGGAAAAATCAAGAGAGCTTAGGCAGTTGCAGAGTCTGCGTCTGATATTTGAAAGTTCAGGTATATTTTTCTAGTTAATTTTCTCCAACCCCTACACTTTTTATTTCTGATCATAGCAAGAGGCAGATGCCAAATCTTATGAGAAAGGCTGTTCACAGGGTATTTCTAGCCTGTCTGAAAATAGGAAGTGCTAGAAATTTCATAGGAAAGTCACTTCTTGTTAGCTTTCTGATTCAATTTTTACAGACCAAACTGACTTGGATAATTCAAGCCTGGAAAAAACAATAAAATCATAATTATTACCAAAGGTAGTGACAACCTACATGAGGAGACAATGGAGTGTAATGAAAGAGCACTGCACCATGCATCAGGAAACCAGGAATTCTTTTTCTAACTCTGAAATTGACCATGAGACCTTGGACAAATCACCTAACTTCCTTTAGGCTCAATTTTGTAATCTTTAAGATGAGGAAGTCAGACTATGTCTGTAGTTCCTATATTTAACCGTGTAATAGTTTCTTCAAAATAAATATATTGTGGACATCAAATAATAAAGACAGATAAAAATGGAGGTGCTCTTTTAGAAGAGAGGGCAGTGGTCACATAGTACGCGTTCAATAAATCCTTGTTGACTGATTCTCAGACCTCTTCAAGAGGCAGACGAACTCCACAAAGCACTTGGCTAAGTTACTTCTGAAATTTTGCATAAAGAGTTCAGGCCTTTCTGACATAGAAAGTTCCAAAGAGAAAGAGTGAGGGCCCTAGGAAGACTACCACCAATAGGAATAGTCGTGTGGCTCTTTCTTAGATATCTGGAAGGTTGCATTCGTTGGCGCGCTTTGGTTGCAGGAAATAGAAGGCATGATACAAACTGGTTTGAGCAAAACTGGTAATATATTGATTCATGTAAATATTGATAGTAGAGCTGACTTCAGGAGAGGCTTAGTCCAGGGGTTTCCAGGTCGTTCAGCTGTGGCTTCCTCTGTGTGTGGTCATGATCTCTAGGCCTACTTACTCCCCTCCCGGAGGCAGCCTGGCTGTAGCAGTTCAGACCTCCAATCCATAATACACTATCCAGGGAAAGAAACGACCTGCCTTCTGGTAGCACCGAAAGAAAAAAGAGGCAACTTCTTCCCCAGAGGCCCCTCAGTAAGCGTCTCAGTCTCACTGGCCCAAATTGCAACATGTGTTCATTAATAACAAATCCCAGAGGGATGGGACCCAGAGACCCAGAGTCTGAGCTAAGTCAGAGCTCACTTTTCAGTGGGGCACGAGGGCAATCCCACTCAAAGCACACAACTGGGAATTTATGGAAAGGGAAGGAGGAAAGGCTTTCCAATAAATGTCCATGTCAGCTATTACTGTTATTAATTTAACGCATTGCTGCAATTCTCCAATAAACTTAGTAAAAAAATCTTCGGAGAAAAAAAATGTGTCCACATGTGATCATCTCTCTCTCGTGTCATCTCGTGAAAAGCCATGTGAACAATCAGCTACCAGGTGGAAGGATAGGTCTTAGTTCAAAGGGCGACACATGAGATAGCAGGAGCATATCGAAAATACACAGAGATTACATGATCGCCACTCAAGTCATTGGTTCTTTATCGACACATGGCTCTAGCAAAGTACTTAGAATCACTGTGAATGGATTATGCATTAAGGAGTTTTAAACTCTACAAAGTCATTAATGTATTGTTTTGACATTCTTCATAAATAATTGTGGTACCCTTGTAATTTCACCTGAAGAAATCTGGGAAATCAAATTAACATTTATTTGAATAAAAAGAAGTACATGGAGAATAAATGCTGGAAAAAAATAAAAGCAGATTCACTGGTAGAGCTTTGTAACAAGGAGTCTATTGTTATCGCCCTTCGCCAACCGCCTGCGTGCAGCAAGAAGGAAAACACGTCTGCATTAGTAACACAAGCCCAACATAAGTCCAAGAAGCAGTTAGCAAATACGCTCACTGATTGTAAGGACTAACCCCACTTCATCTGAAACCCAGCCCATCTGCTCACGCCCTGAACATGTACCAAATTGCTGTTTCGAGTTTCCATCCCCCACGTTGGAAAAAAGAATTGATTGCCATCGAAGGCTTTTCCCAAAACACACGTGTGCAGTAGGTACCTATTGAAAGCCGACTTTTTGCTTCCAGTTTTATTTAGGTGCCGTGAGAAAATAGAAGGGAAAGATTTGGGGTTCTTGGGAAGAATTTTTATATTTTTTACAAGTATTATTTGTTTGGTATAATATCCTGCTGCAGGAATAAATATCTGGCTCTTTTAAGATATCACTTGGGCTCATTATGTAGGTGAACGGCAGGTACTGACTTGAGGGATATGGAAACAGCTGTTAAAAATCCAGGGACAATAAATACCTTCCTTTGAAAATGTGGCTCAGAAAGAGTGAGACCAGGAGCCGAGGCTTGTGCTGCTTGACGGCAGAGTGGCAGGCGCATACGCAGAAACATCCTGCCAAGGAGAGGGAAAGTGGCTCTTAGCTGGAGAACTTCAGGGTCCCTCGAGGAGCCACACGTGCTCGTGAGTGCTGGGGACACCTTGATGGTACCTAGAGTCTGAGTGGTGTCCTGGCAGAGCTCTATAACCATCTCGCTCCACCCCTCGGGAGGGAGATTTAATAAGCAGTGTTACGTCGTTCCAACCTAGGAGGAATTTTAAAGCCTTTCTAAGGCTTGTTAAGAGATTTCAGCTATCTTAAATGACTAAAATCCTGCAGATTTCAGTGATACAGATTTATGAGGAGCAGCCTGCTGACACTATGAGCCCCTGGTTCCTCATCTCGCTCCTTGACTCACCAGTGAGAGAATTCAGACAAATAATTGAATCTCCCTGAGCCTCAGTTTCCTCATTTGTACAGTAAAGCTATTAATAGACTCTCTACAGGGTCTTTGTAGTTTTTAAATGAAAATACGTATAAAGTGTCTGATGCCATATCTGGTGGAAGGGTGTTTGGAAAACCCTGGTTCCCTTCCCTTCCCTCCTGTATTTCATCGAAACACAGGTTCTTTTCTGATTTTGAGCTAGTTGTCCCAGGATGAGTTGACTGAGAACTAAAGCTGAAGATAAAAGCAAAGCAAAGAGCCCAGGTGAGAGATGCACTGTTTCATTTTTTGCGGATGGATTATTTGGATATTTCAAGACAAGGGAAAATCCCTGCTTTAGGTCTCCTGCAAATGAGATTCTCCGTGAGCTATAGGCTCTCTTCCTGGTTCGTAAATCTCACGGATGACAGTCAGGAGGGGCGATCAGTGAGGATCTGAAGGGCACATAGAATCAGCGAGGAGAACAGCTGAGGAGGAACACGTCAGGTCTGAACACACAGAAGGTGCTACGGGAAACACCTCCTTGTTTCATTGCGCTTCACTTTCTTGTGCTTTGCTGTTTACAGATTGAAGGTTTGTGGCAACCCTGCGCTGAGCAGGTCTACCAACCTAGAAGGAGCACGTAGCCGTGTCTGTGATACCTAACTCCCCCTCCTCTACCCAAAGACCTAGAAAGACGGAATAAACAAGGAAAATTCCTGCTGGACAGATAGAGTCTCTGAACTAACAGCCAGAGAGGGGAGTAGAAGTTGGAGACAAACACTCGAGTGGAGCTGTCAGCAGAGCAGGCATGGGTACATGTCATTAGGTTATGTGTCCCCCTGTGTCATACGGGAACAGAGTGTCAGAATCTAGTTGGAAAAATAGAGGATTGAAGCAAACACATAGAGAGAAGCAGAGAACAGGAAGCAGGAGGTGAGACAGAGGTGGTCCCTAAAGCCAACTGGGTATCTGTTCTTCACTCATCCATTTATTTATCCAATTATTCCCCAAATATTTACTAAGAGCCCACCGTGGGCCAGTCTAAGGGGAAAAGAGATAACAAATGAACACAAAGGCACATACAAGCTGAGGTGCTGATAAGTGCTCGGAGGAAAGATAATGGAGAGTAAGGAGGATTAAAAACAAGGAACAGGACATGTGTCATTTTACATCAGGTCTTCAAGGAGGACCTCTCTGGCGGGTGACACCGAGCTAAGGCCTGATGGAGAAGCAGCAGTTATGCTAATATCTGGGGTAGAGCATTCCTGCTCCAAGGCAGGAGGGCTCCTAGCACACTGGCATCACAGCCAGGGGCCAGGGGGCCAGGGGGCCAACGAGGCAGGGATGAAGGGAGTAGGGGACATGGGAGGGCCAGAGTCAGAGAGTGCAGAGACAGGTGACAGGCCGTGTAGGGTCTGTTGGTAACGCCTTCCTGTAGCTTCAGAGTTTTTTTGTTTTTGTTTTTTATTTTTTTCCCCTGGGTTCTTAGAAGATCTGTCTCCTTCAAAAGAAGAGGACATTCCTGTTTTATTTGAGAAGGTTTTAATAGATTTTAGATCCTTGAAACAAAAGAAACATTTATGGAAACATCTGTGTCTTCTAGCGTTTTTCAGTTTCTACAGTCTATGATTAGGTCTCGGTCTGTTAGTGAGCCCGTACCCCGGGGGTGTGGTCGTCGTAAGTACCGCTCAGTGGTGTTTGTTTTTCTCCCTTTGGATGAGACAGGAAGGCTGGATGGGACCGCAGCTGGGTATTTCCCATCCCCCAGGTTGGTTAAGCGCTGATAAAACCCCAACAGCTTAGGCTCCCTTAGGTTTCTGCCCCTGAACTCCTGCTCCCTAAGTCATGATTCTCTGTATCTGCCTGCCTCTCCAATTCTGGGAGCAGCGGTTTGCCCTGCCATCGCAGTTCTCTGGTGGATCTGAGGAAAGTACTTGATTTCCAGTCCGTTCAGCTTTGTTTTGTTGTGTGGATGGGAAAGCCATGAAATGGACAGTAAAGAGACTGAATCAGTAATCAACAAAAAAGAAAAATTAAAAGAAAGAAGCCCAGACTTGAGGGCTTCACAGGTGAATTCCATCAAACATTGAAAGAAGAATGAACACTAATACATCTCACATTCTTGCAAAAAATAAGGAGAACGATTCCTAACTTATTCTTTGAGGTCAGTATTACCTTGATAACAAAACCAGACGTTTATTTCAAAGTTTCTATTTGCTTTAAAATTGTGTAACCCAATACCTCTCCTCCCATTTTAGAGTAGAATTGCCCTACTCCGGAGATTGTATATATCAGCCTTGATTCCTTTTCTTGGCACAATATTGTTTAATGGAAGGAATGACTGAAGTCTAAGAACATTTCTATTTTTGATAATTTATATTCTCTGACTTTTGCCTGTGTATGTAGGGAAAAGAATGGCATAATCAAAAGATTAAAAAAATAATAAAGAAATAAAAATAAAGAGTCCAGATGATAGATGTGTAATTTCTTTTTTTTAAATAAATTTATTTATTTTATTTATTTATTTTTGGCTGCGTTGGGTCTTTTTTGCTGCACATGGGCTTTCTCTAGTTGGGGTGAGTGGGGTCTACTCTTCGTTGCGGTGCGTGGGCTTCTCACTGCAGTGGCTTATCTTGTTGCGGAGCATGGGCCCTAGGCACGCGGGCTTCAGTAGTTGTGGCACACGGGCTTAGTTGCTCCGCAGCATGTGGGATCTTCCTGGACTAGGGCTCGAACCCCTGTCTCCTGCATTGGCAGGCAGATTCTTAACCACTGCACCACCAGGGAAGTCCTTAGATGTATAATTTCATCTCATGGATGCATCTTCTGACATTTTGCAAAACTCAAGTGTGTATGACATGTCTCACCTACATGTGTTTGCTGCTCTCTTCAAAAGATATTCAAGGCTCTTTCCTAAAAGAAGGTGGGAATATCAGAGAAAACTGAAGGAAGCTGAAAATTGGGTTTAGAGTAATAACTAAAAATCAAATCCCTGTGTCAAGATTGGATAAAGAGTATTTTATAGGGTGATAGTTTGAGTAATAGGGTATATAAGTAAAAATTTGGGGACTTTGTATGGGAAGGGAGATAAACTAAATAATAATAAGATAAATAAGCAAAATAAGTTTACATTTAAACAGAAATTCCTAAGGATATCACTTTGTAAAGGTTAAAAATTTTTAAAGATTCAGAGAGAGAATAACTCAATTTATTCTTAAACTGGGCATTATTGTTTCTTTTTCTCCTTTCCTAGACTCTCTAACTAATCATTGCTGTCTTTGTTTTCTTTTATCAAAAAGTGCAATAAGTTTAAAAGATACCTTTGGCTTCCTACTAGTTCTAAAAAGGCAGACTTTAATATTCCTCACCCCAACCTTCATCTTTTCTTTCTTTCACTCGGCTCTCTTCCTTCTTCTTAGCTTTTCTCTCCTCTCTTCTCTCAAACAGGCCGCAGCTTGTCCGCTATTATCACCTTTGGAGACAATTCCTGGTAAAAATGTTCAAAACCTTGTTGACCTAATGAGAATTGTCAGGGTCTTCTCAGGCCACTGTTATTCCCCTTTATGCCATCTGATTAGCAAGGCTATCTTCAGGCACATGCTGGGCTCCCAGAAAAATAGGTCTGTACAGTGTGGTATAATTAAGAGAGAACAGAATCTGGAGTGAGAAAACCTATGTTGAATCCTGTCTCTGTGACTTTCCAGTTATGTAACCTGATAAAATCACAGGCCCACTGAGTTTCATCTTTCTCACCTGAAAACTGGATATTAGTGACATCCAACTCAGTGGCGGCTTTGAAGACTAAATGAGAGAATACACAGCTATGGTATGAGAGAGCTTTGTGCACAGATGTAACAACGTATATATCATGGTAACATCGGACTCTTAATTCAAGAGGGTTCTACTATCCCAGATTGCTACTCTTTATCCCCAGCTTGAGAAGCAGAGAGACAAAATACTAAAATAATATTCTTCATAATGGCAACTATTGCTTATTAAGAACTTACTTGTTGCCACATGTTATGCCATATGCTTTACATATATTATTTCAATAAATCCTCACAAGAACCCAATGAGGTAGCTTAACTGAAACATGTAAAAAAAAAAAAAAAACCTATGAGGTAGAAACTGAGGCTCAGGAAAGTTAGGGTCACAAAGTCACCGAAACGCCAAGCTGGGATTTGAACATGTGTCGTCTCTGATACCAAAGCCTGTGCTCTAATAACTATGTCACCTGTCTCCGGACAGCCACTCCGTTCTCTCCCGTCGGCACCTCAGAGATCTACTTCTGTGCTTTGGCAGGAAAGCAGAGCTCACCCTCACCGGTGGCAGAGGGGAGGGAGGGAGACTCATATCAGGGACGATGATTACAGAACATCCCTGGTGCTGAAGCAGCGGTGCTGGTGTCTCCTCAGTGGGGTTAGTCAGCAGCAGCAGCAAATCGTGCCTGTGTGAGTCCTGGGGGCTGCTTTCAGGCTCTCCCTGCTGAAATAGCTGAAGCCACGTTCTCCAAACTGTGGTAGCTGCCATTTTTGGTCTGCCTAGCCGATTCTCCACTCTTCCTTCTGATTATAACCCCTTCCGTTTCCAGAACCCCTTCTCATTCCTCAGGGCTCTGATTCAGGGTCCCAGTCTCAACCTCTACCTGAAGGGCGGGCATGTGACCAGGGCTGGACCTGTGACAGTAACCCATCCCTTTGGCGACAGTGATTCATCCGTGCTTGGGGACCTGACCTCAGAGTCCACTCCCTGGAATGTCATTTGGCCTGGGAGGAGAGGAAGTCTCTTTATACAAATAACGCTAAGTGGAGACGTTGGAAAGTTGTGAATCTGAGGTTCTGTCTTGCCTTCTACTTGCCCCAAACAGAGTAAGCACATCTTCAGTAAGAGAGAATCAGAAGAAATTATGGAACAGAGGAGAAAGAGCAAGCAAGAGAGAAATGCTGACAGTGTTATTTGTTTCTAGATTCAGCCTTGCCTGAGGCCAAGATCCACTTCTGAGCTTCCTAAGAACCCCAACAAATTTCCTTTTTGCTGGTTGGGCTCATTTGAGTCAAGACTCTATCTTTTGTAATCAAAAGATTCTTGATCCAGATAATTTAACATAGTGAAAAGAGATAGAAAACCTAGAGACAGAGATGGAGGTATATCACTAGATTAAGAATATACAATTATAAGACGGTTCCACTCGAAGACAAAACACAAGTGTGTGTACAGACCTATTGCAAAAAAGGAACTGTCTTTTCTTCCTGAACATTTCTGTATTTTCTACCTTAAAAAAGAAAATAATCATAAGCTATAGGGGAAGAATACTCAAGTGACAAAATATTTTAATATGCTAAACATTCAGCTAGAGATAAAGATTCGCTGTGTTTTTATTCTTACTGTGAGCCTGAGGCTTGTAGAGAAATACTGCCTGAGAGGTATTTATTATTATCACCATACCCCACACTGAAAGCTAAAATATAAAGCTTTCAGATCATCTAAGAAAGTTAGTTAGTGGATATGGCAGGGATTATGAGGACAATTCTCAAAACTCTGAAGGTGAGTTTTGATCTCATTTAAAGTACAGCCCAAACAGCAGCTTAGTGAATCAGCTCAAATTAACAAGACCAAGTTCTACATTTTAATTTTGCTTCTTCTCCCACTGTGAAACACTGTTAAAGAATGCTGCTAGAGCCTAATGATGTAGATCCTGATGCCCTTGCCAGGTAAGACAGCCAGTCATGGGAGATTTTAAATTTTTCCCAAGAAAAAGAGAGATTTCTGAGTGGATCAGACTTAAAGAACAGACCTTCATCACCTCCAGGCTTCGGACTACATTTACTCACCTAGTATATTACAGATTTTGGTAAGCGCACAATTCCAGATTTCCATACTGAACCCTTCAAAGCAGCTGTATTTTCTGTTCAAGGGCTACTTCGCTGATTAAGGCAGTGCAGGAGGAAGGTCAATGGACTTGGTGAAAAGATAACTAGCTTTGTGATCTTAACCTCTTGGAGCTGCAGTTACTTCATTGATAAAATTATGACTGTTGTAAGTCTTTCATAAGACCCACTAAACTGTGATTTTCTACTAACACAAGTACCAATACTAATCCCAAAGAATAGTGTTGTGTATTCCTCTCACTTGTACAGAATCAGCTCATTCTACATTAACATTTAAGCATAGTTCTGTTATTTAATAAACATGAATGGTTGTTTTCTTGGCCTAAGTGGTCCTGACAGTCTAGTTGATTTGTGTTCATAAAATATAAGAAATATACTTTTCTACTACCATTCCAAGGAGAAACGCTGACATGTAATTCATTGCTTTGACTTATGACAAAACACATGAAGGAAACAGTAGACTCAAGCATATTTAAGTGTATTTATAAATGGTCACTGAAATTTGATGGAAATGCATGGCTTTCTGCATGCTAATATTCTAGGAAAGGCTATTGTATACATAGAAATTGGTTCCCAAAGTTAGTCAACTTCTAATCTTTTAAGAGTAGCTTCTAATCTTTTATGGGTAGAAGGGGACGCCTAAATAATCTACCTATTTTTTCCGTGACCTTTAAGCTGCTGAAGGAAGATAAGATTTCAGATCCTATGCTCACAACCACGGAGGGGAAGACGGATCATCTAAACCTGATCTCAGGAATTCATCAGTCAAATCTCCATTGTTGGCAAGATCCTGGCCAGTTAAAATACTCTGAAACTTGGATTTCATAGGTTTTGTAGACTGTTATAAGCTATATACAACATTGTTTACATGAACGAGAATTTTTCATAGCTTTATTTATATATATTTGTGTAATTTGTACATAGCAACGCTATAATGTAGATACTACTATAACTCTCATTGTACAGATAGTCTAACTGAAGGAGAGAGACAGTGACCGGCTTCCAAAGGACATGAGCTCACAAGGGACAGAGCCCAATGATGAACTTGGGTCACAAATCTCCAGCATCACACTTGTGACCCCAACACCACAGTGCCTCTCACCAGGAAGAGGAGAGGAACTAGGATTGACTTTGGAGGTTCTTGTGTGTTTACACCAGTTAGACCATGTGCGGTTTATAAGTTGCATGTATATTTTACTATGGTTTCCACTGAACGTTGTTTAGCGGGAAATACTAACAAGTCCTTGTTTGCTCCTAGGACATCCCTGAAAGATGAGAAAATGTTGAAGCTGTATGTGGAGGTCACAGCAGGGGACATTAAAGCAGTCTAGCTAAAAGAGAGTGGACACAAAGGAACAAAGTCTTCTAGCAACACAGGAGGACCCTGGCAGGTAGGCGCTACGGTCTTTAATGTCAGTGAATGTAGGCCAGAGGCATAAAAGTCTAGAGCCTGGAGGATTACGCAAGAAATTGTGTTCAGGTGGCCAGTCACACAGTGAGGGAGGGTAGGCCCGTGGGAAGTGGATGTTTTGTATCCATCTGCATAAAGCCAGAGGGTCCCTTCACCAATTAAGACCCCTAGTAGTCACCACACTCTGCTCAGGGGCAAGATGTCCAGTGGGCAGATCCCGGCACGCTGATCAAGAAGGCGCCGTGTCCCTGGTGGGGCTGGGCTGGGGAGAAAGGAGTGTCAGGCTGCGGGTCTGAGTGGCAGTGGGTTGCTGGGTCACAGCCATGCAACGGGGGAGGTTTGGGTGTACCTCACCGTTCAAGTGCATCGTTCTGGGCGTGTTAACCAGTGCTCCCCGGGAGCTGACACCCATCAATAAACCTCTAGATGGGAGCAAAAAAAAAAAAAAAAAGAAATGAAACCTTGGAATGCAACCAGCGAACTGGCTGTACTGAAACGTTCCTTGCGACTTCTCTGCGGCTCCAGAGGTGAGGCTAATGTGCGACTGTGGATTCAGTAAATAACGGATGCAATAAAGTGAACCGAAATGGGGAACAGAAGATGTGAATATGTGCTGTTCAACCATCTCAAGCTAGGCAAGGTGGGCAGAGAGCAGCTGGACATGGGAGCCACCGGAGATGGCCTGACTTCTCTCTTTCTCTTCTTTTTCCTCTTTATGAAGAAGGCAGAATCAAAAATAGCAACACGCTCGGCAAACAGCATCTACAGCTGCTAAGTAAGAAAGAACAGGCTTCATTCAAATGCGCTGCAGAAGGGACAGCTGGTCATACTGGTCTTTTCAGCTGTCCTCCGCACACATTTAGCAACACAGACAGGGGCAGTCTCTTTGGCTATAAAAGACACTGATAGATATCTGGGGTGACTCCAATTCAGTTAAATTTTCCTTGAGGAGAACTTACCAAGTCCTTTCCCATTATGCCCCAATTCAATTCTCTCTAGCTGTCCCAGATTCTTTGTTTTAATATGGAATGTCTCAGCCTTTAAAATAGAAAGAGACGGGGCTATTAAAACATGGAGAAGTCAGAACATTAAAAATTGAGATCTTGGCTGGTTCAGGTTTGTGACTGCACCAAAGAGATGGATGGAGGATACTTTCCATATGCGCTTGGAGTTAAGAGTCTCTTCTTTAAATATGAGCAATGTACTTTCCAAGTTGTCAATGGATAATTCTTCACTTTGAAGAGGGACGAGGTCACCACCCAGTTATAATTTGACAAAAGGACTCAGCAAACAGTCATGTAGTGTCACCGAAGCTGTGTGACGCTACATTACAGCACTAGAGACTGCAGAGGACACCAAGTGATGCGGTTCATAACACAGGGCAGAATGGATGGAGTACACACACACACACACACACACACACACATAAATGTGAGGAGGGGTTAGAAGGAGGGAGAGTTTGCATCAAGAAGAAGGAATCAAGAAGTGATTTGGAGATGGACCTTCAAGAATTAGTAGGATTTTTTTTTAATTGAAGTATAGTTGATTTACAATATCATGTTAGTTTCAGATGTACAGTACAGTGATTCAGTTTTACATATATATATATTCTTCAGATTCTCTTCCCTTATAAGTTATTATAAAATATTGAGTATAGTTCCCTCTGCTATACAGTAAGTCCTTGTTAGTTATCTATGTTATATATAGTAGTTGTGTATACATTAATCCCAACCTCCTTATTAGCAGAATTTTGACAGATGAAGATTTTATTTTATTTTTTTTGGCGGCGAGGGGGAGGGGAGGAGTGAACCTGAGAAACTGTAAAGTCATCTAGTTCAGATAGGAAACAAGAAGCCAAAAAGGAAGGCTGAGCCCTGTATGAAGGGATTTGAATTTGGGTTTGAAGGGTTTGGGGCAGGAGAGTGGCATGGTTGGAACTGCAGTTTAAGAAGGTGTTCAACACATTCAGATATTTCGCTGTTTGTTATTGTTGCCCAGTAGTAGAAAAGCGTAAAGTAAGATGAGTGCTTGGGATTTTGTCATGCTGCTAAGGCTCCTCCCTCTTTTTACTTTGAAAATGTAAGATGATTTCTCAGAATCCGTTAGGAAAAAGATGGCAATAAATTTCAAATTAAAATCTTTGTTCTAGAGCATTATAAATATACAGACGAGAAAGAGAAGCATGGCTCTAAAGGCTGTTTCCGTGATGACAACTAATGCAAGACATTCTGACGAAAGCAGGGCAGGTGACTGTTGTCTTTATTGTCAGAATGGGAAGCTCAAGTTTCTCCTTCGGGTATAAGACCCTGGCCCTGTCCCATCACCTGCGCTCTCCCACGGCCTCCATCCGACCCCCTCATGTTCCCTGTGTTCCTTCCTTCCTTCCGGAGTTGGTCCACTGGGGTTTTGACATTTCAAAATATCTTTAGGAGGGTAAGGAACCCTTCACTAGCCTTTGTCTCTCTTTCCTCCTTCTTCATAAATCTATTTTGGGAGATGTAGTCTGCAAATGTGGTTGTCAAAGCAAACATTTCTTGTTAGAAGAGAAAATCTTGAAGGATTTTGGAACTGACTAGCAATACAAGGTGGGAGGGAGAAAAGAAAACCCTCACAGACCCGAGTGACTGTCAGAGAAGAGCACAGGAAGTAAGGACAGATCAGTTCCGGTGCAACTAGAACAGGTATTAAAAGATGGGAAAGTCTAACCCTGAGGAACAGGGTGAACACTCACCAACCACCACAGTTACCCAAACTCAGCATCAGAGCCTCACGCTTTTTACCCAGGCTGCTCCTTTACCTACACTCCAGTAGGTAATTCAGCAGCCAATGCCCTGAGTCTTCAAGCGGGAAAAATGTAACTGACATAAATATCAAGTATTACAAAGATTTCCTTTATATCAGAAAATGAAGAGAATGGTGTGTCTGAGTAACGTTTATTAATTTAATATGACAGACTTATCAAAACACCTTCCCTCTTTCAAAGGGTCTGAATGGTCCTCAGACTGGAGAGTAGCAGAGGTTTAGATGAGTTTTCTTTTCCAGGTAGTCTGGTGGACATCAGCATCGTTACCTGTATCTTTAGCATCACCTGTATACACCTTAACTGGATAGCCAGTTATAGTGCAGCCAGGCCTTTTGCCTCCTGGGAATAAAGATGATTTCAGCACCAGAGTCAGTTCTGGTTTCTCACTCCCTTCCGTCCTTCCTTTCTATAAATAATGGAAGATACTGAGTTGTTTTTTTTTTTCTTGAATTTCAAGCTTATCAGTGTTCATAATGAACCTCCTGCCAAGATAATCAATATAAAAATAAGATTTGTTAACACTTTAACTGTGAGGCACCAGAAAAACAAGTTAAACTCACTCAGTAAACTTGGAAATCTGCCTTCTGAGGGTCCCTTGTTTTTTCTGGGAGGACTGCCCACTCCCCACCATGGGGAAGAAGAGCTCAAACCTAGGCTTCTGGACTCAGCAGGACCCACGAATCATCTTTGGCCTGTGCTCACCCTCACACAAGGCAAGAGCAGTCTCTCAGCAGAGGGGGTGAAGGGGAAGCTCTTTCCTCCCAGCTGTAAAGACGATACCTCCTTTCTGCTTTTTCAGGAGACACGCTCCTTCCTTTCCAAGCAAGTGGCTTGTGTTTTTATAAAGCTGGGGTCAGTTGTGCCAGAGGAAAGCCATCTCCTGAAGGAGTGATGGAAGAGACTTGTTCTTTTCAGGGGTGTTTTGATTTTTAAAAAATGCCCAGTGAAAGTAATGATTGCTCCAAAACTATAAACCTTTTATTGTAGAGTCTCAGGCCCCTGGGTATTGGGGTTGAGTGGGGTGGTGAAAAAGTGGGGTTTCCCATTAGCTCCTAAGCCGTACCACCTGGATCTACTATAAAGCTCAGCCCTACCAGGAGGCACAAACTGCTGACTCGCAGTCATTTTGTCCAGGGGATTATCTAGGAATGGGGCGAAGCAAGGGACTGGTGCCATGGGCACCTTCCAGATCAGCTCTGACTCTCACCGGCCCTGTGACCTCAAGATGGCAATTTTGTGTCTCTCAGCCTAGGTTTCCTAATCTATAAAAAAGGAGATGATAATCATAATTTTTAAGGTAATGATGACTACACAAATACATACTATTAGTTACACATTCGAATGTGAATGGAAGCTCTAATTCCAGGCCCTCTCTCACCACAATCCTTCCGCTCAATTCCACCCCAATATGGATACAGACCTATGAGGTTACAGTTTGGGATAAAATGTTTAAAAGTCTTGTTTCTACTTGAAACATTGTTTGGTGGCTCTTAGACCTTTTGTATTCCTATTTAAAAAATTAACAATTCTCTCCCGAGTTTGTAAAGGGGCTTAAGCGTGCCTGTCATTAGGAAAGGAGAGATCTCCGTTATTATGACCCCTGCCCACCTTAGAACAAGAAGGAGCAAAGACGAGGAAAAAGAGCCCAAGGAACAGGCTTCTTAGGTCTGTTCTTAAGCTAGTGCAAGATTGTAAGTAGGTGTCCTCTCACGTGCCAGAGAGAAGGATTCTGAGGCCTTCTCTGGGTCCTGATGGACTCTCGGTGTCTTGTGGGTGTCTTGTCGGGCTGCAGGCTATGAAATTACCCTCCCTGGCCTAGCTCATACCACGCGGGTTCATGAGGATGAGTCCAGATAGAAACTCAAGGCTAAAGCTATAGCTATTTAATAATATAAAACACACTTTTGCCTTTAGTGTCTTCTTGCATTAATTTTTCCCAGGAGTTTATTGGGCTGTGGCTTTGTCAGCCCACCCCATCAAGGATTTGGGATCCTGCCCAAGCCCCTCTCCCTCAGAATGAACAATCTGGCTTTGCTCTGCAAACCTCGGCTCAACGTGTTCCCAGGAGGCAGGGTCCCTCAGGAGACCCAGGCAACTTCCAGACCCACTGACGCACCTTAATTCAGGAGACGATCGCTTTGGTGAGAAGGCTGGTTCACAGGTGGGACAAAGCAGCCCGTTTAGGGACCTCAGGCTGCAAAAGCAGCTGCAGGCTGGTGGACCGTGGGAGCAGTGCATCCCATCTGGTTAGAGGAGGGTCTCCCTGGGACCACGCAGGCCTGCAGGTCTCGGGTGGGACACGGTGAAGGAAAAAGCACGTTCGCTTCTCTTCCATCCTTCCCCCCTCCTTTCCCAGGACATGCAGATGCATGGGCACAGCTTGGAGAACTTTCTGTTCCAAATGCAGCCAGGCAGAAAGCTTGTCCCGGACCAGAGGGCTTCTCAGTTCAGGATTAGGGTATCAGGAGTGCAGAAGCCAAAGAGAAAGGTTAAAGAAGTGTTCTTTAAATATTCATTAAGATGCTAAAGAGGATAAAAAGGTCTTGGGGGAGACCCCAGGGCTAGCGCTGCCTGCATTTAAAGTTTCTCAAGTTAGTCAGAAAAACAGTGTTTCTGAAGACTCTCTCCTCACAGAAGGCAGTCTGCCTAGTCGTGGCAATATTTCTGCAGTTAACCTATTTGGGGGAAACGTCTCCCACATGCACTTAAAATGAACTAATTTACAAAACAGAAACAGACTCACAGACATAGAAAACAAACTTATGGTCACCAGAGGGGACGGGGGGAGGGATGAATTAGGAGTATGGGATTAATAGATACACACTACTATATATAAAATAGATAAACAACAGGGATTTACTGAATAACTCAGGGAACTATATTCAGTATCTTGTAATCACCTATAATGGAAAAGAATAAAAAAAAGAATATATACACAACCGAATCACTTTGCAGTACACCTGAAACTAACACAATATTGTGAAACAACTATACTTCAGTAAAAAAAATTTTTAATTAAAAAAAGAATAGCGTAAATTTTACTAAAGAATATGATGGGTAAAATTTACAAAAGAACTTCTCCCAGGAAAAAAATGGAATAGAATAGAATAGAGTAAAATAATAACATAAAATTCACTGATGATCGAATCTTGATAACTGGTATAGACAGAGACTAAAATGCATCTCTCCTTTTCTCTCTTCCCTTTTCTCTATCTTTTCCTTCCTCCTCCGGCACTGTCTCTATGTCCACCTCCTCTGGCACTGTCTCTGTGTCCAGCTGACAAGGGCAGCAGCTCTGGAAGGCGGCATAGGTGGGCTCCTGGGAAGAGCCCCTTAGCTGGGGAGACACTACTATACGAGGTTCTTTGATGCACATGGGGTGTCGGCTGCTGCAGAGGTCCGTTAGACGCTGGGCTTTGGCACTTTTAACATCTTGTAGAAATGAGGTGGTGGCTGAAATCCACTGCGAGAACTGGCCTGATTCCAGTGGGAGCTGATGCAAACTTCAGCTACTGAGACAGAGACCCCAGATCACCCCAGGCCTTAGAGGGGACCCAGCAGGCAGGGCTGAGCAAAAGGACAGTCTGAGAGGGGACAAGCTTTGTATGTGTCTTGTAACATTCATTTCTCTACAGTCCTCAGAGGGAGTCAAAGAATTAACCAGTACGACTAAACATTGATCAGATGATGCAAATTTAAACTTATATTGACATTATTCTATGTATGGACAGTGTTAAAGTCCAGCACACATGGCTTAATTTCATCCCCTGGCCTTGGATGACATGGAAAAGCAGAGTTGAACCTCCAGGCAGGAGATGGCCTGCTGTTCCAGTTCTTTTTACCACAAACCATGTTCTTTCTCGGGCTTCGCCCTCCTCCCTGAACAGAGCAGGATGTTGCCGCCTGTCACTGGGGGACCCTTCCTGGTCTGGGGGATGATGCCATCTCTCCTTCATGAATAACATAAAACCGTCCCTGTGGGTCCCAAATAGCAGAATTGAGCTCCATGATGGTAATTGGCTTTCTATCCCATTGTGTGAGAATAAGACCTCATCTCCTGCCTTTTTCCTGGGAACTGAGAAGGATCCGCAGGGTTTACAATCACTGGAACTTCTGTCTAGTGTCCCGACAACGTAATGTGATCTATGAAGGCAGTCACAGGGGTCATTGAAGACAGCTCATGTTTAGGCGTCTAGAGGTGAGTATCTTTAAAAGCCTTATTCCTCTCTATGCCCATTTTGTAGGTAGCCCATGTAGTGTGGGAATTAGCTTGGTGAGCTTTCTGGAAATGTCTGACCCTTCATGTGACTGTTTTTCTCACAGATGGGGGAGATGGGGAAGTTTGCGTATCTGCTGAAAGTCCTCCCAAGCTCCCTACACACCAGATTGTCTGGTGAGCTTTAAGGATCAAACGTATTTATTCACTTCAGAAGCATAAATGAGCTCTCTCCTACGCATCTCCTTCAGGGGTAGTGTTTTAATAACTAACTCACAGGCAACACAAGGGAAGGAGCATTTACTTAGGTAGCTTGTCCAAGTTCCTCCTCTGTGTGCTGGCTTTAGGCGGGCAGTGTTCTCAGGCCACCTCAGCGTAACGCAAGGGTCTGCCTGTCCGTATTCTATTTCACACTCCCAAAACACGAACTGATAAATATTAGCCTTTATTATTATTCCTCTCAATACTATGAGAAATATTCTTCTCTATCCCCATTTGATAGGAGTATCAATTGAGATTGGACAACTTCCCCAAGATCACAAGACTGCTACGTGATAGAGATGAAATAGAGATGAAACTGAAAATACAGAGCCAGGTCACCTAAACCCTACACACGCTGTCTTGCAGCCCCCCAGTAGGTAACTTCCCAAGGATGCACCTGTTCCTTAGTGATGGAGCCGTGATTTGAACTAAGGGCTTTCTGACTCTCCAGCCCCACTCTTTGTGTGTTTTGCCTCCCCTTCTTTCAAGGTCCAGGGAGAAGATAACAGACAGCTTTCAGGGTGCTAAGAGGCAGGCACCTATGCAAAGACTGCTAACACCTTCCCCAGGAAGGAGAAGTTAAGATAGTTAGCATTTGTTTCACATTTTACATT
This sequence comes from Balaenoptera ricei, assembly GCF_028023285.1. Classification (NCBI taxonomy): domain Eukaryota; kingdom Metazoa; phylum Chordata; class Mammalia; order Artiodactyla; family Balaenopteridae; genus Balaenoptera; species Balaenoptera ricei. The sequence continues at coordinate 78,890,646 of NC_082655.1, forward strand.
AACAGAACACTTTCACATGTTCAATGCTTTCAATGCTCTCAATAACCCTGAGAAGCAAGAATTCTTATTTCTGTTTCCATCTGAGGAAGCCACAGCCCAGGACTCAGGCCATCAGCCCAAAGTCACTGCATTCAACTCTAATCCACCGCATCTGGCTTCAAACTCTTTAATTTTTCCATCCTATAGCTTTCCATAAACATTTTACCCTTTAGGAAGCTGGGTTCTTTCTTTCCTTTGAAATGAATCAGAATCATCGTACCTTTTGTGAATGTGAAATTTGCATGATTATAAGCATTTTTCAATGTTAGCCTGGCCATTTGGGCTTTTCTTGCCAAAGCCAAGCTTCGATCCCGGGTTACCTCATTTCACCCAACATTATATACAAGTGGATATGTACAGGTGTATAAGACGCAGTATCTGTGTAATAACGCTTAGTTTCCTTCCCCCTTATCCGAAGTCTCCTTTTGCTAGGAGACTATGCTTCTCACACCCTTTCACAGATGGACAAACAAATCCACTTGGGTCTGTGCTTCCTGCCTCAGGGATGCACAGCAGTGAGGGTTCATTCTATTACACTTTTGGAGCTTTCTGGGGTAAGCAGGAGTGGAATCCCACGAAGAGACTTGCTTCCTTGCCTGGGCAATGGTTTTCCCACCTGCATAAAGCCTGCCGGTGTCTCCAGAGATCTGTGCTGGATACTTTTCCTTCAACAATTCCTGCTTACTTAAAGGATACATTTGATATGCTACTATACAAGGTAATGTGATGCAGTGTTCCCAGTTCAACAGCCTCCAGGACAAAAATCACAAGAATAACAACAACAAAAGCTTCCAGGATGGTGATTAAGCCATTGGAAAAAGAACTGGGTAAATGTTATTAATTCAAAGACAAAGGAAAAATGAAATGCATTCCTAGAGAGAATGAAAAGTAAACTACCTCCTGTCTTTTTCAGGATCTGTTTCTGATTAGAGAGAAAGTTTCTGTGTCTCTACTACTTCTGAAGATGAAATTTTTAAGGTGAAGTCAATGCCCCAAGTCAGGAAAATGGCTAGAAATCAGTGTCACCTGACTTAAACATTGTTAAGTGATAAGAAAACAAAGACAAAAACAAAAATAGGCTATTGCTCTAGTTATATCTCAGGAATCGACTTCTAAAAGATGGCATCATCTTTTTATTTTAAAGTAACACACCCAAATGAAAGTTGAAACAATTTTCACAAAGAAGTAGCATGAGTTACAAATTTTTACTACAACTTAAATGATTGTAATATAGTAGCAGTTACAAATTACATGTTTTATTTCAGAGATCTATAACATGGCTTCATATACACTTTCAGTATATGTCTATGAATATATGTATATTATATTTATAATATATTAGAGTCTAAGTATATAGACAACTTTTTTCTCTCAGTAAAATATGTTTTGATTACTGAAGCTTTAGAGAACAAATCATTTAAGAGGAGATAAATTCTGAGAGATCAATGTCAGTTAAAAGTTTGCAAAACAGTTCAATAAGTCCATAAAGCATGGACATTTTATGTATTAATTCAGTTATTGAGTATTTATTGAACCTAAACTTTGCACCACATACTATATTTGGTGCTGAGGATACAGAGATAGTATTAATAGATTGAACCCTAATTGCTGTTTTTGTAAGTTAAAAACAGTTAATGGCAATTTAGATAGCAATTTAACATGATTTAACTTAATAAGTAAAACATAATCCTTGTTCTCATGGGGCGCAGTCTGGTAAGGAAAACAGCCTTATAAACAGGTGCACGTGCAGAGTGAAAAATTAGAGTGGATTTTTAATGGTAGGTTCTGTATTTTTAAAAGTACGAGCAGAATGGGTGGTCCTGCAACAGATGGACAAGGTTGCAATAGATTAGGACATTGAATAAGGGATGGAGGGGCGGAGACAGGAAAGGCAATGTATCATTTTCTAAAGGTTGGCTGTGAAGCTGAGCGCATCAGCGGTCTCTGGGGATGGGTGTGGTTCAGGATGTATTTGTTGGTTTGTTTTTCTTTTAAGGAGAGAGAGGAAGTTTCTGTGCTGAGGGGGGAGGGGGGCCAGGAGGAAGGTTGTGGAGAGGGAGCCTGAAGAGGTGTGACGGGACAGTCTCTGGCGCTGAGAGATTAATTGCGTTGTGCGGCTCTGTGTGTCCCGCACGTGACTTAGCAAGTAGCAGGCACACAACCACAGGTTTCTTGAACTGAAGGAAAAACAACGCTAGATTTTTCTATCTAAATTTGATGGTTCCTTGTTCTTCTCTAGGGAAAATAGCTCATGGGAGTCAATTCTGGGGGAAAATCTTGAAATTTTATTTCTAAATGCTTTAGGTAAATCGTGTTAGGAGGAAAGAAAAAAGGAAAGAAGAGGAAACCGATATTTTAGAAAGACTTTGAACAGAGCCCAGAGCATAGTAACAGAACAGTTTGGGGTAGAAGCAGGAGAGAGAGCGGACTTACATGCAGAAAGAACGAGCCTTGCATAAGAAGGATTCATGGGTGAAGACCTGGATGAGAAAGAGGTATTAAAGATGAAAAATACCATAAAAATGAGAGAGGCTCTTTGAAGCTCAGAGCATAATATTCTAGAAAAGGCAGTAAGAAAACTCTTAGTCCCTGATGACTGAAAGAACGTCGCTATTAATTACTGGGTGGAATACAAAGGTCGCCCCTTTGTCTGACAGAAAGCTGATCCGTGAGATGTGTGAATGGAGATGGAGTAATGGTTCCCGTGTGCTGCGCTCTGCGAAGAAGGCGAAATGTAGAAGGAGGTTCGTAGCCGTGGGGGTGGGGGGGGAGTGGTAGGATCACATTAATAGGAGAGAGAGACAGAGAAAGACAGAAAGGGATCTGAGTGGTTCAAGAGTACAAATAAATGGGAAAATTCTGAATGTGTCTATACTTAATCTGTGATTTGTTTCCAAATCCAATTCCAACTCCTATTTCAGAGCTTGTCCCCCAAGGAGCACTCCCTTTAAAGGACAAAGCTTGCACTTTGTCTCCATCTGCAAAGAGCCACCAGCACTGCTCTGCTTGTAGAGGTTGGGGACCCAGCATGGGTCTGTTTCAAGTCCAGTCTCCAACCTGACCCCTTTCTTCAGCCTCCTGTCTGTTAAGACATCGCCATGGATCTCAACTTGAAAACCACTCTGTAATTTATGTAGCCTTTTAAAAATGATCTATGGTTTTGGAAATTCTATTTACTAGGTGTCCAAGTAAGCCTCCTAATCCCAGTGTTTTTTTTTTTTTTTAAGTTTATTTTATACTGGAGTATAGTTGACTAACATTGTTGTTTTAGTTTCAGGTGTACAGCAAAGTGATTCCGTCATACATTTACAGGTATCATTTTTCAAATTAATTTTCCCATTTAGGTTGTTACATAATACTGAGCAGAGTTCCCTGAGCTATACAGTAGGTCCTTCTTGGTTACCCATTTTAAATATAGCAGTGTGATGTACATATATACAATGGAATATTACTCAGCCATTAAAAAGAATGAAATAATGCCATTTGCAGCAACATGGATGGACCTAGAGATTATCATACTGAGCGAAGTAAGGATGGACCTAGAGATTATCATACTGAGCGAAGTAAGTCAGACAGAGAAAGACAAATATCATATGATACCACTTATATGCGGAATCTAAAAAAAAGGATACAAATCAACTTATTTACAAAACAGAAACAGACTCACAGACTTAGAGAAGGAACTTATGGTTACCGGGGGGAAGGGTGGGAGGAAGGGGTAGTTAGGGAGTTGGGAATGACATGTACACACTGCCAATCCCAATTTTTTCCGTCCCCCGCACACACACCTCCCCTCTGCCAGCTCCCAGGAGACTTGCACTAGAGGTAGGTGTGCCCACATCTCCAATAAGTGTGCACAAGGCTCTGGGTGGTGCCGGGTGTGTGTCTGAATTACATGTTCGTTACCACTTCACGGGGGGCCCTGTGGTGCTGCACCCACTCCCACTCTGCCTCCAATGTTCCCTTACCTGGTCACCAATTGGAGGACAACTCGCTTTACTAGAAGTTGAAGACCCCAGACTGGTAACTCCTTGTCTCCATACCCCCGAGGTCAAAGAGAGAGAGCTGATCTGGGGAAATCTGAGTTATTCCTAAGGTAGACACGGACTTCCCCTCAGCTGGGGTCTGGTCCAGATCCTGATAATGGCCATGACCAACTGAGGGAGTTTAGCAGAGCGACTTCACCTTTCTGAGTCTCAATTCCACCAAATGTACAAAGGAGACAATAATCCCTATGGATAGCTTTGACATATTAGTGATGATACAGGTAAAATTCCCAGCACTGTTTCTAGCTCAGGGAAACCACTCAGTAGATGATAAATAATTATTAATATTATTTTTGATGTGGCCTATATTTTCTCAATTTTTCTAGAATGTCAATGTTCCCAAAAGACCATCTCGGTGTATGATGAAATGGCTTATGACATACAATTCCTCAGAGTTAGTATAACGTGTAGACCAGAGTTGCCTGCTGAAGAACACACCGAGGGCGGGTTGATGCTTCTAGCACCAATACCTCTCTGCCGTGACGTTCTACTTAAACAATCAATAGACAAATCGGAAGACCTTAATGATTTAGCATATTATTAGCATAATGCAGTGTCTGCTTGAAAGGAGACTTTGAACTGCTGTTGGAAATTTGAAGCAAGTGATTTTTTCTAAAGGCCACTTGGCTTTTTTGGCAACTCTCCACTGACAGCATGTTACTTCTGCTTTCTTTGTCAAGCACAGAAAAACAGGAAGCACAAAATCAATTTGGACTGGGAGTGGGGCGGGGAGAGAGAGGACAGAGATGCGGGCTGTTTCTAGCAGTAGAGTCTGATCCACGGTATGCCACAGGAGATCACTTTGAACTTGGCCTGGATCCCTGCTGAGCTGCCGCTTTGAGCTTTGCTGGACACACAGAGAAATTCTTCTGTACCTTTGGGGTCTCTGGCTCTCTCCCCAGGACCTGTTTTTTTTTTAAATGCCTGCAGGTGTACAGGACAGTGGAGTATGTGAGGATTGGAAAGACTGAGGCAAGGTCCAGCTATGCAGTGAATTAGCTTTGTGACCTTGATAAAGTAAATCCTCTGGCCTCTCTCCTCTATTTCTTCACCTATGTGAGTGATACACAAGGAAGAAGAGTCTCACATGCAAATTCCCAGCAGGGGATGTATCCTGGGAAAATGGAGGTGACCCAGAGAGCCTGGTTTGGGCTGTGGCCGACAGGATATCTTGTGCTCAGTCAAAAGACATTCGAACTCCAATAAAAAAGAGTCACGTTCCAAGAGTGAACACTTGTTGGCCGTCGTTTCAAGCCGTCTGGGCCGAGTGATGTGTAAGGTCTTCTTCAGGTTTATAATTTGGGCTGCCTCCTCCACCGGCACCGGAAAGTAGCACCAAAGGATATTGAAGGATGTGAAACAGAGCGACTTGCCAAATACCATTTAGCTATGCATCATAAGAAAAGCTTGAAGTGTGTAAAAAATAAGCTTCCTTTAGTTATACTAATCCTAAAACAAAAGCTAAATGAATTTCAGTTTAATTACTATTAAATCTGGGATTAATGCATGGCTTTTCAGGAATTTTTAAACATAAAAAAATGGAGTGCTTTGAGAAAAATGTCTACTAGATGGTATTAGCTCCAGAATCATTTATCATCTTCTGAGCCTCTAGAGATATACCAGACAGAGCTTCCCTTAATGTCCATTCAGCAGGGACTCAATCCACCTGTCTCCATTAAAAGAAAGAGGAAGTGTTTTATTTATAGAAGACTAAAAGTATCCATTGTTGCTTTCTTCTGCATTTTAAAATGATGAAGAAACAGAGGTTCCCAAACTCTTCAGCACAAGTCGGACTTTATTGATCATTGCTACGTCAAGGGTATCAGAACCTAGAAGGCAGTGATCTAAATTACCACCTGATGGGACCGGCTTCTCAGTAAAAAGATCACATGTACTTAAAGGGCTCCTTGATTCTGTGACACAGGGTGTCAAATATACAGCGACTTCCTTAGAACATCAGAGCCAGATTAGGATTTTTTAAAAAACTTTTTGTTTTGAAATATTTATAGATTTGTAAGAAATTGCAAAGCTAGCACAGAGAGGACCTGTGTACCTTCACTCATTGCCCCCCACCACTGGTTACCTCTTGCGTAGAGCATGATATCAAAACTAGGAAGCTGACATTGGTGTGAAGTGTGGGGACGGTCCTGTCCCGTTACTGCGTGTGTAGATTCATGTCATCACCACCACAATCAACACAACTAATCTACCCACAAAGCTCTCCCGTGTGGCACCCTTTGTGGTCACGCTCATCTCCCTCCTCCCCAGCACCCCTAAGCCCCGGCATTAATTTGTTCTCCAACTCCATAGTTTTGTCATTGTGAGAACATTATACAGATGGAATCATACAGGAAATGACACAGTGGCTTTTTTATACTGGATTTTACTCACTTGGCATAATGTCCTTGAGATATCTCCAAGTTGTTCCATTTCTTTTTATCTGTGTGCATTCTTTTGTATTGCAGGTTGGTATTCCATGGAATGGGTTTGTTTAACTCTTCACCTAGTTTAGGACATTTTTGTTGTTTCCAGTTTGGAGCTATTTCAAATAAAGCTGCTATGAACAAGAATATATGGGTTTTTGTGTGGACATAGTTTTAATTTCTCATAAATAAATGCCCAGAAGGGCAATTGCTGGGTCATATGGGAAGTGCATGTCTAGTTTTTTTTTTTTTTTTAGCAAACTGTCAAACTGATTTCCAACACGACTGGACCATTTTACATTCCCACCAGCAATGTAAGAGAGATCCCGTTTCTCTGTGTCCTCACCAGCATTTGGTATTGTCACTGTTTTTTAATTTTAATTATTCTAACAACTGTGCAGTGATATTTCATTGTAGTCTTAATGGCTAGTGATGTTGAACACCTTTTATGTCCTTACTTGCTCTCCATATATATTGTCTTCAATGAAATGTCTCTTCATGTGATTTGCATTTTCTATTTGGATTTTTTGTTTGTTTTTTTACTGTTGAGTTTGAGAGTTCTCTATAGAGTCTAGATTTTAGTCCTTTAACAGATATACGGTTTGCAAGTATCTTTTCAGTCTGTAGCTTATCTTTTCATTGTCTTTTTTTTTTTTCACATCTTCTTTCATTTTATTGAAAAAAATTTTAGAAAATGGCAGTTAATAAAGGGCACACACAAATCAACAGGGATATACTAGTGGAAAGCATAGGCAAGATAAAACTAAAAATGCCATTGGCTTCTTTAATTTTTTAAGAGCACAAAATGTAGCAGGCAGAAAGTCTCTTTTAAACAAATTATAAAGCTATGGTTTTTTCCCCCAGTTCTCCCCAAGTCAGATATATACACACCCACAAAAATGGTGTGTGAAGGAAAACTGTCATACACAAGAAGTTGTATCCTGAATTAAGGGAAACAGCTGTTGAAAGGGGAATTAACACAATAAAGTCAGCAACAGGTTAACAGTTTTAAAAACTGAGTCTTCAAATGCTGCATGGCACAAAGCTATACCATATAAAGTACTGCTAGGTATGGAGGAGAAAGTCCGTACAGCTTTTAGCAAAAATGCTTTTCCAGAAAAGCAAATCAAAACAATGCAATCAGCAGATCAAAGAGGCTATAGCTAGATATCAGAGCTACAACTTCTCATAACTGAGCTAGAAAATTGTATTTATCCAGAATGGACTAAAATTTCAAAACAAAATGGACATTTTTTACATTTCTTACTTTATCCATATGAAGTTCTCTGTTTCTTTCTCCCTCACCCCTTAATTCAGCATGATCCAGCCAAAAGATGGCTGCTTTTAGAAGTGGCTGTTTTGTTTTTCTTACAGTGGCATGACTGTCACGAAGCCTGGATATTTCAGGCTCATACCATCCATGACCGGTGTCCCGCTGTGGTCAAAAAACTTAGCGATGGACTTGGTGAACTTGGCTTCCCGTTGCTGCTTTGTTCTTCCACTGATGAAGGTCAGCTTCAGAGTGTATTTGTCATGGAACCTTTTGAGACTGGACAACAGTTGCCAAATGTCATCAGGTTCCACCCCTGTGGGATCTTTCCTTTGGGCCACGAGAAAGATGCTCTTCTCCTTATATGAGGTTTAAATGGTTAGGCTCCCCATCATCACAAAATAGGACATAACGCACAAAGCCAAAACAGATTTGGACGCTGGAAAGGGGTGCATATAATCCCAAATCAAAGCCACAATGGCAAAGAAACAGGAGATGGTACAGATGGTGAGGCGACGGTCAATTAGACCAAAATTCTCCACATACCTGTACTTTTCCAGAAGTACCTTTTTGGCAGAATCATCCAAAGAATCTTTCACAGCTGATCCATCCCATTAGTCAGTTTTTACAGGCTTATCGTCAATCTTCCGCTTGTCCAGCAAGCTGCCGTGGCTACCGCCTGCCCCACAGCTGGCCACCGCCAGCCCTACTACTGCCACCACCGCTTCTCCCGCCCAGAGCAGCTGCCGCTGCCGCTGCCATCTTGCTTGCCTCTGCGTCTCCCTCCCCTCCTCCTTGTCCCCTTTTCATCGTCTTAACAGGGTCTTCTGCAAAGCAAAAAGTTTAAACTTTGATTTACCTTTTTTTTTTTTTCTTTTATGGATCACGTTTTTCACATGTGAGAACTCTTAGCGCAACTCTAGATCATGAAGTTTTTGCTTCTGGGTGTCCAACTGCTACAATGCCATTGGTTGAAAAGGCTTTCCTTCCTTCACTGCATCACTTTTGCACCCTTACTAAAAATCAGTTGGGTGTCTTTGTGTGGGGCTATTACTTCATCCTCTAATCTCTTCCACTGACTATGTGTTTGTCCTTCACCGAAACTATTCAGTCTTGATCACTGTAACTACATAATAAGCCTTAAAACTGCGTAGACTGATTCTTCCCACCTTCTCCTTCTTTTTCAAAATTGTTTTAACTACTGTAGTTCCTTTGCCTTTCCATATATTATTTTGGAATAATATCTTCTATATCTACAAAAAAATCTGGCTCTGAATTTGATAGGAATTGCACTAAACCAGTATATCAGTTTAGGGAGAATTGATTTCTTTATTATGTAGAGTCTTCCAGTGTATGAACAGATATTTCTCCCCATTTATTTGTATGTTCTTTGCTTTTTCTTTCATCAGTGTTTTGTAGCTTACAGCAAGTAAGTCTTATACATGTTTTGTTAGGTTTACACGTATGTATGTTCCCACTGTTTTGGGAGGTATTGCAAATGGTATTATATTTTTAATTTCAGCCTGCACATGTTCATTGCTAGCATATAGAATACAATTGTTTTTCATCTGTTGATCTTGTATCCTGTGACCTTGCTGAATTCAATTATTAGTTCTAAAATTTTTTCTGTAGATTCCTTGGGGTTTTCTGCATATAAAATCATGCCATCCATGAATAAGGAGGGTTTTACCCATTTCCTTTCCAATTTGTACATCTATATTTCTCTTTCTTGCCTTATGAAGTGATTAGAACTTCTAATATTACGTTTGATAACAGTGATGGGAATGGTCATCCTTGTTTTTTCCTGACCTTAGGAAGAAAGCATTCAAATTTTTGCCATTAAATATCATGTTAGTTGCAGGGTTTTCTTTGTCAAGCTGAAGAACTTACCATCTGTTCCTAGTTTTCTGAGATTTCAATCATGAATTAGTGTTGAATTTTGTCAAATGATTTTCCTGCATCAATTGACAGGATTACATGATTTGTGTGTTAATATTGGTGGACTGCCTTATTGCCTTCTAAATATTGAATCAGCCTAGGATTCCTGGAATATATCTCATTTGACCAAGATATAAAATTCTTTCTATATATTGCTGAATTATATTTACTAAAGTTTTATTAGGGATTTTTTGCCTATATTCATGAGTGCTATTGGTCTAGAATGCTTTTTGTTTTGTTTTGTTTTGTTTTGTACTGTCTTTGATTTTGGTATCAGGATAACACTAGCTTCATAAAATGAATTCGCAAGTGTTTCCTCTTTTATTTTCTAGAAGATATGGTGTAGCATTGGAGCTAATTTTCCTTTAAATGTTTCATAGACTTCTCTAGTGAAAACATCTGGTCTGGAGATATCTTTTTTGGAAGGTTTTTAATTACAAATACGATTTCCTTAATAGTGGCAGAGCTATTCAAATTATCTAGTTCACATTGGGTAAGTTGTAGTAGTTCATGCTTTGGAGGAATAGGTCCATTTCATCTAAGTTGTCAAATGTGTGTATTTATGGTTGTGTACAGTGTTTTCTTATTACATTTTTGAAGTCGGGTCTGTAGTGATACTCTGTGCTTCACTCCTGGCATTATTAATTTGTGTCTTCTATCTTTTTGTTCTTTATCACTCTTATTTGATAATTTTATTGACTTCTCAAACAGGTTTTTGTTTCATTGATTTTCTATATATTTTTTTCTATTTTCAACTTCCTCGATTTGTGCTTTTTATTATTTCTTTCCTTCTGCTTGCTTGGGTGCATTTTGATTTTCTATTTCTAGATTCTTTAGGTGAAAGCTTAGATGATTGATTTAGGACTTTTCCTCATTTCTAATGTAGGCATTTAATGCTATCAAGTTCCCTCTCAGCAACTGTTTTACCTGTGTTCCACAAAGTTTGCTGCTATTCTGTGTTTTTATTTTTGTTCACTTAAATGTTAGTTTTTCCCTCAGACTTCCTGGTTGATCCGTGGCTGAGTTAGAAGTGTGCTGCTTGGATTCTAAAAGTTTGAAGATTTTCCTCCTACTTTCTGCTTTTGATTTCTAGTTTGATTCCATCACGGTCAGATATCATCCGGTCCAGGGGATTGGGCATCTTATTACAGCCCAGAGAATGTCTCCTCTGGGACACAGCAGTGGTGGAGAAGCAGCTGCACTTCATTCTGTGGGGTTTGGCCAGAGGAGAGTGGTTATTGCCTAAAAGATTTTCTGTCTTTCTAGACTTCTCCTTTTCTGGTCATTTGGCTAGAGAGAGAGAGAGCAGGATTTTTTTTTTTTTTGGCTGTGTTGGGTCTTCGTTTCTGTGTGAGGGCTTTCCGTAGTTGTGGCAAGTGGGGGCCACTCTTCATCGCGGTGCGCGGGCCTCTCACTTTCGTGGCCTCTCTTGTTGCGGAGCACAGGCTCCAGACGCGCAGGCTCAGTAGTTGTGGCTCACGGGCTTAGTTGCTCCGCGGCATGTGGGATCTTTCCAGACGAGGGCTCGAACCTGTGTGGCAGGCAGATTCTCAACCACTGCGCCACCAGGGAAGCCCAGAGAGCAGGACTTTTATTGGGACTTTTTTTTTTTTTTGGTCTGCGCCCATGGGCATTTCCAGGCTGCTAGCTTCTCCCGCATTCTGTCTGCGGCACAAGAGGCAAAAAGAAAAGTCAGAGGCTCCACCTCCGCATTGTTCTTCGGCTCCTGATGGTCCCAGACAGCCTGACTTCTTCTCTCACCTTTCAGAGTCTTCTTATATTTATTATACATGTTATGTCCAGGGTTTTTAGTTGTATTTAGCGGCAGGAATATAGAAATGTATTTCTACTCCATCTATCTGGAAGCAGACATCCCCTCAAATCAGATGTATTTAGCCAAAATGTTTCACATTCTTGAACTGATTCTTCTTGAACCTTTAGGCATATTTTCCATGTGCTTTCTGACCAAATTATATCAGAATATAATAAGTGTAAGAGAAAATTGTTTTCATTATGAAAACTGTGATAACCAAAAAAAAAAAAAATTCAGGAGAAGGAAATATATTTTACTTTGTTTCAATCAAGCATTTCTATAGGCAGCAGAACCCCCAGTGGAAAGTGTTCTTTCCATTGCTTATATTGTTCCTACTTTAAATCAGAAAGACAGGCATGTAGGAGAAACGAGCTGTTTTAGAAAATTTATGTTTCTTTTGGGGGCCAAACTTATACCAGACAGTAACTTAAAGACCCAAAAGAAATTGCTCTAATAAATAAAAAAGTGTATTTTGACTGGATAATATAGTCTAAATGTATCGCCATTTTTCAGTAGCATAAGGAAAATGTAAAAAGACTTTCCTGCAAAGGACAGTTCTCACATAACAACAGCTAACATGTGACCAGATTGAAACTGACTGGCACAATATCCGTGACAGTGGTACAAGTCTCACTTCATTGCCAGTATCGGTGTCTTAGTGGCAAGGCATCTACATTTCTGCTTTCCTGGATTTCTAATTGAAAAGGAGATTGAAATCCAAATGAATGTTTTGGCAAAACCGTATCTACATGATAATGAGCGTATGTATTCATTTGTGTTTAGGCAATTGAGCATCATTTGGATTAAGATTAAACTGAGAAGTCTACAATGTGATTTTCTACTTAACTTTTCCCTCCTAGTCACTGCTCTGCACAACTAGCTGGTTCTAGAACAAATACTTTGAAAAGCTTTAGAACTAGATACTCACAATTTTTCATTTTTAATTATTCATGCTTCTTTTACATAATTATTGCTCCCACTGGTTTGGATGTATCTGAATTAATCAGATACTTCTAATACCAAACAAATTACTTAAATCATAACAAGATACAGTTGTACACAATAAAAGACAACTTTTTCTTCTATGAGTTGGTGGTCAAGTCAGTAAAAGCCCTTTTTTGTTCTGGTAGGTCACAAAATAATTCAGACCAAATTTTCAGTATCTGTCCTCCTTAAGAATTACTTGTTAAACTTATTCAAGATTTTTAATAGCACATTGTCTATAACTTAATTTGCTATAAGCAGATGACAATGATTCACTTCCTTTCAAAAAAGTAATAAAATTAAGGCTAGATAATTAAAAATCAGACAATAATGCACATACTAACAAACACCAGCAGACCACCTTACCACCTGTGGAAATAACACAGAGTAAGTACCAAAATATTTAATTTTGCTTTCTTATAAATAAATCATAAGGTCTGTAGGAGGTAAAGCATTTTGCTGTTTGCAACTAGATCACCCTGGGACCTTTTGAGAGCAGTGTGAAATGGATCTAATAAATTCCCAGACTTCAACTTCCAGTTGCATTTCCTAATTAAACAAGATGAGATGCAAGCATGGTCTGCTGTGTGAATGCTCCTGGGTCTTGTGATGAGTTTTACGTGCACACATCATCCGGCTGAACCGCACGTTCCCTCTCAGTGACCACGGCTCTGAGAATCTAAGTCTTGTTATTGTTGGAGGGTACGTATTATTACCTTTCTTCACATTCTTCCAATAAGTAAACTCCAGAATTGGAAAAAAAATCAAGCTCTGCTGATTCCAGCTCTGCCTGTTATGCTGAGTCTATGTTGGCCGTAAACTGGAAACAGTTACGACGCTCTCTGACAGCAAAAGCAACAAAGATGCTCGGCTATGTCACTCCTCTCCCAAAACTGTTTTAGAAAATTATTAACACATTGATAATTATTATAAGAGTACTTTTATTTTAATAAAAGGAAAAACAAACCACCTGTGGTTTTTAGTGTGGTTGGTGAGTAGTCTGTCCTGCTCCTGAGCGGGTCTGAGCCACAGATAGCAGTTCCCTTGCATTCGTGGGTGTCTCCCTCACAGCACCTTTTTCAAATGCCAAAGCCCTGCCTGCTTTCTACATCCAATGTTTGCAAAAGAACAGAGACAACTGCTTCCACCCGGAACACATCCACCTGCGGGAGGTTCCAGCATGGTTAGCAAGGATGGAATCCTCATCTGTACCCTGGGAGAAGCACAGCAACATTTTCATTCTAAGAAAAAGAGCTGACTTTGCGTGAAGCTGAGTCATAAGCTCCAACCCGCTCTCTTTGTGAAATAAACTTGAGAGCTTGTAGGCCTTTCCAAGAGGGGCATCCTTGACCAACTCTGCCCAGAGTGAGAGTTGCTATGATGCAAGGTTCTAAACGCCAGGACCTCTCATCAGAAAGGAAGAGGTGCTTTCAAAATCGAGAAAACCACAACTCAATACATTAGTTGTTTTCACTTCTGGAGTGTACAGGCAGATGACATGCCACCTAAAATGAAGACACAAACACCCTTAGCATGAAGTTCTTCCAATCAAAAGTTCAATCTAAACTGTTCACTGGTTCAGAGGAACCAGAACAAATTACTGACAGGAGAAAAGAGGGAGAGAAAAATGAACAGATATGTATTGAATGTCACTGTACATATTTTTATCATTTAATCCTCATAACATTCCTGTGAGGTTGATATTCTTTTCTCCATTTTGCCATTGGGCATAAAGAGACTCAGAGAAGTTAAATAATTTTCCCAAATTCAATGTGATAAGTGACACATAAAATAGAAAAACAACACTAAGGGCTTCTCATTATTAAGCATCTATTACTATGCTAGACGCTGTACTTTTACTGCTTACATAACCCTGTAAGTTGTGTTATTTCTCATCGGACAGGTAAGTAAGTTAAGCCTCAGGGCGGTTAAGAGACTTGCCCAGTGTCCCATGGCTGCCAAGTCAGGACTCTAAGAGATGCTCTGCCTGGCCCCAACTCATTATTATCCCACCAGGTCCCACTGCTTTCTGTCTGTGTGACTTCAAGTCACACGACTGTCATAACAGCACAGCGCCTCCCAACAGCAAAATGCCAAATGCAGAAATTTTGAGCTCTGTGAACCAGCTCAATTTGAAAGCCACACATCATCTATGTTAAAATATAAGGGGGAGAAATGGGAGTCTGGGTATGACGTGTACCATTCTGGGAAGAGGATGGAGATGCAGGTTTGGAGCAGTTGAGCCTGAGCTCCGGTCTATCCTAGTCTTGACAGGCCAGATTTTTTCATCTACAAAATTATAACAGTTGATTTAGTGATAAAACTAAGACCTCCCAAATTTTTAAAGGCTATTTATAATAACTAGTGAAGCAAAGTCACCGTTGTGCCCATTTATGACTGATTTCACTCTACAATATAAAGTGTGTAACAACCCTAGCATTCTGTAATAAATTGACCACTCTCTTGAGAAAAAAAAAAGCTGAGGTTTCTTCTAAACTTTAGAGCACCTTGCAAAAAATCACGTTGAAAAATTTTGTTAAAGTGTGTCATTATCCATGAAACCAAATGAAGAACATAAGCCTGATGGCTAATGAAAAGGAAAGCTAGGACTATTGATTACCTTCTGAAGGCATTAGGCAGGAAGCTCAAAGATACTTTGTCCATTTGAAACATTTTTACTGTGATGATCTGACACTTCATTTAAAGAATTTCAAAATAAGTTGGGTCAGTGAGAAGCTTCTATCCCAAGGGGCTTGTCTGTGGTTGCCCAGATGCTGCTGTCCCCTGAGCCAAGGGGTCTCTTCATATTAATTTAAAACACCCAAATGGAGAACATTTTAAAAAGTAGCAGAAAAAAATGTAGCAAATTAGTTAACCAGTACAGTCAAGTGTTCCTCTGGGGAATAAAGAGAAGATTATATGCAGGTGCTGGGACTAAGTAGACCAGTGAGAGATTGAACAACATACAGAGAGAGTAGTAAGATGCCAAGAAGTGATGGGGAGGGGGTCCTAGGAGCAGTAGTTTGGAGTGAGAGATAATGAATAACAACTAGGAAACGAGGGCAAGAAATTCTCAGCAATATTTGAGAAATGACTGCATTTTGTATAGTCACACTATATGGGAGCCATAAAGAATTTTATTTGGATATTAAAAGGAAGGTATGATCCCAGAAGATTATAAAACAAGATAACGAGTTCACACAGAGAAAGAATGGCCCAAGATTCAAACACTGGTAGTGACTGTTCATTTAGCCAACAGACTCGAGAATGTTATTCCACTGGCAGGATAATCATGACTATGGAGATAAACGCATCAAACTATCTTAGTCTGATGTCATTAAATATTTAAGTCACTTATTGATTTTCCCTTGATCTGACTCCATGCTCATCCAGCAAACTTCTGATTATATCGGGCTTCCCACATAGGTCTAAGCAAGAGACATTGCCCTTCAGCTTTTATGACAGTTCATTTCTCACTGTGAATTAATAAATCGATCTTCTGATTTTATCCATTGACCTCATGCATGTGTTTATTTTAAAGATGAAACCACTCTCCATTTGTTGTTGGAATCAGTTTTCAAAGCTAACAAGGTTAAGAACTAGCTCCTGTACTGTGAAAAGCTACTAAGGAAATGTCATCTTTTGGGGTCCTGTCTGAATGGGGTTCTTCTCAAATGAGCCTCCTCTTTCCCTCTTGAGTATTTTCTTCGTCCATCCACCCTACATACAAGGATCTGTGTTAAAAACATTTGTTATAAAAATAAGTATAAACATGTTCCTTTATTCTGAGAGTCTACAGCCTACTTAGGAAGAAAAAACATCTTCACAAATACCTTCATTCATTCAAAGTATTTATTGATTGAATTGTACTATGTGCTAAATGATATAGAAAATAAGCACTAGAATATGTAAAATTATTTTAAAAATAAAGTAAAGTAAGTGCACTTAAGATTCAAAAAAATTGTCAACTCCTGTTAGAGAAATCAGGAAAAGTGACATGGAGATAGTATGCACTGGATCAGACTTGAAGGATGAGAACGATTTCAATAGGAAGAGATTTTAGGAGAACAGAGAGAGCAAGAGAGTCGAAACAAGCAGCCTGTGTTCAAACACTGCAAGTAAAACAATACCACTTGTCGTAAGTTGAATTGTCCCCTTCCTTATCCTCTACAACCCTCCCACCCCTGACAAATGCACCTGCTGAAGTCCTAACCCCAGCATCTTAGAATGTGACCTCATTTGGAATTAGTGTCGATGCGGATGTAATTACTTAGGATGAATTCATTAAGGTGGGCCCCCGTCAACATGGTGTATCCTGATAAAAAGGGGAATTTGGACACAGAGATGCGGGGAGAATGCCCTGTGAACATGAAGACAGCCATTCGCAAGCCAAGGACAGAGGACTGGAACAGTCCTTCCCTCTTAGAAGAAACCGACCCTGCCGACACCTTGATCTGGGACATCTAGCCTCTTGAACTGTGAGACAATGAACTTTTGTTGTTTAAGCCACCCAGTTTGTGATACTTTTTAATGGCAGCCCCAGCAAACTAACACACCATTTGTGTAATAGAGGTCCAGTTTTGAAAGTCATAGGAAGTAAGACTAAACCAGTGTTTGGGAGTTTTGTTTTGTTTTTTAAGAGTCATAAACACCAAGTCAGTATTTTATCTTGAAAAGGGTGGAAAAGACAGGAAAATAATTATTACCAATCCCCTACCATTTAACAAGTTAACAAGTACTTTTAAGCAACTTTACCTCATTTATTTCTCACAAGAAGCCCTGCGGAAAGTGTTATTAACACTGCGGTAAACTGGATACCAGCTCTCAGAAGTAATCTACCCAGTGAAGGTCAATAAATGTCCCTTGAGTGGATGAACAAGTGATGGTCCTCTGCCCTTGGTTGGGCTCAACCACTGCAAAGTCTTAGCACAGTGTTTCCCCCTTAGTAGGCATCCCATAATACCTCTCGAGCTGGTTGCCAAATGTCCTGACTCTCTGCAGTTGCTATTAAATGTGAGAAAAAGTACATTTTCTCACTATTTTAAGGGTCAGTATCTCAAAGAGAAGATCCATTTCCTCCCTTTTAACATCAAGTTTATATGAAACAAAACACATTATATTTTAACCTGAAAAATATATTTCCAAACTGTAGCCCCATATGTGTCCTGCCTACATGTTCCATCCTCTTTTTAAAGAGAATTAATTCTTTGGTGTTTAATTCACATTCCTCACTAGGACGTGGAGAATATGGCAGCATGGCTGGCCTAAGGAAATGCTTGTCTTTGGTCCCATTTCCCGTATTCCTATGCCTTCTGTATTCTTTCCCCCTCAAACATTTGTGACCAGATTAGCTAGAAATTAGATCAAGGGTCAAAAGAGACCCTTTCTTTTGCCAGAAAAACCGGATCTTCTAAGATTTTTTGAATTCCTCTTAATAAAGCTAGAGAGAGAGATGAAGTGGAGCCTTCAGACCATCGTAAATCCCACTGTAATCAAATAAGAAGAGGAAGCCCTCACACCCAGTGACTTTCTATTCGTTTCTGAGAAGCATTATGGAATTCTGTGGCTCAGTCCACGTAGCTCACCCATATAATGCGCATTTCTGAGTAATGCTGGGAAGAGAGTTGTCCAAGACAGATCAACACTTAAATATTCCTAAATAAAGAACCACCTTGAAGCCAATCTGCGTTCATTCCCAAACGTGGGCCTGTCTGCACCTGTGGAAGACCGATAGCGGTACCATCACATGAGAAACTAGAAAGCCTCCTGGAAAGGACAGAAAGAACTCACCTCGAAGGAAGAAAAAGTTGAGGTGCTTGATGCTGAGGGTCCTCGAGGGTGAAGGATGGGTGTAGGGTGGGTATCTGGCTTCCAGGTGCTCAGTTTGTCTCCAGGTGCCGACCAAGGCCTGGGGAAGGAGAGCGCCATCCAAGAATGAAGGAAGAGCTTTTCCATAGTCACCCTGGCTTTGGTGTAGCTGTCACTGTGACAACCCAACGCCGAGGCCTGGGGCCGTCTGGGTGCCTGTGAGCACAAGATAAAGGCCCGGAGGAAGCAGCAGCAGTCATGGGAGGGGCTACAAAGCCAGAGGAGGGTCTTCCATCTATAGCAGCACCTCTTGTCACCCAGCAGGAGCTGCGACACTTGAGCTGCATCTTGGATGGTCACTGAGGGTGTAGGTGCCTTTTTGGGCTTTAGTCCAGCTGCAGTGAGCTGAGAGCTCTCTAGAAAGAAGGAAATGGTAGACAGGCCGTTTTCTTTGCTGGTAGACACGCACGCTTCCTTTTAGATCTCAGGGGAGACCGCTTCCTGGGGGCTCCTGGGCCTGTTTGAGGGGTGCTCAAAGACGTGAGAGCTTCTGAAGAGGGCGCCAGCGACGGCCTAGACGAGCTGGTTTGGCACAGGCCTGGCGCTTGCTGCTCTCTTGCTGCAACAACACTGGACCTGTATTTGCTCCTGGAACATGGCTTTTGCCCTGCTGTCCTGTCTGGAAAGACATCCTCTGCGTCCTGAGTGGTCCGTCTTCCCGTTACTCAAGTCTCAACTCAAGTGGCAGTCTTTCCTCCACCCACAATCCCAGCCCCGTCATGTGAAAACTGCCTTGCCGGTAGTTTTCACATCACTTGCGCATATGGCATTTTAAAATGTATGTCTACTATCTATTTACTATTTATTTGCTGTCGTATATTATCATCCGTCTCTCTCCCAGTGAATTGAAGCTGGAAAAGACGCGTACCCTGCTTGTCTTTTTCGTTTCTCCATCTCTAGCGCCTGAAACAGTATCGGGCCAAAGGCAAGCGCCCAATAAGAACTGTTGACTGGGTGATTTCTTCTTTCAGATCCGTATGCGGGAATCACATGGAATACAAATGCAGGGGAATGAACTTATTGTACCCGTATCTTATTATAAAGTGATCATCTAGAACAATCCTGGGACTCAAGGCTGATAGGATTTTTCTTGGACTTCAGTGATACCAGGTGACAGTGGCACTCATGTGCCTCCCTTGTTTCAGGGACACAAGAGAAGCCAGGCACGTGGCCTTGGCCAAGCCGTATCTTTAATCCACCCGAGCAGCACTAAGTAAGCACCTCTCCCAGCCCGCCAGAGTCTCTCCTGCTAACATTTCTTTGTGCAGCTGTTGCCATGGCACCAACCTGCCTGGTTGACGTCTAAATATAGTGATAAAAGATTTCATCTGCTCTCAGCTACTGAAAGACAAATTTGAGGAGCAAAGAAAAATAAATGTTCCTGTGTCATTAGGTTTTTTTTTTGAGGGAGAAGAATACATTTTTAATCTACTATTTTTCAGATGTAAGGAAAAGAGTGATTTATAGTTTTTATGTATATTTAAGAGGTTATTTGTTGCATGATCATACTGATGCTGTATTAAGGTTTTGTTTTTTTTTTTTTTAAGATCATAAGCTTTTTTGGAGTTTGGGGGGATAAACAAACAATTATGTTTTAGAATGGTTATTTTAGTAACTCTCAAGTACGTATGACATACATGGAAATAACTCAGGAGAAACACCCTGCGATAGCTCAAAACATTTTAGGATGAAGGGAGAAAATACTTATTAAGGGGGAGATGGGGGGAGGATTTGTCATCGAAGTCATAACCCGGAGAGAAAGGACGTTGTGTTGAACCATAGCATGGAACAACTCTCCATGTGTCGCAGGACAATTCAGTCAGGAGCAGCCAAGATGATAATCCTTTACAAGGGCCATATTCATCAAAAGACTCTTGAATACTATATAAGGCATGCTCCTTCCCTTTTCCAGAATACTGAACAGCAACTTGAACTCTGAGAGAACTCACAAAATGTGAAGCAGTCAGAAAGAAAAGGTAGTGGATTAAGTCATAAAAGGACCACTTTGGCCCTGGTACTTTTTTGTTCATGGAAAGCAGATAAACTTATTTTAAAACCAGCCCCTTTGAACAGCATGCCAACCAAGTTACCCCTTTGTCTGGAAAGAGTCCCTCCCCGAGACTTGGTTTCCACGGGAGCTGGGGCTTAGAGTCAGAACCCTGAGGGCAGCTGGCTGCCGAAGTGCGGTCTGCCTGCGCAGTCGTTCGCCCCCAGGCTGGCACAGGGAAGGGCCTCTAGAGTCAAGTGCCGTGTGATAATCTGGACGGCGATCCCTCTGAGGCTAGTGTCCCGACAGGCAAGTGGGGTTTGACCGAGGCTATCTCAGCGTCGTCCCTGCGCCCCTGCCTCCAAGGGAGAGTTTACTTAGGCTGCAAGCCCTGGGCAACCCAGCTCCAAAGGCGTGGACTTGAAAGGTCAGAGGTAGGGAACGGGGCTGGGAGCAGTGTCCACCCCCAGGGCAGGTGTGAAAGGAGCCCCGAGGAGGTGCTGAAAGGCCACCCTGCAGGTGCCCTACACAGCCTCCCATCAAAGCGGCCGCCTCGGCGGGGTGGGAGCTGGCGGGCACAGCGCTCACACGGGGCCCACGTTTGTCATCCACTCCAGACTCCGTGGGGTCGCCTCCATTTCAGCACCCTCGTCTGCACCAACGTTTCTTTCTACCATCAAAAAAAGAAGTCTGAAAAATTAATTTCCACTAAAATGTTAATCACCTAGTCGATTTCAACATCTAGGAGGATTTACTTTTTTAAAAATTTAATTTAATTAAAAAAAATTTTTTTTGGCCGTGCTGAGTGGCATGCAGGATCTCAGTTCCCCGACCGGGGATCGAACCCCTGTCCCCTGCAATGGAAGCGTGGAGTCTTAACCCCTAGACCACCAGGGAAGCCCCATTTACTTTTGAAAAGATAAATAAAGAAATACGATAATATTTAATCCAAGACTTAAATTGCTAATTCCCACTCTAGCTGTTTCTCAAACTATCCACACATTCTAATGCAGGGATAAGGTTGAGTGAAGTCATACCAACTCCAGCCAGAGGAAAGACATATCAGAGAAGAGGATAAAGCCACTGAACTTGGTTAAGACTGAAAATAAACTTTTTAGGATGTCTCAAAAATCACCCTCTTTGACTCCATATTTTTTCCCTGTGATTTATGATATACTGCATCATTAATGACATCAACTGTACCTCTTTGATTTTCCTGTGGATTTTCTTATGAATCCTTCTGCCAAATCTATTCTTGCTGCCTTTTTCGCACCTGAACTTATTTTCTTGCCCAGCATTCTCACGTGATAACTTCAGCCCTGGCCTGTCCAATATATTCTAGCCTCACATTTTTAAGGCCTTACTTAGTTTTTGACTTGTCTGTTTTACCTTCACCTTCCACTCAAGTGAACATAAAATCTAACATGTAATCCTTGCCCATAAATCTCCCCCACCCCAATACCATCATTTTTATCAATGGTCCTATCCTATCACACCACCATTTTTAATTTACAGGTAAAAATTCTTTTTTTCCTTCAAAATTTATCTTAGCTCAGTCACTTTCTCTCTAGTTTAGTGTCAGCTCTCAGGCCTGGAATGTCATCATGAGCCGCAAGAGGGGACCTGCCTCTCAGTTTCGGTCCAATGAAAGGGTTTAAGCAAGAGAGTAACATGAACAGTTGTATATTCTGTCACATATGTGTATGAAGGCACCCAGCCCAACTTCAACACCCAGTAAGTTTATTATTCAGTCCATGTGAAAGAAGAAACAAGTAACGGCAATTGGATTGAGTTAGCCCCTAATTGCTGTAGGTAGACACGCTCAGTGGTAACCCTCTACTATTATAGGGAGCAAAGGCTGGAAAGGTTACAGTGCGCTGTTGGCACTCTTTCCCCTTTTCCACGGGAAGTTTTATCAACTTAAACAAGCTGATCAACTTACATAGATGACCACAGTTACCAAATGTAGAGTCCAATCCCTATTCCTAAATAAATCTTACTTTGGAGAGAATTTGTTATCAAAGAGTGATTTTTTTTAACATGTTTAGGCTCTTTAACGAGATGAAGCAAATTTATGTCTCTGTTGGTTGAGGAAAAAGACCCCAAATACATTAAAAGTATATTATCCTTGCTGTATGCTCTTGGAAGACACAGCTTAGCTAAAATTTTATGATATGGTTTATCAGTATCTTGAAGGCTCTCTCTCTCAACCTATCAAACGTGCAGATCAGCTGTGATGACTTACTTCCTTCACTCAGTCAACAAGCAGATACTAAGCACATATTTGATGTGCAATGACCTCTTCTAATCATTCTTGGGGCAAAAAGCCTGGGGATGGACAGCGTCACTGAAATGTATTCTTTGCCTTATTTACCTGGCCTATTTATGGCTCCTGAATTTGATTTTCATTCTTACTGTGTTTGAATATAAAACTGAATGTGAAATTTAATTTCCATTGACCCTACAGCTGGTGTTTGGCTCACAAGGGGAAAGAATCTATCATTTTCTAAATGAGCTTTCAGTTCATGGCAAATCCATTTGAATGTTGATGTTTTCCACTCTCCTTTGCACCTTGCCAATCTCTGGGGTGAAACAGACCTAATATTTGCGTGCTCAGTAGCTGGCTTGCTATGTAACTAATTTAATATTTTGACAGCACTTTATTTCAATGATAAAATATAGTTACTGCTTACTAGCATCTTTGAAGCAAGATCAAGTCTTACAAGAAAAGAGAACTTTTTTTTGGAGAATGGTAATGCAACCTTAAAAATGAAAATCCCATTTCTGTTACTCTTGCACATGCATCATCTTTTAGTCATAATGGAGCATTTTCTACCTGAAAACTATGAGGAACATAGGCATAAATGACAAATACACCTTTTAAATACTTTCTTCAAGTCACTAGCCCAAAGCCATAACATTTAGTTACTCATGAAACCATCACTGTATTTAATAAATTATATTATCATTTTCACCAGATAGTAATCCCCATGCTTTTTTTTTTTTTTTTTTTTTTTTTTTTGGTATGGAGTGATTTCACTAGTGCCCAAATAATAGTTCACTATAGCATAGTGTCTAAGAGTGAAGTTTCTGAAGACAGTGGGTTAGGGTTAGGGTTAGGGTTAGAGTCTTGTTTAGATTTAGGTTTAGGGTTAGGGTTGGATTAGGGTTAGATTTAGTGTCAGAATTCAAACTTCAGCTTGTTTACCTTCTAGCTGTATTTTATCATCAAGAGCAAGGTACTTAACTTAATTATACATGAGTTTCCACATCACATAAAGAGAATATTAATAGTGCTTGGATTATGTAATTGTTTTACAGGTTAAAAGCTTAATACATCCAAAGTACTTAGAAGAGTAGCCGGCACAAAGGAAGAACTCAGTACAATTAGTCTTATTTCTGTCAAAAGTAAATCCAGTGACAATGCTAGGACTAGTCAGTACTGCTTTAAGATAAAGGCTTGTTTTGAAGTCTTTGTAATGACTGAGAAGGACAGGTGAGGAGCCGCTTACCCAGGAGGCCAGAAGCAGGGGATTATGATTTAAACCCATCAAGTAGCAATGTACAGCCCAGGGGCTCAGACAGCTGGGAAGCCAAGGTCTTCTGGGCTCCCTCGCTCCCTAGGACACAGGTTTCAAACTAAAAACCTGTCTTCAAATTCCACTCATGTCTTTCATCAGGAACCACCAGCCAGGTGGGCATTATCTGATGGAACAGGGGTTTGGAAAGACATCCACAGGTACCACAGCCCCAACCGCCTAATGATGTCGTTAAAGGTAAGAAGCCGAGGGTCAGTATCTTTACACTGGTTACCATCTACGCCAGCCAAAGAGCCCAGAGAAATCCAAAGTTAGACACACACCAAAAGAAAAGGAAGGAAGGGAGGGAGGGAGGTAGGGAAGGAGGAAGGAAGAAAGGAAGGACGGGCAGAGGGAGGGAGGAAAGAAAGACCATAGGACTATTCCTGTTGTAACTTTCCTGGCTGGAGCTTCAGTACCCCCTGGGTCTTGCAGCTGTCGTTTGAATTAACCTCTTAAGGTTTGGGATGACTCGCATTTATTATCGACATCTGTGGTTCTCAAGCTGGGGCCAAGACCCCTGAAATAAACTAAGGCACTTCCCAGGAGGGAGACAGAAATGTCTGTCAAGATAGGAAAAGGGGAAGAAAACAATATTTGTGTCCTATGCAGTTTTGTCCAATAAGTTGGCAAAAGGTGGTCAGTCTGTTACTCACCGTGCACCCTTAGCTGCCCCTAATTCTAATCAGTCACTGCATCCGGGAAATGACCTGTGCTCAGGTGTGCAAACTATCCTTCTCGGGAGCAGCATATTACCTTCAAGAGGGATATTCCTTTTTGAATTTAGAGGTACCAAGAGCCCACAAGACAAGTTGGCTACTTAAGGAGAAGCGTCCCTTTGGGACTCTGACAGCCTTCTAAGAAGTCCAAGGTCATTTTCAAATATCCCCCCAGGAATCAGGGAGGAAGACACTTACTTTTGAAGGGTTGTGGTCTCATTTAGGCCAATGGAATTCTATTTTGGTTGCTGGAGCAGTGAACTATTTCCTAAAGAAAAGTGGCAACAATTTTGAAAAACTCATTCACCTTCAGGAGGTGAAGGTAAAGTAAATTGTTGCAGCTCAAGCAGTCAAAACGGCTCCTCGTGGAGGTGGCATTTATCAGCCTTATTTTTCAAACGGGGAAAACGAGGCACCAAATTGCACTGATTCCGCGTAGGTGTTCAGGACCTTGCCCGTGTCTCTGACCGATGCTGGGCGCAGGTGTGGCTGCATGAAGTGACAATGACAGCAAACGTGAGTGACCCCTGGGTGATGCTGGGCGCTGTCCTGAGGGCTTTACAGAGTTCGTCTTCACAAAAGCTCTAGGAGGTTCGTGCTATTTTCATCTGTGTTTTATAAATTTGAAAAGAAATGTGGCACATAGTGGTTTCATGTGGGGGGCTGGGATTTGAATCGAGACTAGAGACAGAAATGGCCTTGAGTAAGTGAACGAACGGGGAGAGAGGAGGAGAGAAATATGAGGAGAAGGCAGATGGGTGGGAGGGCGAGGGGAGGGATGATGGTTTCAGCCAAGAAGAATAAGCATCTGTGGGGAGATGCTGAGAGCACGGTCCTCCTAAGGCCAGATACCTGGTCACCTTTCCATGTTACAACCACCAAGGAATAAAAGGTATATGCTGAAAAAATTATCAAGAGCAGAAAAATGATCTGATTCCTTGAAGAAATAAGTGGCCTAACATAATACATTTAAATATTCATTCCAAAAAATGACAACAATTCAGAAGAAAGGAAATACAAGCAGAAGTCAGGAGATCTGAAAAAGTATCACCCACTTTTCATCTTGCCAAGTCTCCCTCCAGGGACTGTTGAGGACCCTGAAGGGTGACACATGGTTCAGCCACACTGCCTGACCCCGGGGGCTGTCTGGTGGGGATGGAAGGAGTGGCTTCTGTCTCTGAAGCAGAATGCAGTAGTTGTCATAAACACATGGTTAATTAATACACACTTAACTTAACCTGGTTCATTTCCATTTTCAGTGAGAGACTGAGCTACAGCAAATCCAGGACCTTTACGCCATCATCAATTTTACCATATGATTTGATGACACATCAGACTCTTGGTCTACAACTTTGGGGTTAAAGCTGACCGAAGATTAAAGCACCCGTGTGAGTTACGATACTATAAGTGGAAATGATCCATGGTGAAAGGATGCCATTGTCCGTGTTTCCAGCTGCGTATCTGGCATTGATGCCTCCGTGAGGGTCCCTGACCGTGTATGAGGGTGAGGGGTGTGCCTGCCTGGGCGTGAGTGTGCGACTACCAGAGGGGATACCGGTGGGATTTCCCATAGGCGGGCATGATGGACCACATGTGGTCAGAGAACGTAAAGGAAAGAACTAGTGGTCCTTCTGAGAAGAGCAAGCATAGTCAATAAAACCTGGGAAGGGAAATTTGGGTCATTTTCAATAAGAAGCAAACTTTGTTCATCACAAAGACAACAGCCTTTCCAAGGGCCTCTGGTGTTTGCTTTGCACTTCTGTAAAGAGTAAACCTAGGCGTGACTGAGCTGAGATCACCACTTTGCTGCCCAAAAGACTCTGGTCGGCTTCCCCTCCACGCCCCTGAGGACCCGTGCGGTCTGTACTCCAGGGGCGTGAAGGGGAAGCCTAGTGTCACAGAAGTACAGACTTTGCATTTTGTGCTTAAGAAAAAGTACCAAAAGTGGTAACAGTACATTCCTAAGCAAGAGCTCACTGGGTGACAGGTAGCTATTTTATGTAATTTAAAATATCATCATGCAAAAACATTGCTTGACCTTTCGGTGTTTTTTCTCAAAAGCAGGACAAATGTGATTAAGAGGAATAGCTTACCATAGAACTGCATTCTCAGCCACTGTGCATCTTCTGTTTTTGTGAAGAGCTTCAGGACAGAGAGTCCTAGGTGCCCTTGATTTGCCCTGTGTTTGAGATTACCCAAGTACACCAGATGGAGAGTAATAATTTCTATCACAAGCAGTGACACTGGTTACATGCTACCCTAGTAGCAAGTAGTTATATGCTACTCAAACATTACATTATTTTCAGATTAAAGCAAGAATCAAATAAAAATACTCCGGTTGACAAGGTATCCAAGAATTTTCTCTACTACTGAGATTTGAGGAATAAAGTCTATTCCATGGAGAGATCATGCGTGCCATGGCTCAAGAGGAAAAGAACATTTAGCCCTGGGCTTAACCTGGCTTTGCAACACCATTTTTTTCTAATAACTTTTCTAATAACTTTCTACTAACTTTTCCCTGGCCCACCTTTTCCTCTTAAGAACAAACTTCATACCCCGTGGAGGGAAGAATTTTAAGTCTCCTTGGAGATCTGAAAACATAATAGGAAATTTTGCTGAATTAATAATTCTGGCTTTTTCCACATGAATTCTACAGGCCTAACAAAAATTTCGGAGAAGAGATGCCATGACTGGAAAAGCAGGATAATTTTAAGTGAGCAATCAAGAAGATGGATACTAAAGCAAGTAGATCTGGATTAAAAATATTTCTTCTATAAATATAGATGTATAAAATACAGACATTTTTAGAAAAAATATTTTACACACATGAGATATTTCTTTCTTTCTTTCTTTGATACACAAACCAAGGATTATGGAATCTTTCATATTTTGTTTTATTTTTGGTTTTATATACGGGTTGTCAATTCCACTATTTCCTGTTTGCTGTCCATATGACATACGATATTCTTCTGGTTAAGAGGACAGAAAATATATTGTCCCTTATCTCAAAGCACTTGTTTTCACTTTTGCCATTAATTAATTGACTGGCATAGATATCAAGTTTAATATAATCACCACCACATGGCTGCCCACATACCTTGAAAACCAGTTCACTGATGGGCCAAGTCTACTGAGCTAATGAACCAATTGGGTCCCTTGATAAGTAAACTGTACCAGAATGACAGTGCCTGGATGATGGTATTATGACTTAATAAAAAAAGGCAAACTTAAAACCTAAATCCACACAGTCTTTCTTCAAGGAATGACAGCCCAACTAAGCCTGGATCAGGATTTGTAAAAGGGGAAAAGGGAAAAAAGATATAATTAAGCAAGTGTTTCATACAGAGATGCCACTTTACTTTCCAGCAATATCAGACTGTCTGCAATTCCCTGCCTGCATGGAGGATGTTAATTTCCCCCACCTTGACTTTCCTCATCCTGGCCCCCTCCCCCTGTCCCTACCTCCCACCTCTCGCTGGGATAGTCTTTCCTTTCCTAATCTTCTTAACTTATACTTTTAAAATTTAACTCAGTTACTATTTCCTTCTGATAGCTTTCCCTGTTCACCCCTGGCTTTACCTCTAAGTCCTATTGATTCCTCTTGGTGTCTCTGTAATTCCCAGCTGCCTCTGAACACTTCTCTCTGAGCTCCTTTTTACTGAATTCTAAGTTTGTCTTAGTACTTAGTCTGGTTCACTCACCAGAGTTATAAATCTCAGCGTATGGTTCATGAATGAGTGCACCACAATCACCTAATTATCTTAGGTCCTAGCCTAGATATAATGAAATATAATCTCTCTCTATATGTGATCTAGCAATGTTTACTTTTGAATACTTAGGAAAATAGTTTTTCACATTAAAGTTTGAGAATAATGTGGAGGACAATGCCCTCCATGAGGGCAAGAAAAATGACTTCATCTATTTTACCAGAACCTTAGCATAGTGGTTGGCACTCAAAAATGTATGTGGAATAAATGAGTGTAAAGGTAAATGGGTCAGAACAATACAGAAAAGCAACAATACCAACAGCTGGTTCTTTGAAAAGGTAAACAAAATTGACAAAACTTTAGCAAGATTAAATGGGTGGGGCAAACAACAGATACTTATTTCTCACAGCTCTGCAGCCTGGAAGTCCAAGATCAAGATTCCAGCCAACTTGGTTTCTGGTGAGTACTCTCCTTCTGGCTTATAGGAAGTAACGAAGGTCAAATAAGTACATAAGGCTGGGTCCTTGACCCAATAGGATTAGTGTCTTTATAAGAGATGACATCAGAGAGCTTGCTTCCTCTCTCTCTCATGCACACAGTGAGGAAAGGCCATATGAGCACACAGCAAGAATACAACCATCTACAAGTCAGGAGGAAAGTTCTCACCAGGAACTGAATCAGCCAGCACCTTGGACTTGGACTTCCAGCCTCCAGAACTATGAGAAAATAAGTTTCTGCTATTTAAGATACTCAGTCAGTGGTGTTTTCCTATAGCAGCCTAAGCAGACTAATACACCAAGCAAAGAAGACAAAACACTCAAATTACAAAAATCAGAAATAAAAAAGAAATGACTTTACAGAAATAAAAAGGGTTATAAGGGGTTACTATGAATAACTGTATGCCAACAAATTGGACAAATTTCTAGAAAGACATCAACTATCAAGAAGACTCAAGAAGAAATAGAAAATCTGAACAGACTTATAAGTAGAGATTAAATTAGCCATTAAAAAAAAAACTACCCACAAAGAAAATTCCAGGTCCAGATGGCTTCACTGATGAGTTCTACCAAACATTTAAAGAAGAATTACCACCTATACTTCACAAACTCTTTAAAAAAATAAGAAAAGAAGAAAAAACTTCCCAACCCAATCTATAAGGCCAGTATTACCCTGATACCAAAACCAGACAAAGATACCTCAAGAAATTAAAACTACAGAACCATTTCCCTTATAAATATAGGTGTAAAATTGTCAAAATATACTAACCAGATCCAGAAATATGTAAGTAAAGCTATATAGCATGGCCAAATGGGATTTATCACAGGAATGAATGCAAACTTGATTTAACGTTTGAAAATCAATTAATGTAATACACCATTTCAATAGAATAAAGGACAAAACCACATGATCATCTCAATATACAAAAAAAAGGCACATGACAAAATTCAACACTCTTTCTGGATTAAAACAAAACAAAAAACAAAAACTTAACGAACTTCCTCAACCTGATAAAAGACATCTATGAAAAACCCATAACAAGCAGCATAACTAATAGGGAGACCAAAAGCTTTCGCCTAAGAGTGGGAACAGAACAAGGATGTCTAATCTCACCAGTTCTAGTCAATATTGTGTTGGGGGTTTAGCTAGGGCAATGTGACAAGGAGAAAAATGTCATCCAGGTTGGAAAGGAAGAAGTAAAAATCTCTTTTTGCATATGACATGAATTTATATAGAGAATTATAACAATTCAAACTTAAAGAACACTTAAAGGAGTAATGTCAGGGAAAATGGCAGAGTAGATAGCTCAAAGGCCCATCTCTTCACAGAAACATCAAAAAATATCCAGAATAGATAAATCCATAGAAACAGAAAGCTGACTTGTGGTTGCCAGGTACTGTGGGTATATGGGAATAAGGGAGCAGCTGCTTATGGGACAGAGGGTTTAGTTTGTGGTG
Source organism: Balaenoptera ricei (assembly GCF_028023285.1). Classification (NCBI taxonomy): domain Eukaryota; kingdom Metazoa; phylum Chordata; class Mammalia; order Artiodactyla; family Balaenopteridae; genus Balaenoptera; species Balaenoptera ricei. The sequence continues at coordinate 78,920,973 of NC_082655.1, forward strand.
AAAGAAAGTGTTTTGGAACTAGAAGAGGTAGTGGTTGCACAACAGTGTGAATGTACAAAATGCCATTGAACTGTACACTTTACAGTGGTTAATCCCATGTAAACTTCATCTCAGTAAAAAACTGTTAGAACTAATAACTTCAGCAAGGTTGCAGGATCCAATATCAATATAAAATCAATTGTATTTGTATACACTAGTAATGAACAATCCAAAATTAAATTAAGAAAACAGTTCATATTACTACAGCATCAAAAATTACAAAACACTTAGGAATAAATTTAACAAAAAAGTGCGAAACATACTTTGAAAGTAGAAAACTTTGTTGAAAAAATTAAAGAAGATCTAAGTAAATGAAAGGACAACCATGTGCATGAATCAGAAAACCGAATACTGTTAAGATGGCAGTACTCCCCGAATTGATCTAAAATTCAACACAATCTCTAGCAAAATCCCAGATGGCTTCTTTGCAAAAACTGACAAGCAGATCTTAAAATTCTTATACAAATTCAAGGGACCCAGAGTAGCTAAATCAATCTTGAAGAAGAACAAAGTTAGAGGACTCAAACTTCCTAAATTCAAAACTTACTACAAAGTTACAGTAACCAAAACAGCATGACACTGGAATAAGGATAGACATATAGATCAATGGAATAGAATTAGGAGTCTGGAAATAAATCCTCACATTTACAATCAACTGATAATCAACAGGGCAAGACAATTCAATGAAAAAAGTCTTTGCAACAAATGGTGCTGGGGAAATTGGATATCAACATGCAAAATAATAAAGCTGGACCTTTACTTCATGCCATATATAATTATTAAAAATTAATTGAAATGGATCAAAGACCTAAATGTAAGAACTAAAACTATAAAAGCTCTTAAAAGAAAACAAAGGTGTAAATCTCCATGACTTTCAATTAGGCAACTGTTTGTTAGATATGACACCAAAAGCACAAGATACAAAGGCAAAAACTAATAAATTGGATACTATCAAAAAATTTTAAATTGTGCTGTAAATGAAACCATCCAGAATGTGAAATGGTAACCCATAGAATAGGAGGAAATATTTGCAAGTCATATATCTGAGAAGGGACTTATATCTAGAACATACAAGAAATCTTACAAGTTAATTAAAAAACAAACAAAAACAAAAAACCTCAACTTACAAATGGGCAAATGAACTGAATAGGCATTTCTCCAAAGAAGATATACAAATGGCCAATATGCACATGAAAACGTGTTCAACATCATTAGCCATCAACGTAACTCAAAACTACATTGAGGTACCACTTCACACACACTAGGATGGGTAAAATTAAAAGGACAGATAATGACGAGTGTTGGTGAGGATGTGGGGAGATTGGGACCCCTGTACACTTGCAGAGAATGTAAAATGGTGCAGCCACTATAGCCACTCACAAGGTTACATGTAGAATTACTCTTTGACCTGGCAAGTCTTCTCCTAGGTACACACCCAAGAGAATTGAAAACATATGTTCACACAAAAACTTGTACATAAGTAATTCATAGCAGAATTGTTCATAATAGTCAAAAAAGTAGAAACAACCTAAATGTCAATCAACTGATGAATGGATAAGTAAAATGTATAAACCATACAGTGAAAATGAAGTATTAACACAGTGCTGCAACTCTAATTGAAGTAGCTACAACACAGATGAACCTTGAAAGCATAGTGCTAAGTAAAAGAACCCAGACACAAAGGTTCATTATGTAGTTACCACAGTGATGCAAGCGAGGTGAGTAACTTTTCTATGCAGCTTAGTGTCCCAGATCCTGAGCTGTACATACTGGAACGCAGACAGACTAGTAAACCACTTGACATGCAGCTAAATAAGCCCATGACATTGATCACATATGTGACTGGAAAAAATTCAAAGAACACAGAGATTATGCTTTCAATGATGTGTAGAGTGAAAACAAACATCAAAACAGAGTCACAAATTCTCATACTGGAGACCAGAGATAGAGGTGGCTTTGCCTCTAATATCAAAATGCCTATTAAATTCAAGAAAAAACTATCTACCTCCATTTCAGGGGACTGAATCACTTGTCCCTTTTTAAAAATTTTATTTTTATTGGAGAATAGTTGATTTACAATGTTGTGTTAGTTTCTTCTGTACAGCAAAGTGAATCAGTTATACATATACATATATCCACTCTTTTTAAGATTCTTTTCCCATATAGGTCATTGCAGAGTATTGAGTATAGAGTTCCCTGTGCTATGCAGTAGGTCCTTATTAGTTCTCTATTTTATATATAGTAGTGTGTATATGTTAATCCCAATCTCCCAATTTATCCCTCCCCTCTTTGCTCCTTGGTAACCATAAGTTTGTTTTCTACATCTGTGACTTGATTTCTGTTTTGTAAATAAGTTCATTTGTACCATTTTTTAGAGTCCACAGATAAGCAATATCATATGATATTTGTCTTTCTCTGTCTGACTTACTTCACTCAGCATGACAATCTCTAGGTCCATCCATGTTGGTGCAAGTGACATTATTTCATTTTTTTATGGCTGAGTAATATTCCATGTCCCATTAAGAAGTTTAAATTTATCAAAAAGCTTTACTGAAAAAAAATCAAATTATTAAAAAATATTTTTTCCTCGGTATCCTGTGACAGAGAACTGGAAACATCCTCAGCAATCACCTTTGCGAGTCTGTATCAACAGGTCATGAGTCCACCGTGTACAGGATCTCCTTCCACGTTTGGACCTTATCAATTATAGCCTTCTCCACTCATTGGTCCTATAATTCCTGGATTTGGGATAGTAGGAATTGGTGGTAGAGAGTATTGGAGAGGTGTTTGCCGGTTTACACGGCATGTTTTCACGTCTTGGCTCACATAATCCCGCAGCAACCCTGTGAAACAGGTCTAATTCACAGATGTGGAAACTGGTGCTCTAGGAGGTTGTGTGCTGTCCTGTGCCTGTTTCATTTTCACTGCGTCTCTACTGCCCCATGAAATGCACACCAGACCGCGGGTCAGGACCTCCCTTTGCAAACACCTTGCACAGCCCCCCGGCCGCATAGGGTTGGACATATACTCCACGCCCCACCTAGATGACCTGTTTTTTAATGTCAGGGGAAGATCAAGTCAGCAAGTAAATATTCAAACAGTAAAGACTGAGAAAAATCGTATTTTTGGTGCAAAAGGCAACAGTACAACATTAGTGATGTCTGGAAGATAAGCGCCCCTTGTGTAAATTAGGGGAGGAGAAATAAAGCTTGGAAAAAAACCCTACTTTTGTGAGTGTGAAGGATGTTCATGCGTCTAAATGCATAATGCACAAACGTACATTATTTTATGCCTGGAATTTCGAGGTTGATATTGAATATTCCTGACGTTCCATCTAATTGAAGCCTGTATGACCCTGAGCGTATTCATCACAAAGGGCTTTCCGGACAGTTAGCTAAGAGCTCCTGTGAGGCAGGCCCGGAACCCAACGGGTGTGATTATCATTAAGCTCTTCAGACCTGAACATGCTGTGTAGAGAGACCCACACCCCTGCACCCCGTGTTTGTCACAAGAAAATCTGACATACTTAACAGCTCAAGTGAACAGCAATGCCGAATTGACACGCCAGCTGTGAAAACCTTCGGGATTGAATTATCGTTATTATTATTCCAGCCGCTCTTGTGTTAACGTGGCTTGAATCATCACCGGCTTTGGCTGAGGGTGCTGTGCCAGCAGTTAATTACAAAGTTCCAGCCTGAGTCTGAGCCTGTTACGGAGATGCCCAGCCGGTGGGCGCAGTCTTGAAAATCACTTTCAAATTTGCCAACTGGCCTGACATGTGCATCTTTCACAGGAGGAGGGAGGTGTCTTTGGCAGGTGGGCCCGCAAACGAATGTCTGCTGTGTGTTTCATCATGCTACTGGTTTCCATGCTTAACGACTGATAAAGAGGTTCTCTTTCTATTCTCACAAAGAAAAACAACAAGCTATTCTTAGATACACGCTTGTAAACCTTCCAAGGAGAGTTTTCATCCTTGCTCTTTTTTCTTTATGGCCAAGACAAATGTATCAGTATCTAATCTGCTTATGATTGTGGTGTTTTGGCACAGCGATTTTGATGGGATCAGAGGATTATCTTCAGCGTTGCAGACCTTTAAACTATTCATTTCATTTTTAGCACGTCAACCAAAGTGGCAGATATTTTTGTCAAAGGCATTTCCAGAAGCTCAGTTTATGACCTCTTTGGGATTATATGTCTGGAACGTATAACAGCCAATTTGGAATTATGGTAATAATCTCTTGCGTGCTCACAAAAGTGAAAATGGATTGAACTGGGACAGGCAATCACCTCCTGCTCTCCTCCAGCTAGAAATAATTTTGTAATTCATAGATCATCTAATAAAAATACACAAGAGGTATGTTTCCATCACATGTAAAATCTTTAACACTGAAACTTAGCAGCTAAAATATTTTTTAAAAATAAAAACCTGATGTGATAGCCCACGTCATCAGCACAATTGTAACAGAGCCAGTCAAATCATGCTACGAGTCTTATTATCGCAAAGGACCTGCCAAATTCCTGCCCGTGTGTAACAGGAGGCTGGGCCCGTCTATACTTCCTGCTCTCTAGGAATATACAAGTAAAGGCAAAACAAAAACCCAAGAAAGGGAATGCATATGATTTAATTCCTTTCTTGATGGCAGTGGCGGATTTCTCCATGCGGGGCATCTGTGACGTGAGGCCCACTTTCTTCATGGCCCCATAACGCCCAGCTCTTTGCACTGTTACCTCGTATACTGTGCTCCCTGAGAGGTTTTGGGGAACAACATCGGAGCCCCAAGACTGGTCACAGCAAATGACAAAGGTCGTCTCAGGGGGCAAGCGTCTGCAGGAATGTCATAGCCTCCACAGTGATTTCCCAACTTTTTATTTTTTTTAAAGCACAAACACAAAAAGATATATGCATGGTCTTCGAGATGCACTGCAGTTGCTCCAGGAATTATAAAGATAAACATAACCTCTGGGGCTTCCCTGATGGCGCAGTGGTTGAGAGTCTGCCTGCCAATGCAGGGGACACGGGTTCGAGCCCTGGATTGGGAAGATCCCACATGCCGCGGAGCAACTGGGCCCGTGAGCCACAACTACTGAGCCTGCGCGTCTGGAGCCTGTGCTCCGCAACAAGAGAGGCCGCGACAGTGAGAGGCCCACACACCGCGATGAAGAGTGGCCCCCGCTTGCCGCAACTAGAGAAAGCCCTCGCACAGAAAACGAAGACCCAACACAGCCAAAAATAAATAAATAATTAAATAAAATAAAATAAGGTACTGCTTACTTAAAAAAAAACAAACAGAAAAAAAACATAACCTCTGTATTCAAGTAGCTTTAGTCATTCTCCAGAAGTACCTGACAAGAAAATAACAGTACTGAGAGGCTGCCTCTGCTTCTGGTCCTGCTCTAGAATGATCTAGAATAGCGCTTTCCGATGGAAATGGAATGGATGTGTGCCACATTTGCAGTTATATATTTTCCAGTAGCCTCGTTGAAAAAGGAAGAGAAAAACAGTGAGGTTAATTCTAATAATGCATTTAATTGAACACTGTTCTAAAATATTATTCAACTTATAATCAGTATAAAAATATTACTTAAGGATTTTACATTTTTTTCATATTAAGTGTTTGAAATCTGCGGTATACTTTATACTTCCAGCACAACTCAATCCGGACTAGCCATACAGCAAGTGGTCAATAGTCGCACGTGACTAGAGGCCATTATATGCTACAGGGCAGGTCTAGATGGCAAAATATCAGTTTTGGACTTCTGGTGATTCATGTGATGAATTTGATCAGATGTCTTTTAGGCATTATTCACCCCAGAGTTCCTATTTTTATTTTTGACTACATTTGTTTAAATTTTGCTTCTTCATGGTTTCTTCCCTTGGTTGTAATGTCATCCAGGGGTGCCTTCTTAAGAGGTGACATATGCTAATTGAAACGGGCCCTTTGAAATAAAGGGTGTGACTTTCCTTGAGGATACCTAAAGATGCTGCCTGCTTGGGGATGTAATAAAGAAATCAAAAGATCAGTTGAGAATGAGGTATGAAAACAAAACTGTAGAGTTCAATTACAAATGTCTGACTAACGCAAACCCTGCCGGATAAAGGCGTAGGTTCCTAGCGTGCTGTCTGTGCCTTCTGTCAGCTGGACTCTGTCTTCCGTTCCGGATTCCTTGCTCCCCACTCCCCATATCCCCCAGATGATCTAGTCACACCGAATTATTTGCAGTTCCCTAACGTGATCATTCACATGCCTGTAAGGCAGGTATTTTTACCTCTTATGCCATAGGTAAAGAATGTCAGGTTCAGTGTGGTTGATTGACCTGCCCAAGCTCACACGTGTGTTCAGTAGCAAAGCCGGAAAGGAGATCTCCTGGCACCTGTGCTGTGCACGACCCACCCCATAGGAAGCAAGTAGATCCAGCCTCTGCAGACCCTTTGGGAGGGGCGATCTTAGCTCCTCAAATGACAGCTCAAGGATCCAACCTTGGTGACTGTTCGCCTTTAGCTTGCTGCTCTGTACGAGACAAACGTAATATTTTATTGCAAGCATTTGACTTGTGTTTTGCAGTAGAATACTATACACAGTCACCAAATACAAAGAAGTGAGAAATTATGGTTGTTTCCATTTCCATCCGTACTAAGTATTTACTTCCGTTATTTCAAAGGCAGATCAGTCTAAGAGCCTGACAAGGTAATTTGAGGGAACATTACAAATGATGCCTTTGAAACTACTGTGGTGGCTTTGGGTTTTTCTCCTGTTGTTCCCAAAAACCTAGTATTTTATGCAGGTGAATAAAAAGTTGTTTTTGTTTAGGAAATTGCTGGTATTAAAGGAGTGAGTCTGTTGGATAGCAAATATTTTAAAGGCAAAGAACACACCGTGACACAGAGAAATCATTTCTTCAGGATATGTTGCCTCTAAAATCCAAACAGGGTCACCAAATATTGTATTTCTCTATATACAGTGTGAAATACAAGGTGCAGCAAAGCAATATATCTCTCACTTTAGAAGAGATATTGCAACATATCAAAGATCCCTGGAAGCCTAGAATCTCCACTGGTGTGGCAGGTCCCTGAATTGTTTACTCTTTGGCATACATAAACTCACTAAGGCAGCTAGGATGTGCCCTACTTCCTTCTTACCGGGTCCAGTTATTTTAATTTCATCAACTTAATGGACCTCTATTATGTTCTGTTGGTTATCAGTACAATCTAGTTTCCGTTAGACCAATGTCCAACAGAAGTGTAATGTGAATTGTAAATGCAAGCCACCTGTGCCGTTTTAAATTTTCTAGTACCCACATTAAAGAGTAAAATGAAATCGATAAAATTACTTCAATGGTGTATTTTTAGCCCAATGCATTAAAAATATCAATATTATTTCAACATGTAATCAGCACAACATATTTTACATTTTTTATACTAAGTCTTGACAATCTGGTATGCATTTTATTCTCATGGAACATCTCTGTACCAGCGGCGGGACTAGTGGTCAGTCTCCACATGTGGCTGGTAGCTACCAAACCGGCCAGCACGGCTTTAGGCTGGGTTGTGACAGAGCAAGCAGAGGGGTTGATGAAGTCCTGACAAACTGTTTCCGGTTATCTATGCTGATATCAGGGGGAAAACACAGTGTTTGATAGCAAATAGGTGTCAGGGGCTGTATCTATTTCTGCAATAAAGATACAACACCTGGAACCACAGATGGGATTGCATCATCACCTGATTAGGTTGGCAGCAATATAGATGCTTTCCGCCATCCATCCGGCTTTTTATTGTCTGAAAAAACAAATTAAATGGAGCTACGGAAGGAATAACTATTCCTGCACCTCTCAGTTTGTTGATGGCAGCAAAAACTCTGTCATTTCCCTAGGAATGTGGTATTGCCTTTGGTTTACTATTTTGTAAACTATGTTGTTGCTAAGTACATCTATTCCTGTTATACATTCGGGGGGCTGGGGAGGTAGCCACAGGATGGGTCCGCCCTCCTGCTGGACTCTCTCTGAGATTGATTCAGCCGGCACTCCCTCCGTCACTCAACTTCCATACGCTGCAATTTTGACCATCGTACTACAGGGGTACTTTTAGTCTCTGGGTAATAGCAGCAATTTAAATCCAGTAAAAATAATCCCTAGAAAATGTGCATATTTTCTACTTCCTGGGACAGTCACCCTGATAAATGGCCAAGGTCCCTCTAGAGAAGGCTTGGGGGAAGAATCACCATATACAGAGTCCTAGCTCAGCTGGACCTCTGATCCAAAGGCTTCATCTCCAAGAGCTGGCTCAGATCTGTGAGTTAAATAAGCAGCCATAAATCCCCAAAACCAATCCACTGTTATCCCCAGGTGGGGTAGGAAAGACCCTGGGTTCCCTCTCCTCCTTGCCTCCAATCTCTGCTCAGTGCTCTCTATTTGAGGGGGCCAAGAGGAGGCCACAGGGCAGGAGAGCTCACTGATGACACAGTCAAGCCCGCAGAACAGACCACAGGGCAGAGGAGGGCGGAGAGCAGATCTGCAGAGGCCGACGGAAGTTCGCCAGCACAGACTCCAAACACACAAACACACTGATAAGTCTTTTTTTTTTACACAAATTAATTTCATTGCTGCTTTTACTTAGTGTGTATCTCGGAGACCATTCTGCATCGGTACACAGAAAGCTGTTTCTTACTTTTAATTACTGCATGTTGTTATCTATATTATGGATATATCATAACTTATTTTATTGGTTTTTATATTTCTATATTAACTACATAATTAAATATTTACTATATAAATTATATAAATGTATATTTATATATGTACTGGTTACATATTTGCTAGATAAATAAAAATTGGTTCCAAGCTTTTGCCATTGCAAGTAATACTTAGTGAATATGTGTATACGTATGTCACCTTACACACATGAAAGTGTAGGTATAAAATAAATACCTAGGGTGTTTTTTTTTTTTTTTTTTTTTTTTTTGACCACAACAAAAGCAACAATGATTGCAATTACCAAACATGAAACACACTCATACTATGTCATAGTATTGACATTCAGTCCAGTAATCCTCCACTGTAACAGCTCCTTTACTTTGCAGTGAAAATTGATTTGTATATTCTTTGCCTCTGAGTCCTTGTGGAATTTTTTTTTTTTTTTTTTAAATTCAGACAGAAAGTCACAAAAATTATACTCATCCTCATCAGTTCACTCAGTCCCATGTAATTAATTTTTTTTTTTCATCTTGATCTTTTGTTAGCACTTTTATGAGTTCATCAGTTTTTCATTAGAGTTCTGAAAATGCTTATTCATTCAGTTCAGCAGTACAGTCCGTTACCAGAAACCTGTACTTGTCAGAGTCTTTTCCATGTATTTCTTGAAGATGAAACCCTTTTATAGGAACATATTTGCAAAATCATCAGAGTACACCCAGAACTGTCTGTAAATGACAAAAGACTTAAAAATGACCACGGTTAAAGATTTGATGACAGTTCATAATAATGCAGTTGACAAGAAAATTAGTTATTTCTGAGATATACATTTTAAAGTAATAACTAGGATTATTACTTATAACATTATACCAGAACATATAAGATTTTTAGAAATTTCATGTAATGTCTGAAACATTTATATTAACATATTTCCATACATATTTCCATACAAGTACAAATATAAGATTTTTAGAAATTTCATGTAATGTCTGAAACATTTATATTAACATATTTCCATACATATTTCCATACAAATACAAATATGATTTTTAGAAATTTCATGTAATGTCTGAAACATTTATATTAACATATTTCCATACATATTTCCATACAAATACAAATATAAGATTTTTAGAAATTTCATGTAATGTCTGAAACATTTATATTAACATGTTTCCATACAAATAACCCAATGAAAGTTTAGTATTAGTTGTTTTGTTTGTTTTTTTATACTGCAGGTTCTTATTAGGCATCAGTTTTATACACATCAGTGTATACATGTCAATCCCAATCGCCCAATTCAGCACACCACCATCCCCACCCCACCGCAGTTTTCCCCCCTTGGTGTCCATATGTCCATTCTCTCCATCTGTGTCTCAACTTCTGCCCTGCAAACTGGCTCATCTGTACCATTTTTCTAGGTTCCGCATACATGCATTAATATACGATATTTGTTTTTCTCTTTCTGACTTACTTCACTCTGTATGACAGTCTCTAGATCCATCCACGTCTCAACAAATGACTCAATTTCGTTCCTTTTTATGGCTGAGTAATATTCCATTGTATATATGTACCACAACTTCTTTATCCATTCGTCTGTTGATGGGCATTTAGGTTGCTTCCATGACCTGGCTATTGTAAATAGTGCTGCAATGAACATTCGGGTGCATGTGTCTTTTTGAATTACGGTTTTCTCTGGGTATATGCCCAGTAGTGGGATTGCTGGGTCATATGGTAATTCTATTTTTAGTTTTTTAAGGAACCTCCATATTGTTCTCCATAGTGGTTGTATCAATTTACATTCCCACCAACAGTGCAAGAGGGTTCCCTTTTCACCACACCCTCTCCAGCATTTGTTGTTTGTAGATTTTCTGATGATGCCCATTCTAACAGGAGTGAGGTGATACCTCATTGTAGTTTTGATTTGCATTTCTCTAATAATTAGTGATGTTGAGCATCTTTTCATGTGCTTCGTGGCCATCTGTATGTCTTCTTTGGAGAAATGTCTATTTAGGTCTTCTGCCCATTTTTGGATTGGGGTGTTTGTTTCTTTGATATTGAGCTGAATGAGCTGTTTATATATTTTGGAGATTAATCCTTTGTCCGTTGATTCATTTGCAAATATTTTCTCCCATTCTGAGGGTTGTCTTTTCGTCTTGTTTATGGTTTCCTTTGCTGTGCAAAAGCTCTGAAGTTTCATTAGGTCCCACTTGTTTATTTTTGTTTTTATTTCCATTACTCTAGGAGGTGGATCAAAAAAGATCTTGCTGTGATTTATGTCAAAGAGTGTTCTTCCTATGTTTTCCTCTAAGAGTTTTATAGTGTCCAGTCTTATATTTAGGTCTCTAATCCATTTTGAGTTTATTTTTGTGTATGGTGTTAGGGAGTATTCTAATTTCATTCTTTTACATGTAGCTGTCCAGTTTTCCCAGCACCACTTATTGAAGAGACTGTCTTTTCTCCATTGTATATCTTTGCCTCCTTTGTCATAGATTAGTTGACCATAGGTGCGTGGGTTAATCTCTGGGCTTTCTATCTTGTTCCATTGATCTATGTTTCTGTTTTTGTGCCAGTACCATATTGTCTTGATTACTGTAGCTTTGTAGTATAGTCTGAAGTCAGGGAGTCTGATTCCTCCAGCTCCATTTTTTTGCCTCAAGACTGTTTTGCCTATTCGGGGTCTTTTGTGTCTCCATACAAATTTTAAGATGATTTGTTCTAGCTCCGTAAAAAATGCCCTTGGTAATTTGATAGGGATTGCATTGAATCTGTAGATTGCTTTGGGTAGTATACTCATTTTCACAATGTTGATTCTTCCAATCCAAGAACATGGTATATCTCTCCATCTGTTGGTATCATCCTTAATTTCTTTCATCAGTGTCTTATAGTTTTCTGCATACAGGTCTTTTGTCTCCCTAGGTAGGTTTATTCCTAGGTATTTTATTCTTTTTGTTGCAATGGTAAATGGGAGTGTTTCCATAATTTCTCTTTCAGATTTTTCATCATTAGTGTATAGGAATGCAAGAGATTTCTGTGCATTAATTTTGTATCCTGCAACTTTACCATATTCATTAATTAGCTCTAGCAGTTTTCTGGTGGCAGTTTTAGGATTCTCTATGTATAGTATCATGTCATCCGCAAACAGTGACAGTTTTACTTCTTCTTTTCCAATTTGTATTCCTTTTATTTCTTTTTCTTCTCTGATTGCCGTGGCTAGGACTTCCAAAACTATGTTGAATAATAGTGGTGAGAGTGGACATCCTTGTCTCGTTCCTGATCTTAGAGGAAATGCTTTCAGTTTTTCACCATTGAGAATGATGTTTGCTGTGGGTTTGTCATATATGGCCTTTATTATGTTGAGGTAGGTTCCCTCTATGCCCACTTTCTGGAGAGTTTTTATCAGAAATGGGTGTTGAATTTTGTCAAAAGCTTTTTCTGCATCTATTGAGATGATCATATGGTTTTTATTCTTCAATTTGTTAATATGGTGTATCACATTGATTGATTTGCGTATATTGAAGAATCCTTGCATCCCTGGGATAAATCCCACTTGATCGTGGTGTATGATCCTTTTAATGTGTTGTTGGATTCTGTTTGCTAGTATTTTGTTGAGGATTTTTGCATCTATATTCATCAGTGATATTGGTCTGTAATTTTCTTTTTTTGTAGTGTCTTTGTCTGGTTTTGGTATCAGGGTGATGGTGGCCTCATAGAATGAGTTTGGGAGTGTTCCTTCCTCTGCAATTTTTTGGAAGAGTTTGAGAAGGATGGGTGTTAGCTCTTCTCTAAATGTTTGATAGAATTCACCTGTGAGGCCATCTGGTCCTGGACTTTTGTTTGTTGGAAGATTTTTAATCACAGTTTCAATTTCATTACTTGTGATTGGTCTGTTCATATTTTCTATTTCTTCCTGGTTCAGTCTTGGAAGGTTATACCTTTCTAAGAATTTGTCCATTTCTTCCAGGTTGTCCATTTTATTGGCATAAAGTTGCTTGTAGTAGTCTCTTAGGATGCTTTGTATTTCTGCAGTGTCTGTTGTAACTTCTCCTTTTTCATTTCTGATTTTATTGATTTGAGTCCTCTCCCTCTTTTTCTTGATGAGTCTGGCTAATGGCTTATCAATTTTGTTTATCTTCTCAAAGAACCAACTTTTAGTTTTATTGATCTTTGCTATTGTTTTCTTTGTTTCTATTTCATTTATTTCTGCTCTGATCTTTATGATTTCTTTCCTTCTGCTAACTTTGGGTTTTGTTTGTTCTTCTTTCTCTAGTTTCTTTAAGTGTAAGGTTAGATTGTTTACTTGAGCTTTTTCTTGTTTCTTGAGGTAGGCTTGTATAGCTATAAACTTCCCTCTTAGAACTGCTTTTGCTGCATCCCATAGGTTTTGGGTCGTCGTGTTTTCATTGTCATTTGTCTCTAGGTATTTTTTGATTTCCTCTTTGATTTCTTCAGTGATCTCTTGGTTATTTAGTAACGTATTGTTTAGCCTCCATGTGTTTGTCCTTTTTACGTTTTTTTCCCTGTAATTCATTTCTAATCTCATAGCGTTGTGGTCAGAAAAGATGCTTGATATGATTTCAATTTTCTTAAATTTACTGAGGCTTGATTTGTGACCCAAGATGTGATCTATCTTGGAGAATGTTCCGTGCGCACTTGAGAAGAACGTGTAATCTGCTGTTTTTGGATGGAATGTCCGATATATATCAATTAAATCTATCTGGTCTATTGTGTCATTTAAAGCTTCTGTTTCCTTATTTATTTTCATTTTGGATGATCTGTCCATTGGTGTAAGTGAGGTGTTAAAGTCCCCCACTATTATTGTGTTACTGTCGATTTCCTCTTTTATAGCTGTTAGCAGTTGCCTTATGTATTGAGGTGCTCCTATGTTGGGTGCATATATATTTATAATTGTTATATCTTCTTCTTGGATTGATCCCTGGATCATTATGTAGTGTCCTTCCTTGTCTCTTGTAACATTTTTTAATTTAAAGTCTATTTTATCTGATATGAGTATAGCTACTCCAGCTTTCTTTTGATTTCCATTTGCATGGAATATCTTTTTCCATCCCATCACTTTCAGTCTGTATGTGTCCCTAGGTCTAAAGTGGGTCTCTTGTAGACAGCATATATATGGGTCTTGTTTTTGTATCCATTCAGCCAGTCTATGTCTTTTGGTTGGGGCATTTAATCCATTCACGTTTAAGGTAATTATCGATATGTATGTTCCTATGACCATTTTCTTAATTGTTTTGGGTTTGTTTTTGTAGGTCCTTTTCTTCTCTTGTGTTTCCCACTTAGAGAAGTTCCTTTAGCATTTGTTGTAGAGCTGGTTTGGTGGTGCTGAATTCTCTTAGCTTTTGCTTGTCTGTAAAACTTTTGATTTCTCCATCAAATCTAAATGAGATCCTTGCCGGGTAGAGTAATCTTGGTTGTAGGTTCTTCCCTTTCATCACTTTAAGTATATCATGCCACTCCCTTCTGGCTTGCAGAGTTTCTGCTGAGAAATCAGCTGTTAACCTTATGGGAGTTCCCTTGTATGTTATTTGTCGTTTTTCCCTTGCTGCTTTCAATAATTTTTCTTTGTCTTTAATTTTTGCCACTTTGATTACTATGTGTCTCGGCGTGTTTCTCCTTGGGTTTATCCTGTATGGGACTCTCTGCGCTTCCTGGACTTGGGTGGCTATTTCCTTTCCCATGTTAGGGAAGTTTTCGACTATAATCTCTTCAAATATTTTCTCTGGTCCTTTCTCTCTCTCTTCTCCTTCTGGGACCCCTATAATGCGAATGTTGTTGCGTTTAATGTTGTCCCAGAGGTCTCTTAGGCTGTCTTCATTTCTTTTCATTCTTTTTTCTTTAGTCTGTTCCGCAGCAGTGAATTCCATCATTCTGTCTTCCAGGTCACTTATCCGTTCTTCTGCCTCAGTTATTCTGCTATTGATTCCTTCTAGTGTAGTTTTCATTTCAGTTATTGTATTGGTCATCTCTGTTTGTTTGTTCTTTAATTCTTCTAGGTCTTTGTTAATCATTTCTTGCATCTTCTCAATCTTTGCCTCCATTCTTATTCCAAGGTCCTGGATCATCTTCACTATCATTATTCTGAATTCTTTTTCTGGAAGGTTGCCTATCTCCACTTCATTTAGTTGTTTTTCTGGGGTTTTATCTTGTTCCTTCATCTGGTACATAGCCCTCTGCCTTTTCATCTTCTCTATCTTTCTGTAACTGTGGTTTTTGGTCCACAGGCTGCAGGATTATAGTTTTTCTTGCTTCTGTTGTCTGCCCTCTGGTGGTTGCGGCTATCTAAGAGGCTTGATGGGAGGCTCTGGTGGTGGGTAGAGCTGACTGTTGCTGTGGCGGTCAGAGCTCAGTAAAACCTTAATCCACTTGACTGTTGATGGGTGGGGCTGGGTTCCCTCCCTGTTGCTGTGGCGGTCAGAGCTCAGTAAAACCTTAATCCACTTGACTGTTGATGGGTGGGGCTGGGTTCCCTCCCTGTTGGCTGTTTTGCCTGAGGCAACCCAACACTGGAGCCTACCCGTGCTCTTTGGTGGGGTTAATGGCAGACTCTGGGACGGCTCACGCCAAGGAGAACTTCCCAGAACCTCTGCTGCCAGTGTCCTTATCCCCACGGTGAAACAGAGCCACCACTCGCCTCTGCAGGAGACCCCCCAACACCAGCAGGTAGGTCTGGTTCAGTCTCCCCCAGGCTCACTGCTCCTTCCCCTGGGTCCTGATGCACACATTACTTTGTGTGTGCCCTCCAAGAGTGGGGTCTCTGTTTCCCCCAGTCCCATCAAAGTCCTGCAATCCAATTCCCACTAGGCTTCAAAGTCTGATTCTCTAGGAATTCCTCCTCCCGTTGCCTGACCCCCAGGTTGGGAAGCCTGACGTGGGGCTCAGAACCTTTACTCCAGTGGGTGGACTTCTGTGGTATAAGTGTTCGCCAGTCTGTGAGTCACCCACCCAGCAGTTACGGGGTTTGATTTTACTCTGCTTGCGCCCCTCCTACCGTCTCACTGTGGCTTCTCCTCTGTCCTTGGACGTGGGGTATCCTCCTTGGTGAAGTCCAGGGTCTTCCTGTCAATGATGGTCCAGCAGTCAGTTGTGATTCTGGTGCTCTCGCAAGAGGGAGTGACAGCACGTCCTTCTACTCCGCCATCTTGGTTAATCTCCTACCTAGGGTGTTTTGACTTATAATTTTGATGAAAATTCACAAAGAGCACTTCCCACTTAATTCTCGTATTCTGCAGACCAGAGTTTCTCAACGGGAATTTCACAGCATGTTATATGGTGGCTTACAGGTGTGTCATCAGTAATGGTGTGGAAGGGAGGGGTTCACCTGTACTCTGCACTTGGTATGTAAATATTATTTTCTATGTGGCCCCCCATGTGAAAAAGCACTGTGTTAGATTTCCATGACCTAATGTGCGTAAAGATGAAATCATAGTATGTAATGATATCAATTTCCTCCTCTCTTGCACCACCCCTGTTTCATCGACTATATTTCCTGATGTATTTCATGATTTACCTAGTGTTCCCTCTAAGTGTTTTCTGATGGGTGTGGTAGGCTGGCCACACCTGCTCTCCCAGTGGCTGTTTCCCTGTGTGGCGGAGACTCAAACGCTGAAGGCTCTATTTTGCAGACTTCTTTGTAGCCGGGGCTCCAGATGTGACTCAAATTTGACAAACCAGATGAGCTCTCGGAGGCAGAGGTCAGATGGAAAGTTCACTTTGCTGTTTCTGCTGGCAAGCGCGGTACTAGCGTGTGGATTTTCTGCAGCAGCTCCAGGTCCAGTGAACAGCGCCGTGAGTATTGAAAAGGACAGGGTATCTGTTCTGCTGGTGGGGACCACAGCGCAGGCCTAGATCTGGACCCGGGAGCAGCAGCTTGGCTTGGGTGGCTTCCTGGTCATAGAAGAACAGCAGTTCCCTTCCTCCAGAAGCCATGTAACGTGCTGTAATACATCTTTGCTTTGAAGTCCGTTTTATAACAGATTTGCTTCATCAAGTTTTTGAATTCATAAAAATACATCTGGGCTAAATTTTCACTGTCTCTTCCAATGTTTTTCTAAGTGTTCTTCACCTTCAGTTTGTTTTGCCTATTTCTCTTCTCTTCCTTTAAAAAACAATATCTTTTGGTGCAATCTATTCAGAGTGGAAGAATTTTGAAGTGGAAAGTTTTTCCTGGGCCAGTAGCAAGAAGGTCCATGAGGAAAGGCTTTTAAGGCTCTTAATTTTAAGTCTCTCAGGAAATCTTGGTACCCAATGACGTTCCTCAAGACACAGACCTCCCTGAGTGGGTGAGGAATCCTGGCCACCAAGACCGGCCTTGGCATTGCTGCTCCCCTCGCAGCCTCTCCTGTGCTCTGCCTCAACAGCAGACTGCTTCCTACAAACATGGTGCATCTGCCTCAGTCTCCTTCAATCCCGCGTGCCAAAACAAATCCCAGAAAGATCCCACAGCCTGTTCAGCCCCATGTTCCCACTGCCTTGAACATCAGATATATTTGGTTTTAGCTGGTTTTTTTTTTTTTCTTTTAGAATATGACACCTGCTTTGGAAAACCAGGTGGAAAACAGTGCTCAGGGAATTCTGTCCGAGATCCCCAGCCTCGAGCGTCTTCTCTCACAACCTCTGCTGGTCTCGCTTTCTACTTATGGTCAACCTTCCTCAATTCACGTGGTTTGAATTTAGAGAGTCTCCCAATTTAACTGAAGATGGGGGTTTTCATTCTGTTTTTCTCCCTCCTTCTTGTTGTTAGTAATTTATGAAGTTAGAAAGCGGTAGCGGCATCCACGTGTGGGGTGCTAGACCGAGACGTCCTGACCGTGCTGTGATGGGAGGGGGAGAATGCAGAGCGGACAATGAGCACCTGAGATGGAGTGAGAATCCCACGGACTGAGCTCCAGAGCGGTGGGGCCGGAGGGTGCCTAGGACAAAGATTCTCCGCATCTTTCCCAGATACAGCGCACGTCATAATTTGTGCGGCAGCACATGGGAACAAATGCACATCACTGCTCATACCTGCACAGCACCAACCCAGAGACTTTGGCCCCATGCCACCTTGACGCCGAGGGGATCATAGCTCAGCATCCTGTGACCATTTTCAGCACAAAAATTGACACCAGTAAGGAGGCACTGAAGGAGCAGAAAGTTAAATCAGATTTGGTGAGAAATGTGATATAGGTCCCTCCTATTCAGGACATAAGAAGAATAGCAGAGGTAATAAAACAGATGATCTTTAAGGCGGAGAGGAGATGTGGGATGTTTAATAACAATTATTGGATTAGCTGAATCTGATTCGTCAGACTCCACAAATACTGTGGAAAACCTGAACATAATTCTTACGCAGTAATTGTAAAATGATACGGAGGATCCATCTCTTAATCTTGGGTTTATTCTGCCGTGGTCCTATCAAAACTATTTTAAATTCTGAAAGAAAATGTTCGTCGTATATTAGATTCTTATTTTACCTTTTTAAAATCTGTTATTTTTTTTAAGTTTCCAATTAAAATTGGATGTTTTAGTGTAGTGTTTTTAAGCTAATTTATTCAGATAATCACTCTAAGTGTCCATCCCCCTTGCACATGTGCTGGTGGACACATGGACGAATGTGTGGGTGATGTGAAGAGACCGGGTGGAAGGGAGAAACAGGAGGTTCAACCTTTGATTACCAAGCACTGCACCATCCCAGGACCACCAAGGACCACAGGGACACGGATGGACATGGCACCTTGTCCAGCCTCTCTCACCACCCAGATCTGCTGTCAAGGATGGAGTTTGCTAGTCACAGAGCCCATGGAAAGAGGGGATGTAGAATGAAGAGAGGACATTCAACCATGGTCAATTCTTCTGCATAACTTCAGCTTCTCCAAGCAAGCCTCAAAGAGAGAGATAATAGAGTTGTATAAATAACCTCATTTGTGCTCCTAAAGCCGTGTTTCTCTTTTTTAAACCAATAAAAAACAACTGATTTTTCAGTCTTAATGATGCTTCACTTAGACAAATCTAGCATATGTGAATTTTGTTCACATTTTTCCCTACAACATAATTCAAATGGAAGCTCATCATTATCTCCAGATTTGGGGATAATAATTAGACACAAATAGACACAATCAGTCATTGTTTTGAGTAAATTCTCATCATATTTTCCATTATAACTTTATTATTAAAGCAATGTTTTATACATCATGCTTACCTTCTTGGTTTTTAAATATTTCTCAGTATGCAGGGATTGATTTCTACAGTATAATTGTTGATAATATAAAAAATTTCAAATCTGAATAGTCTTAAAATGGTTAACTTAAATGAAACATTACCAAATAAATATTGGAATTCTCATTCACAGTAATCCAAGAACATAGGTCAAAGTTTAAGAACAATTAAACCTACACTCATATTAAATTCACAGTAAGTATGAAACTCTGCAATTTCTGAAATTAACCATGAAAGCAGAATAAATTACTCACCTGTGACAAAGTCATTGTTTCAATCAAACAATATTTTGAGTTAGGAGCAGTGAGTTGTAATTTTCAAAAGAGGTAGCTATTAAGAAACTCCAAAAAATATAGTTCATTCCATTTGTTATTGTCATAAAAGTTATTATATTTAAATTTATTTTTTACTATTAAATTATAGATACTAAACTGATGTTTAACCAACATTGTCTGCATTCCTATGGTATCAGTAATACTTTACATACTATTTTAACCAATATTAAGTGAGTCCATATATATTCCTCTTAATGACTGACTGAATTTTGCACATTATGGAGCAGAAGTAGGAAATAACCATCTGGTCGGACAATGCAAGGTCTCCTGTATCCCTTTACTTAGAGGGATATGTATGCTTTTTAAAGAACTTAAAAGGTTTACTTTTATGTCAGCAGACCTATTTGTTTTAACTCCTTTTCCCACTGTGAATATAGTGTCTATGCTATTTTAAGCTGTCTATTTAATTGTTCAAAGAGAAATTGTTGTGTCTTCACAGGTACTTTATGCAGATTGTAGTTTTTCAAGATCTGATGTTTTCATAAAACAACAAACACATTACAAGGTTGACTACAATGTCAGTCCAAACATCAATATCTAGGAACCATCAGCAAAGAAATGAAGAAAAGAAAAACCTTACCAATTTTTAAAATCTTCACTTAAAATATCACTCACAAAATATTTTTTAAAAATTACTCTTGTGCACATATTAAAATACGACTTCAAGTAAATTATTTCAATTACCTTTTTTAGAGAAATTACACACTAAGTAGGCTGGGACATGAGAATATACACTTACAATACACTTACAATAACTGTCTTTTACTAAGCTCTCCCTTCTCACAACATGCCGTTACGCTGGAATAATTGAGTTTTATTTTACAGGGATGATCATTTTCCTGAAATAAACAGTGAAGATGTCTTTCTCCGTTCCAGACGTAGACTGCACCTTCATATGGATACTGGCCAAGGAAAGCACATCTATCATAAAAGAACTTAGTGGAATAAACTGAATGAGAAACAACCTTAAGGTCTTTACTAATGCAAACACCAAGAATGAAACCTTATGAACAGATGTGTATTATTTCCCTGATCCAGAATTAATACTGAGAAATACTTTGTTAAGATTATTTTCCCTTCAAATACAATCATGAGTCAATCGCGTTTGCTTCCCCCCAAACCTGCACCCAGAGGTTAGAATCTTTACTGACAGGATTTATAGACTGAGTTACTCTATCAAGTGCTCTTTTGTGACTTCATATACTATCCATTCTCAGATCCTTCCCAAGACTCAAATTAGAATATTAATATTCTAAATCAGGTTCCTGTTTAAAGCAAGCAACACCCCTTGGTCTGGCTAGTTGTACTTACCTGCTCTAGAACTTTATGCATGAAAAGAGGAAGATTCACCATGGAGAACTTCTCCCCTCTCTTCCAGATGAGCAGTAAGCATGGGTGGTCAGGAAGCTCATCCCTGTCACCTCCAATTAATGTGGACCGGGAAGGGGTTCCACCCTCCCATCAGGGCACATTAACACTTTTCATGCAGGATAGTAATGACCATTTAGCGTGTTTTCCAGAAGACAACATATAGATAATTAGAACATCATCCTTAGGCAGCCTGTTAGAGTATTTGAACAAGGGATTGCATAAACTTTTTGTAGAATTAAATGCCTTGAATCCCCTCACCGTGCAATGTCACTAATATCCTGAATCTGAAGCACGTGGGCCAGCACACGGGTCAGCATGGCATGTGGGTCAATACACTAAGGTAGGATTAGTGATCAACATTCTCCCAGTTGGACACTCAAAAGCAGATTCTCCACGGACCACAAAGACTCCTTTGTGACTACACTGCACAAACTGGTGTGTATACAGATGGTCTCACCTGCCGTGCTGCAAATTACGTGGTCAAAATCTCTTTCATTTGTTCTAAACTGTGTTCAGTATTTTCCCCTTAAGTATCTTTGCTGTAGACATCTTCTCTGTGTAACTAATTGACCATAAGGCAACTTTGCCATAAAAGATCAAAATAACAGAAAATAAAAGAGGGACATTAAAAAAAGACATAATGAAACTCGAGGAATGAATAATTGAATGAATAATTGAATAAAATTGAAGACTTTATTGTGAAATACAATGTATTTGAATACTTTAAAATGTGTGTAGATACATGGCAGTACTGCACAAATAACTGATCTTTGTTGGTAGGTTGGTCCTAAACCATTGTCTTCCAAGTCTTTCTTTCCTTCATAGTATTTTATACATTTATACATTCTTTCTTCTGTTTTTTGCTTGCTGATTTATCTCTTTGTTCGGCATCACACTTTCTTTTTCACTAAAATTTCTTCTTTCATCAAGTGAAGGCTCAGTTTCCAAACACCGGGATGCATATTTGTAACTGAACTTTGTCTTGTATTGTGAAACCTCTAAGCTGTTGTTTGTTCTTGGAGTACTGTCGGTGTCCCTTGATAGATGGTCCAAAGTTCTATGGGAGATGTGGTTTCCACTCTGCTCCCTCCAGGCCCTCGGCCTCTTTCTCCTCCAATGATATGTGTTTCAAAGCAAGAAACCAGCTCTTGGGGCCAATCATCGTTATCTGTCAGTTTGACAAAGTCGTCAATAACTTCACCGACTAAAGAAATGCTAACACATTTCAACCAGTGGAAACCAAACTGTCAACCAGTTATCTTTTGTGGCAAAATTGCCTGACAGCCAATTAGTCACGCAGCTTGTGGCAAAGAGACTTACGATGAAAGTACCTAGAACTGTCCTCAACAGCTCTTTTTTTTTTTCTTTTTCTTTGTTTGGGGGGACTTTGAATTTTAAAAACAATCATTAAATAATAGACATGTGTGGTGAAAAAACTTACACACATTTAAATTAGGTTTATAAGAAATACTATTTGTCTAAAATAGTAAACAGAGAAATAAAATTGAAACGTGTAATCTTCAAAATAGAGATATGACGAAGTACGGCCGAAATCTAGTGTCCTGGGGAGGCTTCTGCAGGAAGGGTTTCCTTAGCCTGACTGCTTAGCCTGGCATGAGGTCCGTGACATAAGAAAGAACTGGGGAGAGACTTAGGGGCTTATCACAGCCTCAGGAGCACACCCCTCCCTCAGGAGAGCCTCAGCTGGCAGATGGCGGGGCACCCCACTACACTTCCCCTCATCGGGTCTGCCGCTAGAAAGGTTAGCTCTTCCGTGTCTGTGTCTTTGAGCCAAAGCTACAAGAAAAAGAAAGCCTATATGCAAACTCATTTTAAATGAAATAAAAATGAAATGAAATGAAATGAAATAATAAGATAAAATAAAATAAGATAAAATAAAATAAATAAAATAAAATAATGATAACTCCTTTCCTATCATTTTTGGTAATTAGAAAGGATTTTTTTCCCTATCAACACTAGATGGTGTGTGCCCGGCTTTTCTTAGGTGGTCTGGTTCACGTGGCATACTGTCTGCTTTGGGGGAAGCTTTCTTCAGTCCTCAGTCAAAAAAAATGTGATTTGAAATCACAGCCAATCTACTGAATGTCAAGATTTGAAACACCATAGAAATGTTATTTTATATTAGTTGTATTTTGTTCACTTTCATATATTTTTATATCTATCTGGAAGATACTGGTTTAACTAAAATTTATCTCTCTTTCTTTCTGTCTCTCTCTCTCTGTCTAATATGACAACTTCCTTGCGTAAGGCCTTTTAAATTAATTTATGTATGTAAACAGAAGGTTTAGCTGTAAGGGCAAGTATACCTTTGCATTTTATGAAGGCCAATGGGAATAATGAAATTAACCATTATGTAATTGAGTCAAGCAAGTTACATTTTCTTCTTTCAAATTTTATTTTGAAAAATTTCAAATCTATAGAAAAAGCAAAGATGACTACAGTAGGACCACTACACAGTGAACAACTGTGTACATTTTATGTAGATTCACCAATTGTAACATTTTGCAACATTTGCTTTATCTTTCTCTCCACATAGGTAATTACACAGATACATAGGTATATATACATACGTATGTACACACTTGCAAACATACATACCTTTTTTGTAACCATTTAAAAATAAGTTGTAGACATCACTACACTTCACCTCTGAATGTTTAAGTATATATCTTCTACCATTTCCCTACATGAACAATACCATTTTCATATGCAAGACATTTGGTATTGATACAGTAATATTATCTAATATAGAGTGAATACTTAAATTTTTGCAATTACCCTAAAATATCCTTTACAATTCTTTGTTTTTTAAAATCCAGTGTTCAATCAAAAACCATGTGCTACATTTGGCTGCCATGTTGCTTTTGTCTCTTTTTATCTAAAATTGTCCTCTCCACCATTTTCTGTCTTTCATTGTATTTCACTTCTTTGGAGTCCAGACTAGTTGATTTGTAGAATGTCCCACAATCTGGATTTGTCTGACTTTTTTCACTCACGATTAGATTCAGGTTAGAATTTTTGACAAGAGTACCGTAGAGGTGATATGTGTTTTCCATGGCATCCCATCAGGAGGCACATTTGTCATTTGTCCTACAATTGGTAACGTCAACTTAGACCCTTTGATTAAAGTGAGTCTACCTGAGGTCTCCTTTGTAAAGCATTTCAATTAATAACTAAATTGTGGGATGATGCTTTGGAAAAACATGAGTATCTTGTTCCTCAACAACTTTTCATCCAATGGATGTGCTGCTTCTTGGGGGAAGCTTTTAAGAAACCAATGTTTTCCTTACTCTTTTTCTGTTTCCACTGGCTGGGTCCAGGTGATGCAGAACCATAGGGGGTGGTGGAGCCAAAGGACCGAAGAAGGCTGGGCTCTTTAAGTCACAACATGGAGGAAGGTCACCTGTGACACAGGACCTCTGCTCTGGGACAATGCACAACCAATAAACCCCTACGCTGTTAAGACTCTGACATTTTTGGTCTATTTGAAATTGCAACTAGAATTACTCTAAATAATGTACTTAGTTCAACACTTGTTTTTACATCATTTTGAAGTGCTGGTTTTCATTTGGATTTATTTGGATACTCAGGTTTAATGGCCATGATAGCTGAGGAAGATACTTCATAAAATTACATAGACATCCAAAGTGGGAAAGTGCATCGTTGTTTGAGCTAACTGGATTTTGCTACTGATTTTTCAGTGCCATTCATTCACTGCAAAGGTTTGTTTTTCACTGCTGTTGTTGTAATTCAGTTTATAATTATGTCAATAAGTTGTTCTTGAAAACAAATAGGGAAGGTGTTCGGTTTGTATTTTAACAAATAGAATGAATATGCATTAAAACTATTCATTTGGAGTTTTTACAGAGGTTAGAAAAATGTTTCCAAATTTTTAAAGTTTATATTCACAAATATTTTTATAGGTAGCACATATGTTGTTTCCAGCAACTAGTATTATAATGGAGGAAATATTTCCAGATAGCTGCTTTCAAAATTCTCTGTCTATGGCATGGGTTTCTTTTGAAAATTAGTGAAAATTTATACTCTTTTTTTAAAGTCACTTTAATCTTTAGAGAGTGATTAAATGCATTTTTTTAAAATTTGTGCTTGGTAGCATAATACTAGTCAATAACAACATAGAAAATGTCTGCAAGTTTGCAATGCCATTTTCAAAAATTTATTTATTTATTTTTGGCTGTGTTGGGTCTTCGTTGCCGTGCGCGGGCTTTCTCTAGTTGCAGCGAGCAGGGGCTGCTCTTCGTTGCAGTGTGCAGGCTTCTCACTGCAGTAGCTTCCTTTGTTGCAGAGCACGGGCTCTAGGCACGTGGGTTTCAGTAGTTGTGGCTCGCGGGCTCAGTATTTGTGGCACATGGGCTTAGTTGCTCCGCGGCATGTGGGATCTTCCCGGACCAGGGCTCGAACCCGTGTCCCCTGCATTGGCAGGCAGGTTCTTAACCACTGCACCACCAGGGAAGCCCCCCATTTTTAAAATAAAAGAATAAGGTTAACATTTTTAAGTTCAATAACTCTTTTAAGTACTTCATGAAATAATGAGTCATGTGTTAAAAATATTTAGCGATCACTCCCTATTTCATTACAAAATATTGTAAGTATTTTTAAAGGTTTTAAAGTTTATACAGATATGGATGTTGTCCTGTAGAACTTTGTACATTCCTGCTTTCAGCTTCTTTGCTACAGTAACCTGTCTATGAAAAAGTTAGTGAATAAATATAGAGGCTTTAGCTCTGTAACCTTATCCTGAGATCCTCTATTATTCCAGTCAGAGCAATCACTTCATTAATGATTACATTCATACATCTTTTCCACAAAATATAATTTTATTAAAAATATCATTCACTTCTTATATCTTCTCTGGTACCTCTTTCCTTTAGTGATCCAGAAAAAAGTGGATTTGCATTCCATAGTTGCTTCATTGAACATCACAACTATAACACATTAGAAGCATGTTTACTTCCAACTAACTGTATAGCTAGCACTTGTGCAAAACTGCATAATTTATTCTAGTATACACTTTTTCAACTTTAAAGCAATATTTTCTATGTGTCTTCCAGTTATATGAGTATTTGCTCACAAAGGAATACTTAGTTTTCATGTTGTTATCCATTTGTTACTTTAGCCACTTTTATTGCTACAATAGGAAGAACAAATGTTTCTCCAACATTGTGTTGCTTTTTGTCTTCAGCTATTAGTTAAAAAGAAGAAAATCTCAAACTTTTAAACCTTTAGCATAAGGTTTGGTGAAGTTTTATAAAATACGGATTGTGTGTTAAATAATTTATACTTGGTAAAAATAGGTAGACTTTTTTTTTATAATCTATTTGTTCAGTTTTTAGATGCCTTGCACATCTTTGTGCCATGGCTTCATTCTACTTTTTGCTCATATCTAAAGGTACCACAGAGACTTTAAGAAAAATTTTATGTTAAAGACAGTGAGTGTAAATCCATATTCTGAACAGTCTTCTTGATAATTGAGTTTTTGGGGTTTTTTTTTCATGACTTCTTGTCAACTTTCCATTTATTTTTACCTGTAACATGGCCAAAACACACCATTTCTTTTCTTATTTTTTTACACTAAAAACAAATAGAAAAAAATAGAGATTCTAATGTTTCCTTCCTAAATAACCCATTGGATCATGTTACACCCCTTTGGTTGTATATATTCTTCTTTGGGGACTCACTGGTATTGCTGGTAAATACAACAACAGGGACTTTCAAACACTTTCTGATATGACAACAATGAGAATATGTTTTATATTGTGGCCCTACTCGTACTCACACGCTATGAATGAATATAATTTTTATACAATATTATTACACTATGTGCGACGCACTGTAACAAGTTTATTATTTTATTTCACTACAGTGGCTTTGACCTACAGTTTGAAAAAGACTGTTGCCATGTCTGCACACCTCGGTCCTTGGGGGGAAACTGTAGTTACAGCAGCAAAAGCAAGTGTTTTGGAGTCAGACTGGGGTTAGAAACTCAGTTTGCTCGTTACACAGCCTTTTGACACTTTAAAACTTATTCAGTGTCCCTTCTCTCACTTGCCTCATGTATAAAATGAGAAGAATCCTACTTATCTTGTGCTAATTTTGAATGGAATAAAATAACGTTTGTAAGCATCTAACACCATTCCTGGCACATAGTAAGCACTCAATAAATAAATGATAATCATCACTGGTAGTAGTATTATAATAGTAATATGCCTAACATTCTTTTTTAATAAATGTATTTATTTATCTATTTTTGGCTACATTGGGTCTTCATTGCTGTGCGCAGGCTTTCTCTAGTTGCGGCGAGCGGGGGCTACTCTTTGTTGTGGTGCGCGGGCTTCTCATCGCGGTGGCTTCTCTTGTTGTGGAGCACGGGCTCTAGGCGCACGGGCTTCAGCAGTTGTGGCACGTCGACTCAGTAGTGGTAGCTCGCGGGCTCTAGAGCTCAGGCTCAGTAGTTGCGGTGCACGGGCTTAGTTGCTCTGCGGCATGTGGGATCTTCCCGGACCAGGGCTTGAACCCGTGTCCCCTGTATTGGCAGGCGGATTCTTAACTACTGCACCACCAGGGAAGTCCCTGCCTAACTTTCTAATAGGAAATATGGGTGGGTAAAGAGAAGCCAGAAATGGTAACTATGGGGAAAATTTTTTTAAAAGAACAGTGGTAAGAATTTGGGACCAGAGGAAGGATGGGAGAAGACAGAGAAGTTGGCGTGGCTTCTCATCCCAACCTCCTGAGCCAGGCCCCTCCCAGGGCTGTTCCCGGGACCGCCCACTGCAGAGTGCTGAGAACCTGTTCTGATTCTACCACCGCTTCTAGAATGCCAGGGAGCCCTCCTTAATCTTACAATAATCCTGTAAAATGTAAGCAGACCCATTTTGCCAATGAGGAATGTCAGCCTCCGAGGCATGGTCTGTGCCTACAGAAGTGGTGGAAATGGTACCCCATTGCCCTAATGGGTCCTCTAATTTTACAGTCCGTTGCCCTTCCACACTTATCTTTCTGGAAGGGGTACAAGCCCGCTGGGTTAGGAGGTGGGAAGCTATGACACATGGCTCAGGATTTCTCCAGATGCAAGGAACCCCGTTTTGCCTGTTTCCCTAAATTCCAAAATTGTCTAAGATAGCTGTTCTACAAGAGGTCTGTCTGGGGAGTAGCAGCTTGAAAACCCATGTCTCCTGAAGAACTCAGACAGGCTTCTGATCAAAGGACACAAGAGAGGGGACCAGGGGCTCCTGGAGGTGACGGGAACGACGGGCTGGAACGACCAGCTGACTCACTTCAGGCTTGGAATCGTGATGCTGTATTCCTTGCAGGGTCTGCTACAATATCCTGCCCCTCGCTATTCCTGTGCCGTCTCAGGACTGTAAAGTTTCTGGACCTTCCTCAGTTTTCAGTAATCTTACCAGTCAAGCTGAGTTTGCAAGTTCTCTGCCTTCTTTCAGGTCTTCAAGCTGGATCCCCATTTCATAGATAAGCTTCAGTGGTTACTTCCATGGAATTTTTAAAGCCCATGTCTTCCAACAGGTTTTAGTTTCTGTTAAATGCAGCCTTTCTCCAAAATGATGTGCTTTCAGGTTTTATAATCCATTGCCACATCAATATCTTATATTGACCTGATCTGTTAGCAATTCTGCAAAATTATATATATGTCTACTAAGTATTTTGTTATAATTAGTGGTGTTATTCTGAGATTTTATCTCCCAGGAGATGACAGAGAGAAAGAGAGTATTTCTACAGTGAATTATTTGTTTAGTTTCTTATATCAACATGTGGCTAATCTATCAGTTTCCCACTCCTAGTGGGACCCCTTCCACCCTGCAATGGTAATGACCAGCAGTGCTCATTCGTTCTTTCATTCTCAGGACAATCCCTGCTTTTCCTAGAACTAGTCAGCTTACTCAAAATTTCCTGGGGCTTCCCTGGTGGCGCGGTGGTTGGGGGTCTGCCTGCCAATGCAGGGGACACGGGTTCGAGCCCTGGTCTGGGAAGATCCCACATGCCACGGAGCGACTAAGCCCGTGAGCCACAACTGCTGAGCCTGCGCGTCTGGACCCTGTGCCCCGCAACGGGAGAGGCCCACGTGCCGCGATGAAGAGTGGCCCCCGCTCTCCACAAATGGAGAGGGCCCTCGCACAGAGACGAGGACCCAACACAGCCAAAAATAAAAAAAATAAAAAAAAAAAATTTCCTATATCATGCCATCTCTTCTTACAAAGAAAGAAGAACACATATCAATACTTTATAAGTCAATGTGTACTTGATAGAAAAAAAATCGAATACTCAGATGCATCAGTACTCTCTCAAAGTTCATTAAAATAAATGTCCTATGATATGTCCTTTAGTTGTAGTAAAAGTAGCTCTTATATACTTTATTTTTAACCTTTCTCTCTTTGAATATCATTCACAGGCACAGACTCAACTTCTTATATAATGATAATAACTTTTTCTTACTGATGTTCAAGTATTCACAACTTAGCTACTAGTAGCAGCTTTAAGATGACTCTTTGTCCTTTCAACATTATCCTAGACAATATCTTAAAGTATCTTTGCTTACTTGCAAAAATAAAATATCCCCCGATCCTCTGGATTTGTTCCTGGTCCTCAAAATGGAATGGGCTACTCTCAAAGGGGTCCACGTTCCTTTCTCTGGAAAATAGTCTAAAGGAAGGTGTATATTGGTGGTTTCGCCTGAGTTCTGCTATCTGGCAGTAAATTAAGCCACTTAACTGAGGACAATAAATTTTTTTCAGAAAAAAAATGCAAATATTAGTTCCCAAGTTCACATGACATTTCCAAATTAACTCTAAAATTACTAAATCATATCTTTTAAAGATTTTGTTCCAATATAAAAATTGCAGCTTTCTACATTATTTATATTTAACCTCTTACCTATGAAAATAATGTTTCATCTACATGAAGGTCTGTTACGTGGACTAGAGAAACTACCTTCATTTCATTGTCTATAAGAAATATCATAAAGAGTGAAGTGCACGGCACTACTCAGAAGCTTTGATCTGTTAGTTATATGTTACACTGTTAGTTATGTTATACATTTAAGTGTAACAAATTAATATGCAATACTAAACTGTGCCTTGTATAGCTTAATTCCTCTCTTGAAACACAGGCCAGGTAATACACAAGAAACTTTAATTATAGCACTATGCCCTCAACATGCACCTGTAAAATGACGGGGAAAAAAAAGAAAAGAAAAAGAAATCCAATAGAACAGCCTCATGAGCAAGAAACCTTCCATAGTAGGATTTAAAGCATATTCAGTTGTTGGTATTTTTCTAAAATAGGTTGGTATGTGAGCAGTTTTGCTTCCCTTCATACTGTTGCATGTAACATCACAAAGCCCAGTTTCTGGAAAATGATTTAGAGCAGCTAGACTGAATTATCAAGGAGTCTGCCAAGATTCTCTGGCATTTGGGATTTGGCAGGATGTGGCAAAATAAATTGGCTTAGACAATTCTGGGTTTTGCTACATACCCAAGTTCCTGAGAAGTAATTTCAAATGTTCCTCTGACCGCAGACTTCCCTCCACATCTCTTGATTATGTTACTTTTTCATCTGCCTGGGTTAGAACAGCAAATCAGACAAGCTTGGGATGAGATCTAATGTCATGCTTCCTTATTCTGTTTCAGTCAACTCTTTCATATTTTCTTTAAAAAGCTAACGCAATTAAAATTAATACTTTAAAAAGTAAACCTACCAAATATGGGTCATTTCTTAAACAACTTGATTTTTTTAATATTGGTTTTAGGTTCTTGGAAAAGCTCAGGGGAAGGTACAGAGATTTCCCATATAACCCCTACCCCTACACATGCAGACCCTTTCCCATCATTAACAACTCCTACCAGATGGTATATTTGCTACAACTGATGAGCTCCATTGACACATCAGTATCACACAAAGTTCATCATTCACATAGGGTTCACCCTTGGTGTTGTACATTTTATGAGTTTGGACAAATGTATACTGACTTGTTTCCAACAATATAGTAAGATACATAGTAATTTCACTGCCCTGAAAATTCTCTGTGTTCTGCCTTCCTCCCCACTTACACCTGGCAAACACTTATCTTTTTAATGTTTCTATTTGCCTTTTTCCAAAATGTCATATAGCTGGAATCATACAGTAGGCAGCCTTTCAGATTAATAATATGAATTATAGATTAGCAATAAGGCTTTCACTTAGTAACATTTAAGTTTCCTCCATGTCTTTTTATGGCTTGATAGTTCTTATTTTGGGCGCTAACTAATATGCCATTGTCTGGATGTACTCGTTTATTTATTAGTTCACCAACTGGTAGACATCTTGGTTGCTTCCAAGTTTTGGCGATTACAAATGGTATAAACACTCATGCGTAGGTATCTGTGTGGCTATAAGTTTTCAAATCCTTTGATTAGATATTAAAGAGCACCATAGCTGGATGGCATGGTAAAAGTACGTTTGGTTTTATAAGAAGCTGTCAGGCTGTCTTCCAGAGTGGCTGTACCATTTAGCCCTCCCACCAGCAACGTATGAGAGTTCTTGTTGTTTCACCTCCTCCCCTGTATCCGATGTTGTCAGCATTTTGCATTTTGATCATTCTAATAGGTACGTAGTGGTATCTCGTTGTTATTTTAATTTGCATTTCCTGAGGACCTATGATGGGCATCATCTTTCCGGATGCTTACTTACCATCTATCTTCTTTGGTGAAGTGTCTGTTAAGGTCTGGGCCCATTTTTTTTTTATTCTGGTATAGTTGATTTACAATGTTGTTTTAGTTTCAGGTGTACAACAGTGATTCAAAATTTTTATAGATTATACTCCATCTATGGTTATTATAAAATATTGGCTATATTCCCTGTGCTGCACAATATATCCGGTAGCTTATTTATTTTCTACATGGTAGTTTGTACCTCTTAATCCCCTACCTTTATCGTTCCCCTCCCCCCCTCCCCTCTCCCCACTGGTAGCCACTAGTTTGTACTCTATATCTGTGAGTCTGTTTCTGTTTTGTTATATTCATTTTTTGGGTTTTATTTATTAGATTCCACATATAAGTAATTTCATACTTTTCATACAATTTCATCCAATTATTTCAAAATAATTCCTTTTCCCTTTTCCGTGCGGGAAATACAAGGGGATTTCCCCCTGATATCTTCTGTGGGAATTTGGTCAAGTTCCTGGAGGTAAAGCTCACAAAAATGTGGGACCCCCCCCTCCAAGACTCCACTCCAGATTTCCAGTGGAATTGTCCACTCTGAGCTGCCAGCAATCCATCGATTATAGTTTAGCTTTTCCTACTCAGCGCTGGTTTTCATGGAGTTTCAGCTCCTGTGTTGCTGCGTTGGTAAACTGCAATTCTCTGTTTTTGCTTGTTGGTCTCTTTAATTAGGGAAACAGCCATTTGCCTGTGGCTTCACTTCTCTTACAGATCTAAGAACTGTTATTTATTTTTCAGTTTGTTCAACTTTTACTTGTTAAGACAGAATGATGACTTCCAGGCTGCTGACATGTGGAACCAGAAACTGGAATTCCCTGGGTCATTTTTCAGATTTGTAACTTCCTGTGCAGCAGGTTTTCCTCTCATTCCAACATAGTCACGCATCCTCTGCAGAGGGATGTTTAGACCCCGCTTGCTGTTTTCTCTCCATTATTCAAAGCTGGAGGACTATTTACTCCTAAGCTTTGAAATAATCATTATTCACATGTATAAATGTTGCTTATCGTAGACAATGCGGAGGAAATGTTGTTGTGGAAAAGATTTTCCCCCCATATTGCATCATAGAATATTTGCCGGGCTCAAAGGACCTTGTAACTCACTACAAAATTCAAGTGTCAAAATGAGTGGTGAAGACACTTCGTGTTATTGGAGCTCAGGGAAGCATGGAATGGGCATTGCAGGGGCTTGTAGAGGGAGTGGGGCTTGTAGGAGCCGGGAGGGACGGATGCATTCTGGACAGCCGAGAGGAGAACGGACACTGGAGAGATGGGAGTAGCACTTGTGAGCTCAAGCCCGTGTGCCCGATGCACGGCGAGGCCAAACAAACCGGAACGTCGGAGTTTGGAGCAGAGAAAGGTTTATTGCAAGCTCATGCAGGGAGATAGGTGGCTCATGCCCTAAAAAGCCCCGAGCTCCCTGAAGGGTTTCGCCAAAGCACTTTTAAAAGCCAGGTGAGGGAGGAGGGGGTCGCCGGGTACGAGATCAGTTTGTGCACAGCTCTCTGACTGGCTGATGGTGAGGTCACAGGGTGATGTCACAGGCTTTAACATTATCAGTCCTTAGGCTCCAGGAGGCCTGGGGGCTGTGTGCTCATGGTCCTCAAGTAGTTAACCTCTTCCATTTGCTGGGGGATTTTGACATCTGTAAAGAACTCGGGAAATGTGCATCGCATACTGTTATCCAGGTACTTCAGAGAGGAGCTACAGCAGAAGGGGTCTGTCCCGGGAAGGCCCCATAGGGTCCTGCTCGGTTACACATCGACAAGGACCGTGGTATCACAACAAGGCGTCCGGAAGCTGCTGGGTTGGAGTGAAGAGTTGGGTGAGGAAGGAAGTGTGGGTGGGATCAAAAACGTGGGCAAACTGGGGGGCTGCGGAGGACAGATAAGGGGGGTAAGGCCCAGCGGGTTCTTTCCGTGCGCCGGTCCCCTGCTGAGCGTGATAGGTCTCCCTTCCTCTCACTCCACCCTGCAAGGGAGGCGTGATGGTGGAAGAAACTGGGGCAGAGAAGGAGTGAACCTGGCATCACACCGTTCACTCGTTTTGCTCCATTCCCTAAAACAATTCTAAAAATGTCTTATCTCACACATGGAAATTCGTTTTCCATCTTAAGTATAATATAAATAAGTTCATTTTCATTAGGAGGTAGAAAATTTTAAACATTTTATAAGATGAAGTATCTACAATAAAAATTAACATCTCATAAAACATTTTGATGAAATAGGTTTAAACTAACTTGTGTGAATATCCAACACACTGATTTGGAGAAGAATTACATAGAATTTTTATTTATGGGCATTATAGAATATGTTTTGAAAGCTTTTGGTAGTCCTGGACAGTTAGGGAAATTTAGGCTGTAACTGGAAATTTGCTTTTATAATGGAAACTATAGTTTTGTTCCTAGCTAAATCAAAGAAATATTGAGATCTAAATAACAAGATTGATATTTCTTTCAGTGGGATTATGACCTCAGGGAAATCTCTCTTTGGGTGCTTGCTTGTCCAGTTATAAGTAAATATATGAGAGAAGGTACAGGTGTGTCCTTCCTTTATAACAATCTAACTCATTTTCTGGCTGAAACACAAGAAAGAGGGTGTGTTTACTTCCTCAAAACATTATGATGGTAAATGTGTAAAATACACCTGTAAGATTCTAATAGAAATGAGTCTCACAAGTTAAAAAAGAGTCAAAACAAATGAACAACAAACTCTTCCAAAAATGCAGGCAGTTTAGTTTGATGAAACTGTCAGCAGCGTTGGTCTATATAACCTGTGACTGTCACATTTCCATTGGTTGCTTTGACCACATCACGAGGTGTGCACCTGAGCACTGCTGATTGGAGGGCACCAGGGCGCAGACTCGGGGATGTGACCAGAGGCACGCTGGCATATTTCCCCATTGGACATTTAATTTCTTAGTCAACCAAAGGTGTATTATACGGCTGCGGTGCAGTTGTCATCACCCTTTATTTACCTAGATCTTCTTTATTCCAAAAGAGAAAAGATATGCGAAGATGCATCCACCGATGTTCTCTATTGATTGCTAATTCTAAAGTTATTCAGTGTTTCTGGACGTGTCAGAGACTGCTACTTGCCTGATATAATTCTCCTCAAGGTCCCTGATGTTGTAGTGGCAGCAGCAAGCCCAGCTAAATATTTGCATTCCCTGGCCTCCTTTACAATTTGGGGGCTGTGGGACACAGTTCTGGCTAAAGAGATGCAAGCCAGGAGGGGAGGGAGGGCGTCACCACGAGGTAAGCTTTGAACAGGAGCCGCCTAGCCGGCATAAACCACCTTCTTTCCCTTTCCCTGTTCCCTTCTTCCTGCTTCAAACAGGAGGTGGCCCAGCACCAGCCTTTTTCTTCAGACTGTGAAGCTGTGGCTCCCACCCTGAAGGTGGTGCATCCGAGAAAGAGCTTGACACCTTTTTCCAGCAACACCGTGGGGCCACTACACCGTCCTTGTGTCACCCAACTTGGCTCTGACTCTTTGTGAGCGAAAAAGGACCCCCTCTTTCGGTTAAGTCAGAATCAATTCTGCTATCAACATGGGATACATTGCTACATTTAGAAAATACAGCAAATAGGAAAATTAAAAGCTAAAAAGCATGACTCTAAAGCCTTTTCATGTTTTTAATATAACATTATGTTACATGACAAATATATGCTTTGTGACATATTTGCGAGAAGCCAGACAAAAGAAACACAGCTTGTAAAAATGAAAACATATAAGAAGCCAGGTTTTATGTAGCTTTACTAAAAATTCTATGCGGTTTACCAGAGCTAATGTCCATCACTATCCCCATTCCCTGGAAATCCTAACAGGGAAAGAGATTCTTTACATTAGATGGTAAACAATTAGACCTTTTATTTTCAAAATATGGATGGCCAGAAAAAGGAAATAGCTCTTCTTTTGATAGAAAATAACATTATCTGCCGAAATCCTGGAGGTGAATGCCAAGAACTGGATGAGTCAAAAATGTGCTAGCAAAAATAAATGCACAAGTTTTGAAATTAATCACATATTTGAAAAATGCTTGTGATAAACCCTTACTTTTTGTGATCCCCAGCAGCATGACTGTGTTTTTGAAGGTCAAGAGCCACACAGAGCACCTGCAATATAAAGCCAGGTTCCAAAAGCAGAGAAGCATGATCTTCTCAGTACTTCAGCCTGGATTCACGTGATACGTATACCAACAGACTTTCTGTTTATTGTTTAACTGGCAAGAAATCACACTCAGGAGAAATTGACCAAAATTCTCCGATGTGATGAACATTGTAAAAGGTGCGCTTGGATTACAAAAGAAGCATCATTTGCTAATCTCTACCCACATACCACTTTCCTCTTCCGTGTTCCTGGACGTTTGCATCAATACGGTAATGTCTCAGAGTTCTTCTAACTATTGAATCAATCTTTTGTCCAAACACCTTCTTACATTAATACCTAATATGCAAACCAGACTTAAAGCGGAGGAACTCTGCACTGGAGATAGCTACAGGGGAGGAGAGGAGAGAGTCACATGTCACAACAACAAAAAACTCCCAGCTAGTTATTTATTTGGCTTTTATATATGAGGTGATCAAAAGGTAATCCTCCAGGGAAATGAGGATCTGTTTCTTCTGAATTCCTCACCTGTGGATGCATAATGAAGTAGCAGGTGAAGATTCATTCATAGGACAAACTGCTTGAGGGCTGAGTAGATGGATACAATGTATGCTTCTCACTCATGGTGTGTTCCTATCACTGTCTGATATTTTTTAATTTGTCATTCTTAAATATTTTCACTATATTTTGACTTAATATTCTAATGAACTAGGTACTTCAAGGGTTTCTATGCATTTTAGAATATCACATCTGAAAAAACATAACGTGGAAAACGAACTCAATTTCTCAGCCTTCTATTTTTTTTTCAAACATTAGTTATTTAATTCACTGTTGAGATTTGGATTCTAGATAAATTGGAATTTTTGCTAAATACTATTAAGTAGGTTCAAAAAGTATTTTGATTTATGTTTTATAATATTCAAGCAGGATGAGGCCAGCAGTGTATCTCGAAGTTACACAAAATGAATGGCATATGCTGAGGTCATAAGCCAGTCCACGTCTGGACTCCAATCTCAGTTCTCTAAGCCACTTCTAAATTTGAAATAAAAGCAAATACATGCAAAAAAAATGTTTCTTCGGGGCTTCATTCTTTCACATCTCAAAATTTTGAATGCAGGCAAGTCTCAGGCACAAGATTCTAGAAAGTATAACAAACAGTTTGAAAAGTACAGCCATTTTCTCCGTGTTTCTCCCTTCCTGATTTGAATAAAGTGAATTCAAAGAATGTCTGCTATTCTTTCTTCAGTGAACACTGATACTTTCTGATAAAGAAGGACACTGAGAATTCCCATGTTTGGGAATCTATCACTAACTAACTAAGAGTATATCCCAAATCTCCTAAATTATATGATCCCTGAAATCTATGCACTTTTTGGGAATCCATCCCCCCAGCTTGCTTTGAGAAACAGAGCTTTATTGTAATAAGCTGAAACAATACTACATAAAACCCTATTCCTTTTTTGGTTTTCTCAACAGGGAGGGGACTAAGAGTGCTTAATGAAAACTAATAATAATAATAATTAGACACATTAAATTATAGCAATAGGGCTTCCCTGGTGGCCCAGTGGTTAAGAATCTGCCTGCCAATGCAGGGGACACGGGTTCGAGCCCTGGTCCGGGAGGATCCCACATGCTGCGGAGCAGCTAAGCCTGTGCGCCACAACTACTGAGCCTGCGCTCTAGAGCCCGTGAGCCACAACTACTGAGCCCAGGTGCTGCAACTACTGAAGCCCGTGCGCCTAGAGCCCGTGCTCCGCAACAAGAGAAGCCACCGCAATGAGAAGCCCACGCACCACAGCAAAGAGTAGCCCCCGCTCACCACAACTAGAGAAAGCCCGCGTGCAGCAACGAAGACCCAACGCAGCCAAAATAAATTAAATTAATTAATTAATTAAAAAAAAATTATAGCAATGAATGCAGTTCTATTTTAATACGTTGTTTTTATTTCATTATTTTAGAGAGAGAAAAATTAAATTCTGCTTTAAAAATTATCACATGCCTATTACTTGAGAACAATATGGAATTAATCTAAAATAACGAAGGGAGTTAAAACAGTAATTCCACAGTAAATGTCTCTAAATATATTTAACATATGACAAAGTGGTATGGTCAACCTAGAGGTAATTATTTTACATTGCCAAACACTGTAGCTTTTTACAAACTCTGGAATTCAACGTCACCTGCTCCAGGCTGCAAGGGTGCACTGCCCCCAGGGC
Organism: Balaenoptera ricei; assembly: GCF_028023285.1. Classification (NCBI taxonomy): domain Eukaryota; kingdom Metazoa; phylum Chordata; class Mammalia; order Artiodactyla; family Balaenopteridae; genus Balaenoptera; species Balaenoptera ricei. The sequence goes on from NC_082655.1 coordinate 78,958,684, forward strand.
GAAAACATCCACCTGTAATTAAGCGAATTGGGGATGTTGAAGGGAAGATGTGACGCTTCAGGGCACCAATTGATTTAAAACACGTCTTTCACTCCTCTTTTTGGCAGCCTGCGAATATTTTTGTGTGCATTTAACTTGTACTGATTTCCTTAACTTCTTAAAAATGCCATGTCGGCATAGTTCAAATAACCCTATTACATTTGAGGCCTTTAAGAATCTTTCAGAGATGAAGAAACTAAAGCCTGGGGACTCGAGTAAGTTGCCCTGGGGTGCAGAGCTGGATGCAGGCAAACCAGGATTGGAACTCAGGGAGCCTGAGTCTGGGGTGGGGACTCTCACCTCCTCTGCTACGAGAAGGTCTTGGGAATTTTAAGCATTGCCACTGTCAATGATATACAGTGTTTTCAGAAGCTTCCATGCCCAGCTTAAGGTTCCACTAAGCATATCATTACTTGTCAGCTGTTGGGACATACATAACCAAGTAGGATGACACAGGATCACTTGTAGAGGAAGACAGTGTATCTTACAGGAGAACCAGAAGCCCTACCAGTGATGACAGCTTCTAAATACTCTGCATTCAGCCTGCATGAGCTCACAGAGCCACGGAGAATGATTTAGAATTGATTTTAAGTCCCAGTAGCTGAGAACAAGCATGCAAAGGGTACGGAAGGAAACCAAAACTTGAGAAACCACATAATCTTATCACGAGGAGGATATATGACAGGGGAAGAAAAGTGATGTTCTTTTCTTGGAGGTATTTTTCTTCACAAGCACCCGAACTGGAAAAGAGCAGGTCAGTTAGTAATCAAGAGCTTTGCAGAGGATGAAGAGAAAATGTGTGAGACCCGCTAATCTTAGGGGGAGAGCTGCTGAATTACTACCAATATTCTATCTCATTCCAATAAGCTGATATTTTTATATTTTTCCCCATTCTCACAGCAAGAATAATAATTTGTCTCAATTCAATTTCCTAGTTACATTAACTTAGAGGTCAATACACGAGGGAAAAAATCTACTTGTTAAGTTTGATCTGCAAAAGGAAAAGATACTACATTCTTATGTTTCCATGACTAATTCATAGGTTTTTATACCTATCAGTCTAATCGCACCGTTCAGGATTAAATGAGATGCAAAATTTTAAGTAATACTGTCTATACCAAATCTGTCTCTCGTTCTAGCAATTTCAGTATTCGGTGGATCCACCCACCACCCCTTGACCTTCTCAACCCCGAGGGTCCTCACTCCCCTCTACTTACCACTGACATAGACAAACTCTGGGCTCAGTCATCATCAGAGTTTTAAAACCTCTGCAATCTTTTTTTTTTTTTTAACATCTTTTTTGGAGTATAATTGCTTTACAATGGTGTGTTAGTTTCTGCTTTATAACAAAGTGAATCAGTTATACATATACACATAAGAGTTCACTCTCTCCCTGAGGGCTAGGTACTCCCTTCTTCCCAATGCATCTGCTCATTCACACCACTAATCTCCTTGATCTTCCCCCCCAATTAACCATTAGCCAGTTTCGCTGGTCTCACTTCCTCTCCTCAGTGACCTAGATCATAACAGCAGTTACTTGAGTATTTTTCTCCCATCACCCTCATTTCCCTCTCATTTTTCTTCTGCACCTCCTATTTTCTCAATTCCCTATAAAACTAAAACATAATTTCTCTGTGCCTCCAGTTGGCTTTCTTTTGTTTTTTTGTTTTTGTTTGTTTGTTTTTGAATTACCTCTTCATTCCCTTTAGCCATTTACCTATGGGGGTGGGGATGGCTTTCTTATCTGGATGCTAAAATCTTATTTGTCATATGAATTGCATAAGTTTAATCTTCATATTAATATTTTATTTGGACAAATTGCAAGCACGTTCTCTCAGGGCTTATATTTTAATTCAAATATAGTGTATTTTATGTTACAGAAATTTAAAATTTTAATATAGTCGAATTTTAAAATCTTTGTCTTGATCAAATTTCTTTACAATAAAATGAAGGTATTCACTTGTGTTTTCTTCTAACACTTTAAAGTTTGATTTTTCACATTTTGGAGTTTCACAGAACTGGAATTTATTTTTGCGTATGATGTTAGGTAAAGATCAGAGTTAATCTTCTTCAGTATTGGTAATCAATTACCCCACTCTTTAAAAGTTCATCCACAACCACTGATTTGTGATGCCACCCTGTCATATTCCCAGGTTTATTTCTGGGTTCTTTATTTTGCCTTGTTCTATTTGATTAAGACTGTGTCTATACTACGTGATTTTAATTACTAAGCTTTGTAATGAATAAAGATATCTAGGAGGGCTGTTCCCAGATGCTCTCCAACACTGGCTATTCTTGATCGTCTATTATTTTGCATGAATTCTAGAATTAGCTGACCAAATTTCATGAAAAGAAAGAGGAAGGAAGGAAGGAGAGAAGGAAGGAAAGAGAGAGAGAAAGAGGAAAAGAGTGAAAGATTTATAGATTTGTTGGTATTTTACTAAAACAAAAATGAATTATTTAGATTAACATGACTGAAGTTTTCTCATCCATGAACAATATTGCTCTCCATATATTTAAGCAAATTTTGCATTTTTCAGTAGCTTTATTTTCTTCACCACATCTTTTGTTGGATTTACCCCTATAACCTTATGATGTTTTCTTCTGGCTGGCATATAGGAATGTAGTTGATCTTAAATCCAACATGATATCTAAACCTTCTTACTTGTTTGTATATAATTCCCTTGGACTTTCTATGTAGAGAATCATATTGTCCGCAAGTAAAGATAGTTTTTACTTCTATTCTGATGCACATTCTTTTAATTTTTCTTTTCTTCTGTTATTGTTTACTATAGATTTTTGGTAGATACCCTTATCAAAGTGAGAAAGTTCCCTTCTGTTCCCAGTTTTCTAAGTTGTTTTTTTTTTTAACATTAGTAGATGCTTAATTTTATTGAACCTGTTATAGTACCTTTTGAGATGGTTTTGGAAGGATGGAGAAGGCTGTGTTTGACACTGGTTTTCTACCAACTCAAAAACCTCAGCTGCCCTCCTTGTGAACCAAATGAGACAGAATTGTTCTAAACTCTAGTGATGTCAACACTGGGTCCTACACCACAATGACCTACTCATAGTGGGAGACAGATTCAATAGCTCTCCAAACACCCACACAGGAGGCTGCACTTGGAGCTCCTCGGCTCCCTCTTGCAGGATGTGGAAGATTCAGGAGCCAACAAAGGATTGTCCTAAAATGCAAGTTTTCCCTTTTGTCAAATAACCCCCAAAGGATATCATGAAATCCATTCTTTTTTCCTTCTCAACAGAGGAATTTGGAAATTGGGACAGAGGTGAGTAGTCATCTAGAGTGTGGCCCAGAAGTGTTGGTTCTCTCATCAGCATGTTCTGGTCCTGCAGGTATAAGGAGATGACCTTTCATGTAGTCCTATAATATCTTCAACAGGTTTTCCTAACGTTAAACCACCCAGGATTCCTGGAGTAGAGCCAACTTATTCATAACATATTACTGTCACCATTACTAAACCCAGGTGGTAAATATTTAATTTAGGATTTTGCACTCAGGTTTATATGAATCTCTGTATGTTTTATACATACATACGTGCATACACATGTAGAGATATATAAATATATATGATGTATGTACATTAGAGTTTTTATACATACGCTTTATATGAATTAATATAGTTTCTCCCATTTATTTTCTTACCCGAGGCACGGCTATTTTATTAACTCCTTCACAGAACTAGCTTTTGGTTTAATTGATGCTATTTATTATTTCTGAGGTTTAAAAAATTATTTCCTGCTTTTTTCCCTATTATTTCCTCCCTTCGCCTTTCTTCAAGTTTACAATGTTGTTTTTTTTTCTACCTTCTTGAATTGAATGATGAGGCTATTTATTTTTAATCGTTCTCCTTTTTGAATATGTACGCTTAGGACAATTTATTTCCTTCAAAGGAAATTTCGCTGCATCTAAAAAGATTTGATATATGTAGTGTTTTTTGTTGTTTAGTTCTTAATACTACATAATTTACATTATCTTGTGGATCCATGACTTATGTATGCATACTATTAAATAGCCGTACATTAGGTTTAGAACTAGTCTCTTTTTATTTTCGTTTTTGTCTGGCTTTTGATTGTTAATTTTATTGCATTTTGGTAAGAGAGCGTGTTCAGCATTCTGCCGCATTCTCATAATTTCCTCAGCTCTGTCTTCAAGGAACATTGTTTAAAATTCAGTAAGTATATTTTTATGTCTTGGAATTCTGTTTAGTCTTATTTCAAATCTGCCTATTTTCAAGATAGTGCCCAATTTATTCATTGAGGTATTTTTTCTTCCTTTTATAATCACTTCAAGTACAATTATTCTATAATGTCAGAGTGTTAGTTTCCAGGAGAGGTGGTTCCGGTGTTTATGAGAGATGCCCCCTCCTGTCGTGACCCACTTCCTTCCTGTGGTGTAGAAGGGGGTTCGTCTTCACCTCGGCTGTGTTCCCCTGTGGAATCCAGCATGCTGGACTCTGGGAAATCCTGCACCCAAAGCTGTGAATACCGTTTTGTCTAGGGACTTAGCACTGCATTCTCTCCGGAAACCTGATGGGAATCTGTTTTCAGATTAACTCTTTGGCTCAGCGTGCTTATCCCAGAAAGATAGAGAGAGACAGAGACAGGGAGAGGAAACAGACCCCACAGGTACCTGTGCAGATATGCTTTTTCATTTATCTGCCCCCAAGAGACCCAAGCAAAGACAGATTTTTCTTGTTCTTTTCTGGTGCCGCTTCCTAGGCCAGCAGGCAGGATGTGTAGAGAGGATGGCCCTTCCCGCTCCAGGCAACGCCACGGGCCTGCCCCCCTCCTGTGGTCCCCGGCCAGTCCCCTGCCCCAGTGCCCGTCTCGGCGCCGTGCCCCGCGTCCCCTGCAAAGAGGCCGCGTGTGTAACTGAGGAAGGGGCATCAGCTCAGCAGTCTCATCGCATGACTGAAAGTTCTCCCAACTCCTCCTCTGGTTTCTTTCCCTAACCTCGAGTTTCCCCCATTTTACAATAAGACACTCTGCCTGCTGAGGAGGTGCCCTGCTCTGGCGTCATCTTCTCTTTCCTCCCCGCTCTTTCCTGTCGAGGTACAAGTACTTAACCTACTTGGTCTTCTCTGCTGTAGTCTCCAGCAGGTCCCCCTCTTCTAATTCCTTTCCCTGCAGACAAGACTCCACACTGCCCGAGGAAGAATTACTCAAATCCAACACGCAACTTCCCTGCTGCAAGGACTCATCACCCAGGATAAAGTTCAAGTGCCTTAACAAGACTGAAGAGGCTCCTTTGACCAGCCCTCCACCTTTATTCTCTCCTGTGTCATTGTCCCTTTCTTTAAAACTCCAGGAATTCCACAATACTCCTAGTTTCTTGAAAATGCAATGTTACATCCTGCCTCTATGCATTTGAATATACTGTCCCTTTCTTATCTGATTGAGGGCAGAACCGGTACTGGGGGTGGTTAAATTCATCAACTAGTCATGTATGCAAAAGCGCAAGTCCAAGGGGCCATTACTGAAATCCAAGCATGGAACAAGTGTCAGAAACTCAGGTCCAAAAAGCCTGGGAATTTGACTTAAGAATGACATTTGAGATCTAATAAATGGTCTCCCCTATTTAAGAAGATTAAGTTTTTAATTTTAAGAAATATTACAGGCTTTTTGATAGATTTTGTCTTATTTATTCTGCCCAAACAAGACAAATGACAATTCCTACTAGAAATAGTTAGAAAACTATCACTACATAGATTATCATGCTTATCTTTGTAGCTAATAAAATTGGGATACTTTTATGGGGAGAAACCTCGAAATTTTGGATAAATATTTGTTTTATGAGCTATTTTTAAGCCTCTGCTGTTTTAATTGGAATAAATATCACAGACAGTTTTTAATTCATGTAATGTGTTTTAAGGCCAGTGGGAATTTAATGAATCAGACCCAGCTTTCCTCTGATTCTGGTGTCACATTTGTTTGATAGGCCTGATAGGAGTTATAATTCTTCTCAATCTCTAGTAGTAGTATTTAATTTTTCTTCTTTTAAAATTAGTAACTTCCCACATCTAAGAGGCAACCCGGAAAAACAGTTCAGACACAGACCAAAATGGCCCTGTTTCTCATCACCACAGGCTGTCTGCTTTGCTTTAACTGTGTCCATTTCCAGCCAGTAAGTTCTCATCAGAAAAGACATGTATTATAAAGTCAAGTCATCACTCTTGGATCTGAACATTCGGCTTCTCTCCCTTTGCAGGTCAAAATTTGGCCTTGGATCTTATGCCGATTTCCAAGGATGACTTCAGAATTTTAGGACTTCAAACCACAAAATGCTTAGCTAGCAACCCAGCTGAGGCTTGTTTGAACAGAAATAGGAGACTATCCTGATTTCATCATTTTCTTCTGAAACTTTAGTTTACAGGTGAAGCATTTTCTTTAGTAACTCGAGGCAGGCCCGGGATTCCAGCCAGGCCGGACGGCAGTGGGGCCATGAAGTAGGGAGCACGGCTGCCTAATTTCCTTGGTGTCACCAAATGCTCTGGGGAGAGGGTGGATTTCACATGGGGGAGGAGGCGCCTGGGTCCCCGGGCTTTTCTTTTGTGTGTGTGTGTGTGTGTGTTTTATTTATTTAAAAATTTTAAGTTTATTTTTTATTGAAGTATAGTTGAATTACAATGTTGCACCAATCTCTGCTGTACAGCAAAGTGACTCAGGTATACATACACATACATTCTTTTTCATATTCTTTTCCATTATGGTTTATCACAAGGTACTGAATATAGTTCCCTGTGCTATAAAGTAGGATCTTGGCGTTTATCCATTCCGTATATATACCAGTTTGCATCTGCTAATCCCAAACTCCCACTCCTACCCTCTCCCACCCCCCTCCCCCTTGGCAACCACCAGTCTGTTCTCTATGTCTGTGATTCTGTTTCTGTTTCACAGATAGGTTAATTTGTGTCATATTTTAGATTCCACATGTGAGTGATATCATATGATATTTCTCTTTTTCTGTGTCTGACTTACTTCACCTAGTATGATAATCTCTAGTTGCATCCATGTTACTGCAAATGGCATTATTTCGTTCTTTTTTATGGCTGAGTAGTATTCCATTGTATATATATACCACATCTTCTTTATCCAACCTAAATGTTGATGGCCATTTAGGTTGCTTCAATGTCTTGGCTGTTGTGAATAGTGCTATGAACATAGCAGTGCACGTACCTTTTTGAATTATAGTTTTGTCCAGATATATGCCCAGGAGTGGGATTGCTGGATCATATGGTAGCTCTACTTTTAAGATTCCTGAGGAACCTCCATCCTGTTTTCCACAGTGGCTGCACCAACTTACATTCCACGTGGGGTTTTCAACTCGTCACCTTGCTTGACAGCAGTGGTCCTGCCAAATGACATGGCAAAGAGTATTATCCCATTTCGTAGATTAAAAAGAAATCAGATTTCGTGACGTGAGGTGACTTCCTAAGGCGACACATCTATGAAGACCACAACCGGGCCTCAGGCACATCCCTGATGGATGTCACTTCAATGTTGGCTCCCAGAGCTCCTCCATCAACAGCCCCCCTCTCCAGGCAGCTTTGCAATAACCAATAAGCTGCTTCTTTCCTGATGAAGCAGTGATCCAGCTTGTGTGATGCCCCCCAACGGGTAGTGGGGGCCCCGAGTGCAGCCCATGTCCAGCCAGGGGACTGTCACTGCTGGCACGGAGCTTCCTGCGCCCTCAGAAGGAGTGGACTTGCTCCCAGCCGACCTCCCCGCAGGCCGCCTTCAGCCCACTCCACACCCCAAGCTGTGCGCTCACCGGAGCCCTCCCTCAGCCATGGCTTCAAGGGCTCTGCTGTCACGGCAGCAAAGTTTAAGGACAGTGCATCGCATATTTTTGGAATCGTTTAGGTTGAGGCCGGATTTTATTTTATTTTTTTTATTTTTTGAAGTTTAATTTAAAAGAAACACTAGCACGGAAGACAAAGAACAAGCCTCTGTATTTTCAGGAACCTAAGTCCCGAAATGTTGTTTAAAAATCAAGAATAATCAGAGTTCTGCATGCAAAGCAACAGCTCAGACAATACTTGCTGTTGTTGCTGTTTTTCTCCAGTTTTATTGTAAGTGGCGCATGACATTGTGTTAGTTTCAGGTGTACAACATAATGCTTCTCTATTTGTATACATTGTGAAATGATCACAGTAACTTTAGTTAACATCAATTGCCTCACATAGTTACGAAAGTTTTTTTCTTGTGAGGAGAAATTTTTTTTTTAACATCTTTATTGGAGTATAATTGCTTTACAATGGTGTGTTAGTTCCTGCTTTATAACAAAGTGAATCAGCTATACATATACATCTATCCCCATATCTCCTCCCTCTTGCGTCTCCCTCCCACCCTCCCTATCCCACCCCTCTAGGTGGTCACAAAGCACCGAGCTGATCTCCCTGTGCTATGCGGCTGCTTCCCACTAGCTATCGATTTTACATTTGGTAGTGTATATATGTCCATGCCACTCTCTCACTTCGTCCCAGCTTACCCTTCCCCTTCCCCGTGTCCTCAAGTTCATTCTCTATTAGGTCTGCGTCTTTATTCCTGCCCTGCCCCTAGGTTCTTCAGAACCATTTTTTTTTTTTTAGATTCCATATATGTGTGTGAGCATATGGTATATGTTTTTCTCTTTCTGACTTACTTCACTCTGTATGACAGACTCTAGGTCCATCCACCTCACTACAAATAATTCAATTTGTTTCTTTTATGGCTGAGTAATATTCCATTGTATATATGTCCCACATCTTCTTTATCCATTCATCTGTTGATGGACATTTAGGTTGCTTCCATGTCCTGGCTATTGTAAATAGAGCTGCAATGAACATTGTGGTACATGACTCTTTAAATTATGGTTTTCTCAGGGTATATGCCCAGTAGTGGGATTGCTGGGTCATATGAAATAGAGACACAGACGTAGAGAAGAAATGTATGGACACAAAGGGGGGAAGTGGGGTAGGATGAATTGGGAGATTGGGATTGACATATATACACTAATATGTATAAAATAGATAACTAATGAGAACCTGCTTTATAGCACAGGGAACTCTACTTCACTTTGCTGTACAGTAGAAACTAACACAACTTTGTAAAATGCCTATACCCCATTTAAAAAAAAAAGAAAGAAAGAAAACGTGCTCAATCTCACTGATAATACAATATATAGATCAAAACTACATGGAGATATTTTTACTGTGAAATTACTGTTTTTTAAATTGTAATATTGGTTCGCAAAGGAGCCGTGTCTTCTGTTCCCCAGAAGATTGAACCCACACAGAAAACAGGAGCCATGCGTTTTATTTCTATTTACCTCAGAAGCATCTTAATAAATATCTGGTTAATAAATATCGGAGGTGATGATTGGATGCCGACGCTGTGGACGCTACAAATGTTATTTTGTTTCTCTTCAAAGTTGCCACTGCCTTCATAACTAGAAAAAGCAGCAGATTGAGGGGTGCCAGTGGGAAAAAACACTGTTGTTTTCTCTGCCTTGAGGTGACTCTATTGCTCTGGAACAGTACATTCAGTCATTTTCCTCTCTGGGGACAATTTTGAAGGAAAAAAACAGTGGTAATTCACTGTTGAAAAAAACAGTGGCAAGCCTGTTTTCTGTGGCAGGTCTGTTTCTGGCCATCATCTGGTACTTTAAGAGAAAGCTTTTTGAATCATGCAACCGTGTGCCTAATTCATGGCACTGCACCCTCTCCTTCTTAGATTAGTAAAGATCACAAAGTGATTTTTAATCAAAGCAGTCAAAACAAAGGTTTAAGACAAAACAAGTGTGAAATTGGCTATGAGAGATGGCTTGTTGGGGCAGTCAGCCTGATAGGGGGGAGGAGCTAAGACCACCAGGTGACAGGAGAAATGTCTCCAAGATATTTTTAGATGTCTTCTTGCTGCCCTGTTCATCAGCTTTTCATACTGAATGATATAATGAAAGGGCTCAATTCCAAATATTGTGACATTTTACACAGTCATTATTTAAAACACTTCCAAAATGCCAAAAGGAGAATAATGCTAATGAGATAAAAAGGCAATTTTGCATAGTTTTGACAAAGTTAGGATAAAAAAGATAATCCCTAGCAGGAGGGCAGGTGAAATCTGGGGATTAACACACCTACTGAAGAGGCATGGTACCAAGAAGGATGTACATCTATACAAGAAAAATAATGTTTTGATTTTCTATAAGTTGTAAGGTGAACAAAACCCATAAAAGGGAAGAAAAATTTTCAGTGTTAATAGCAAACTTCATTTTTCTAGCTTTGGTACAAGAGTAGGTACAAATATTAGTAATATGCTATTAAACATGCCATTAGCTGAAACTATTAACAGAACATTAAAAAGCACCAACCCGTACATTTTTAGGGCTATAATCAACAATTAAAGGTACTTAGAGATTTTCTGAGTAGAAGACTATATATATAAGTTGTACTATATGTAGCTTTTGAACTGAGTGAAATGTCTCTCCCTTAAGTTGGTTAGTTTCTTCTGGTATCTGTTAGTTTCAACACCTTGTGTGACGTGATCTGTCAGGTAGACAGGGGAACAGTGGTCAGCAGGGTACCTCGGCAGGCTGGGTTCAGGACCCCAGGCCCTTTTATACCAGGTTTTCCAGAGTTGTGGACCTGGCTGAAGGGGCCTGTGAGCTCCAGAAATCCCCCCATGAGTGCCTAAGGGGGGGGCACTGGATGTCTCATTCTTGGGTTTCTCAGGAGGCAGCCTGTTCAATACACGAGATTTCCCTTGTGAGGAATGTATATAAGCAAAAAATTATATTGGTTTGAAAACATTTTTTTTTTTTCAGAACAACTCAAGAGCGAGGCACAGGGCTAGGACTTGATAGAGGAGAAGTAATTTGGAGTCGGAAGGAGGGAAATGACTGGCTGATTAGAAACGGTCTTTTTCCAATGCATCCTTGGTGACGTGGGAGCCCCCAGAGTGGCCAGCTGTGTCCAGGCATGGGGTCATTATGGGCAGAACTAAAACTGAATAACCTTAGTGATCATGAAATATTCCTTTCCACCAACCCTGTTTTATGCATATCAGTAGAAGTGACCAATTGTGTTTCTTTTTAAAACTTTCAAATGACTGCAGACTGAAGCTGAGACGACAATTACAGAAGGATCCCTGTCCTCACAGAGCGCAGAACGTATATTGCAGGGCAAGATTTGATAGGTCAGGACAGAGGGGGCATCAGATCTGCCTGGGAAAATCTGGCTAAGCTTTCCAAAGGACCTGGCCTCTGCTCACTGATTCATGCACCAAGTATGCACTGATTGTCTACGGCATGTCAGGACTCAGCCTGGTGTCAGGGGTGGGGTGAGGAGACAGACACGTAGTAACTGTGACCACGCCGTTTGGGAAGGGATGTGATACAGATACTTGCAGGTAAGTTTTGGCAGCCACCTGAGACTCACCTTACCCAGTCCCAGGTGGAAGGGCTGTTAGTGATGGCTTTCTAAAGAGAAGGTGCTTGAGCTGAGTGCAAAAAATGTGACATGGGGTCGGGAAAGAAAGACAAAAATGAATCTATGTGGAGAGCACATTCTGAGCAGAGCCACAAAGGGAAGAAACAGAATTTGAGTAGTGATGGGAATATTCGGAGTTGGGGACTAAACGATTAAAAACACAGAAATGAGAAAATGTGAATCAGTTGAACGCATCCTGAATGTGAAGTGAGGGTGCTGAGACAGAGGAAGAAAGTCTGTCAGAGCGGGGAGGAGTGGGTGAGGGGTGTCATAGGAATGAGATGGCAGGAAAATGAGAGCCTGGAAAGTCACATGAAGTTCGATCTTGTTTTCTACCTAATGGGAAGCCACATGATCAGTGATGACATTTAGAACAGAATCTTGCAGCCAAGGAAGGAAAGGGATCAAATGGAGAGAGAGCATGGCTAGCTGGGAACCACCAGGGCAGTTTGGGTGAGTGGTGGGCCAGTCCGCTCCGAGGTGGCAGCAGGGGGTGGGATACTGGAAAGACATCGTAGAGGCAGAATAACTGCAGATCGCATGTGGCAGGAGAGAAGAGTCCACAGTGGCTGGGGCTTCTGGTGTGATAATGGCATCGCCTAAGCAGCTCCGTAGTAAGGGGATCAACTATCTGGGTCTCTCCTCTCTAGTAAATACCTGACGCAAGCAATGTCAGGCAGTAGGTTGCTAGTAAACTAGCTGGAAGGAAGGAAGGAAGGAAAGAAAGAAAGAAAGAGAGAAAGGAAGACGGGAGGGAGGGAGGAAAGGAAGCAAGGAAGGGAGGGAAGAGAGGAGAGGAGAAGAAAAGAGGAGAAAAGAGAAAAGGGAAGAAAAGAAAGCCCTGATTTGAGACTTTTTCCATGGTGTAATGCTTCCACTATGGCCAATTTCAAGATACCAATAGTTTATCAACTGGCTTGCAAAATTCCTGGGCATTTACCAACAGACTCTTCCCAGCCAGTTTGAGAGGGCTCTCATTCTCTGCGTTCTCTCACATGTCAAGCATTTGTTCATCCAAAGAATTAAGTATGACTCTAGAGCAGTACTCCCAGTAGAACTTTCTGCAGTGATAGAAATGTTATATATCTGTGCTAGGTGGCTATTGAGCGCTGGAACTGTGGCCAGTGCAATGAAGAACTGAATTTTTAAGCCTAGTTAATTTAAATGTAAAGAGCCACATATGGCTAGTGGCTGCTGTATTGGAAAGCCCAGGTCTGAATATATACAGAGCAGGTAGAAAGCCCTGATTTTTATGCAAATAATATCCCATTTATAGGGAGCAGAGAGAGAGAGTGAGAGATTGTGCTAACATTCAACTGTCAAGACCTACGCAAAACCCAGGAGGGATGTCAGCAAGATGGTAGTTTTCACTGTCTTCCCTCCAAAGAACACCAATTTTGATTATCACTCACAGATGAGAGTAACTGTGTGAGTTGGGGAGTCCAGCAAATTTCTAGTACATCACTGAAATTTAAAAAAAAATCTGACATTGGATGCATTGAAGAGGGTAAGAGCAACCGTTTCACTCTACCTGCATCACCCCTTCCCCAAGGCAGTCAGTTCAGTGCCAAGAGACACCCCCCGACCCAGCCTGCAAATTTTCTCACGGGGGAAAGTGAGGGCATGTGAGTGAGGTGAGCGCCAGACTTCTCTGGCCATGCATGATGCTGTTGAAGAGGTCCACTGCTTTCTCATCCCATCCAGAATACTGAGGTGGTCTGCATGATGGAGGGGTGGGGAGAGGCTGGGAACACAGCATCCAGGGCTCAGAAATCATCAAATGGATGTGGATCCTAAGTGCTTTGCAGACTCCATCAGGGATGTCTCTCTTATCAACCACCCCCAAGTGACCCATGGGCACCCTACACTCTGTGCGCCTCAATCACACAAACACACATGTTAAAAGTGCCACATGTTCAAAGTGATTATGAAAACATCACATAAGCAGTTATCAAGAGGAGGGAAAAGTAATAAAATGTGAAGCTCCGTTGGCTTGTTCTCAAAGCCTAGTTGACACTGTTCTGTCTTCGCCATTATTTTTACCTGATAAAAATGTTTTGGTCCTTTCTCTCTGCAGAGAATTCTTTGACCGGTTGCCTGTCTTTCTCTTAAGAGAGAACCAGCAGCCACAGTCTAAGTTCACCTCATGATTTGTATGTTTCTTTTCTATTTGAAAAGACTGGGAGGGCTGGTGAGACCTCACAGCTGACCCGAACCCGTGCAGGTGTACCGCATGCAGGATGCAGTCTGCGACAGAGTGTGAAAGAAAGCAGACACATTAATGGTGCTGCAGAGACTGTATGAACAGCTTCAGCTTTGGGAAGACCATCCCGTGTAACAGACATTGTGCTAAATAGGAACAAGCAGCCCTCACTGGGTCCTCACAATCGCCCTGTAAACTAGGTATTATTAAGCGCATCTTCCAAATGAGGAAATTGGGGCTCACTTATAAGTAGGAGAATTAATATTTGCACCTGGTCTGTCTGGCCCCCCAGACCACCAGTGAGTCAACCTGTCAGTTGCAGCCTTTATAGAGTTCATATCAGTAGTTGATCGAATCTGATTAGAGTTATTTTAACGTAATTCCTCTCTTCACTGAGTTACTGTCTAGCTAGCCTTAAAAAACATGTGTTAGGCTAACAAGACAAGAGGGCAAAGAAGGTCTGCGTGGTACGTGCTTTTGCGCGCAGGATGATCTGAAGGCGGGCAGCTTGTGTCTGAGTGCCGTGTGGAGCATTTGCGGTGAAGATGGATGAGACAACACAGCACCACTAACTACTATGAGAAAACTCCCAGCTGCGAGCTGTCAAACGACAGGGCTTAGATTAGTTAATATTTGTGAGGACGAGTATAACCAGATAACGTTATTTTGAACCGTTTCAACTAAATTCCACTAAAAATGTTCCGTAAAATCCGGGGCATTGTAAAAGATGACTCACCCCAAAATGTCCACCTGCCCCAGGACACCAGCAATGAAAAACTAAACAGGATAAGGTCGGCGAATCATTTCAAGTCTAAGAGAAGATCATGTGTCTGGTTTCCATGGAGCTGACCATTAGGAGCTGGGCCGGGCCTCTGCCTGTCTTCACGACGCTAAAATACAGCCATCGAGTCCTTTGCTTTGTCTTTGTGTCATTAACTAGTGTTGGTTTATGTGACACTTGAAAGAAGTCACACAGGGGTCGGCGGTTTCCCCCGGGGTGGTTGGCATTGTCACTGACGTGGTTGTTGTTTTAGACAGACTGTGGAAACTGGTTGAAGAGATGTATTCAACTATTTTATCCAATTAAGGACTTTTCTTTTTTTAATTAAAACTCGGAGAACGCCAATTTGTCAGACATTAAGTGGTTCACAAGATTTAGTTTCTCGCCATCTGGACCTTGAATCCTATCTTGCAGCAAAGAAAGCAAGGCGGGGCTGAACTGGTCTCAAAGACAGTCCAGGGCTTCAGACTCCAGCTGGACACACGCACTGAGCACAAAGCCACTACACGCTGCCTGAGGTCCCCTTTACAGGTATGCACTGACGCTGTTGTGGATTTCAAGAAATTGCAGAGCTGCTCAGCAGGGGTGACATCGCAACTTCCAGGAAGGGGCACAGATTTTTGTAAGTGGTTCAATTACTTTTGCTGCCTCTGGAGCACAGACTCCAAAAGTCTCTGAACTATCATTATTTACCCTGCTTGTGGTTCAGTGTCAGCAATGTTCACCGGGAAGACAAACGGTCTCCAGCCACATGTCTCCTAGGGATCTCGCAACGTGGCTACGACTGGACTGTTTTAGTAACAACTACCTCCAGTAAAGCATCTTCTCTTGAATTGGTCGTCTGTGGTGTAAGTTTGGAATCACATGTGAAATACACTCTAAAACCCTGCCTAACCCCTGCAATTTCAAGACCAGAGATTCTGTCGCTGAAGTTTCCAGGACTACTTTAGGGTTATCCTGCTAAAAAAATTTATTGAACACTTTAGTGTCTGCTTTTATACTTTTGCCTAAATCCATATATTGAATAATTAACAGCCTACTGTTAATCATAGCATTATGATCAATTAAACATTTATATGTATTATATATACAGTTGGATGTCTCCCTTTTAGCTCATTATTTTACAAAAATAAAAGCTTGGGCATCCCTAGGACACAGAGAGCTTCATCTTACTCCATCTTGCCCATGGTGACCCCACTGTGGTTGTAACATAACACCATACTGATCATAAGTCTTTAGAAAATTTGTTCTCAGAGTTCCCATCCCCATAAACCGCTTCAATTTAGGCTACCCAGGGTGCATCCCTACTCTCTGATGTTACAAAAGGGTTTGCGATCAAGAGTAAAGCCGAAAGACAAACAAATGCAAATAGTTTGCACTCAAAAGGGAAACAGTTCCGGAAGCCTCCGTTTGTCAGCCAAGACATCATTAGTTCCGCCCAGGGGGAGATGCACCTGTTCGCATGGCAAGATCAAGAACTGTAATGAACCATGTTATAGTTACTCTCATGATCATGATTTTCATAATTTTAGAGCAATTTTACATCCGTTACCTCATTTCATCCTTGCCATAAGTCCAGAGAGGTGGACAGTATTATTCACATTTTATAGCGGAAAATAGCAGTCTTGGTAAAATGGCTTACCCAACACACTTGGCCAACAAGTTAAGAGCTGAAATCAGAAGGTCGTTTTTCTTATCACCATCTTTGTAAGTTTTTGGAAGAATGATAATTCCCTAAGAAAGAATGCGGCAGGTTTGTGCACGGCTTCACTCTGCCTGGCCAACCTGCCCTGGGTACCAAGAAGGCTGGACCGGTGTGTATTGAGAGAGGATTTCTGGAGTTCATGCAGCGTAAGGGGAATTCTAACTAGACATCTGATCACTTTTCTGTGATTGGAGATTATATGCTTTGTTAATAGGGATTCCATCACTCAAAAACCTTCAAAGTGTTTTGGAAATTTAAGGAGAGCATATAAAAATGACAAAGTAGCTTTTCTAACATAGACTGCGGATAGAAAAGGTGACTTTGCAAACTTGTACAGAAGTATAAATGGAGTAATGCCGACTGGGAAGATTTTCGAAGAGTGAACGCTCTGTCTTCTCTACCATGACCTTGGTTCTTAATTAAAGGCAAACATGGCTTCACGGGAACCATACATTCTTCCCCTGAGTTAACAGGATCCCCTCCACAGAACCATTAAAGTCCATGCTTTTCACAGCATTAGACTCATCTCTCAATCTAAGTCTCAATATAACACTGGATCTTTTAGAAAAAAATGTATTTGAAATCTCTTGGTTTGGGAAGATAAAGAATCTTGCAAATCAGCCTATCATTGGGGAGAACATCCTGCACCCTAACAAACATCCCCTGGCTTCCGGTTCTCACTAGCAAAAGGGACTTAGAACAGCAATGTCTTCATAGGTATATTTTTCCCACGTGCATTTACACAAACATAGGAAAATATCTGGAAGCCATTTAAAAGAATATTTTGTTGTAGTCGATGGTTTGGATTGCTGTGAAAAAGACTTTTTTTTAAAACTCCGCTTCTCAAAGTCATGGTGATTTTCACTGCATCCGTACACAACGGAGATACATTTGCAACCAAACTTCCCTCCTACTCACTAATTTTAAGATGTTCTTCAAGAAACAGATTTTTTAAATGCTTGACTATTTTAGTTAAATTCATCAGAATGTTGGCCTCTACCTAGTTGCTATTTCATTACTTTGCTACATTCTTCCTACCACTCAGAACACATCAAACTTTTATTTCACTATCGAGCTTCCAGAAATTCTATCCAATTTACCCCTTCTTCCAATCTCTACTGTCTTAGGGTTATATTCTATTTTATCGTGCCAACGATTTGATTTACTACCCAACTGAGTTGATCATTACCTAGTTACCCTCCCCCAATTAAAGACCATGAGACGCGGAATGCTGCCAGTTTTCTTAAGTAATGAACGTTCTAATTCCCATAAAGTCTTTACTGACAAAGGCAGCAAAAAAGACTAGCGACAATGTAGCCTATGCAGTCAATTCTTTCTAACTAGGATGTTTTCCATGAAACATCAACTTTCTAACGCTACACCCTGCTGCTCCGATTATTGTATAGTATTTAAAAATTGATAAAACGTCACAATCCATTCGGAGAGTAACACTTCAAATTTAAAAAAGAATAATCTCTTCGAGAATACTAATGTTCCAGCAAGATCATGCATAAACAAGGATGAAGTGTATCTTCTCCCCATGGATCTTGACCAATGAGAAGTACGGAATTCTATTTCCAAGTGGCCAGTGAGTTACCTACCCAAGTACAAATGTGAAGTGAATACACCCCCATGAAACCGAAAGTAAAATAAATGGTCACAGTTTGCAGAACTGTCTCCCTGAAGGATACAAGGGGGTATGAACTGAAATAGACACTTCTGATCAGGAAGCCGTGAGGCTGGGGGGATCTAATCATGTGTTCTGTCCATTCTGTTTCATGAAACTCTCAGACTTCATATTTTTATATGACAAACAGACTATGAAATAACCCACAGGCATTTAGGAGATTTCAGCACCCTGAAGGAGGAACTTGTGCTGGTCCCCCAGTTACTCCCTGGGGTCTGAATGGTCCGGGGGAGGAGGCAGGGGGGTGCCTGTAACAGCTGGACAAGAGTGGCTTCTCTCTGACACACCACCCTGGGCTCAGGCCACCTTCCTGGAGCCGTCCCTCACTGTCAGCCATGGACATTCACCTTACAAGAGGAAAGCCTTCTCTGGCCACGATGGAAGAGACCCAGGTTCTACATGCAGAGACAGTTCTGTCATTGGTCCTCTGTTTCACCAAGAACTGGTGGTCAGCCATGGCAGGCGTGACCTGGCAGAGGTTTTAGGATGACGGCTCTACCAGAATCTGTTACTTTATACTTGTGACCATGCAAAGGTTTAGCCTCATTCTTCTTTTTTCATAAAATCTTAGGCTCAGTTTAAAGATATCCACATTTAAAGATAAAGATATCCTAGTTGGAAAAGGGGCAGCTATCTGGTCTGATTAGTTCTTAGGGCTAGTAATCTAGTATTCGATCCTTCATCAAAGATTTGTGGGATCCTACTGTGTGCCAGACACCACAGGCCCCCAGGATTCTGCGATCAAGAGAACAAAAGGACTGTTCTTCTAAGAGCCCATGCTACAGTGGGAGAGAGCCAATAAACAAATAGACCATCAATATGTACTCTCTTGGAGGATGTGAAGTTCTACAAAGACATACGGTGGGGAAATGGGATAAGAAGTGCACGTGAGTGGGGCATGGGAGGAACGGGGCACCTGGAAGTGGCCAGCGAAGCCACGTGTGCTGGTGACACCAGAGCTGAGATCTGATGAGAGAGAAGAGGCTGCTCTGGGACGGTCCATGAGTACAGTTCCAAGTGGATGATCCCAGAGCAGGGGCCACTAAGTGCTGTGGTGCTGACCATCTGCTCTATAAATAGCCCATCAAATGTGCTGGGAGTTAAAACACACGCACGTGCACAATCCTGATAAGTTTTAGTTTTAAAATCCACATTAGACCCACCAACTGCCTGCACGCAAGGCACAGCAAATCCTTTTTGACAGACGGTCTCTGTCTTTCTGTTGGATTTCCACAACTTAGTATACAAAGCGCATCTCTCAGTGACTTCCGAGGGATTCACTGGTAGCTGCAGAAAGAACACTTTGTCCTGGGGTGACTGGTGAAAAGGGGGAGGTTATGGCTTCTTCCTCTTGAACCATTAACCACCTGTGTGCTCTTCCCATCCTGAGCTTCTGCAGAGTTTTCAACTGTCTTAACTCCTACCATCCATCTCTGCCCAACAGGTATAAATGTTGTTGAATATTTGTCAACATCAAAGGCTTTAAGGCTTAATGATTTATCATCCTTCTAATCTTTAAGAGGGCTTATGAACTTGAAAAAAAATTTGAAGCTGAGAAATATCACACCAAAAATTTCAATGGACTTCAAGTTACCTTTTTAAGTTCAAAATGTAATCTTTTAAGTATTTAATTTATAAGCTTTTTAACTTCTAATTGTGGAAGATATTTCAAAACTCATTTGTTTACAAAGCATGCATTACCTCAGTGCCAGTAAGGAGCTAGCTACTGCCAACTAAGTAGAAAATCGTGGCTTCTGTAAGACCTTAAAACCTAATGGTGATAATGTTTGCAAACATGAACCTGTATCGCAGGTAAAATATTCTGGATAAAATTATTCCTACGTTCAATATTTCTGGTTGCTTTTTATGCAGGGTACATTTTGAAAAGTAGCAAAGACAAAACATTAAAGAGATGAAAGGTTGAAAATCTCTTTTTACTCACAGGCAGAGTAAGGGAAATAGATGTGACACAGATAAAGAAAGATGCTCTGAAGAAATAGTAATACAGGTATTTCCTTCCTTTTCCCCATATGAATATACTTCACTCTTCCAAGGTCAGGCTTAATAAACTTAGAAATCTCTAAAGCCTCAATACCTGGAGCATGGTAAGTACTTGGTAAATATTAACGGAATTGAAGGGACAGAGTGAGGCAGACACTCCATTAAGAGTACATGTGTTCCAAAATGTGTATTGAGATTATCAGGATCCAGTAACACCCTCACCCCAGTGGGTTCCAAATAAATGGAGAAGAAGACAGGCATCAGATGGGCGTCAAAATACGAACTTCACACTGGGTGAGACTGGATGGCAGACATGACTTTGCCTTTGGCCAGCAGGAGGTATAATCCTAAGACTCACCGTGGGCCACTGGTCCAGTGCAGCCCTTCCTGAGCTTGCTGTGTAAATAACCCATCACTGCCTGTCTCCCTGCTGAGCCATGAGAGCGGAGACTGACAGACGGAAGGCTAGAGCTGTTCCCATAAGGCAGGCTCTACGACGCATCCCTATTTTCCACCCTACGTGGAAGGGCAGCGAAAGAATTTAGCCAATGTTTGGGCCAGACCTGCCTGAGAGGGAGCAGGGAATGTCATTCTCTCAGCATATTACCCACCAGTGGGTGTATCAACGCTACTCGCTGTCAAGGACTAAGTAAAACTGGAGGATTCAAAAGTGGCCACATGGACACTTAAAGAACTAGGAATATGGTTCCTCGCACTGACGACTCATTACTAACAAGTCCTTTTTCTCTTATCTTGATTTAAAAAAAAAAAGATGAGGGTGGAGGGAGAGAAGAGTATTTCTCATTTTAAGCTCACAAAAAATCTCCTGGAGATAGATAAGTACAACCTGTTCTTGATCAATTTTGGGAAAATGAGGAAAGGTGTTTTAAATGACTCTTAACCCAATGAAAAAATGGAAATATTTGAGCAGACTCCCTACCAAAGAGGAGACTTGGTGAAAAATAAACACCTGAAGAGATGTTTAATATTATCAACCATTAGGAAAATGCAAATTAAAACCTGATTAGATACTAGAATAGCTAAAATTTTAAAACTGACCGCACAATGTGTTGACGAGAAGGTGGAGCAGTTTGAACTCTTGTTCACGGATGGTGGGAGTGCAAAATGGAACAGCCACATTCGGAAACTGTTCGACAGGTGATTTTTTTTTTTTAACGTCTTTATTGGAGTATAACTGCTTTGTAATGGTGCATTAGCTTCTGCTGTATAACAAAGTGAATCAGCTATACATATACATCTATCCCTATATCTCCTCCCTCTTGCGTCTCCCTCCCACCCTCCCTATCCCACCCCTCTAGGTGGTCACAAAGCACAGAGCTGATCTCCCTGTGCTATGCGGCTGCTTCCCACTAGCTATCTATTTTACATTTGGTAGTGTATATATGTCCATGCCACTCTCTCACTTCGTCCCAGCTTACCCTTCCCCCTCCCCGTGTCCTCAAGTCCATTCTCTATGTCTGCATCTTTATTCCTGTCCTGCCCCTAGGTTCTTCAGAACCTTTTTTTTTTTTTTTTTTTTTTTTTAGATTCCATATATATGTGTTAGCATACGGTATTTGTTTTTCTCTTTCTGACTTACTTCACTCTGTATGACAGTCTCTAGATCCATCCACCTCACTACAAATAACTCAATTTCGTTTCTTTTTATGGCTGAGTAATATTCCATTGTATATATGTGCCACATCTTCTTTATCCATTCATCTGTTGATGGACACTTAGGTTGCTTCCATGTCCTGACTATTGTAAATAGAGCTGCAATGAACATTGTGGTACATGTGTTTGACAGTTTCTCGTAAGTTAAACATACATTTATCATATGACCAAGCAGTCCCACCCCTAGACATAGCCAAGAGAAATGAAAGCAGATGTCCAAAGACCTGTGCACACATGTTAATAGCAGCTTTATTAATAATAGTCTCAAACTGAAAACAAATCAATCCTGCAAAATAAAGAATGTTGCCCACCGTCCAGTTCCACAAGAATCAAGTCATTAGCCAGTGCAGTCAGTGACCCTCAACACACCCTGAAAGGAATTCAGGGTGAAGATCAGGATGAGGCACCTTGTGCTCTGGGAAAACAGACAAAACAGGTCCTTAGATAGTTAGAAATATTTCAGGAGAAATTTTTTATGAACCTAGATTCTTGCATCTTCTCATACTTAAAAAAGCACTAAAACCATTAATTAAGCTATCTGTTCCCTCTGACTAGCAGCAACCTTCTACTGAGAGGCAGGTGCACTTTGACCAAAATCACAGACATACTGAGCTCGCCCACGCTCCCACCTTTTCGGAGCAGCTGCTCAGCGCTATCTAAGAGGGTATCTCCCGGCTGCAGTCCTCAGTAAATCCCCAAATAAACCTGAAACTCACAGCTCCCATGCTGTGCGGTTTTTTTTCTGTAGACACTCCAATAAAAGATTAGGCGATTGGGTCTGTGTCCCACGGGATGCCACGTGCCTCTGGGGAGTGGAGCGGTCAAGAGCTCGGGCCCCGGAGGCAAAGGCCTGGCTTTGAGGCTCAGGTCTGTGACTGCCCGAGGTGGTACCTCCTCTCTCCACCTCAGTGCCCAGGTCTCTCCTGTGGGCATCAGTACATGTCTCTAGGATTACGTACTAGCTGAGACAGTTCAGGGAATACAGGGCCTGGTGAATAATAACTTAAATGCCAAGAAGTGACTGAGTCCACCCCAATTTATAAAGAACAAGTGACCACTTCCACGTCTGTTATTTGAGTCTATGATTAATAAAAAGTTCAGGCTGACGGAGCCTATGTCACTTCTGGCTGAGAATCCTGCATCTCTAGAAAGGGCTGCTCAACCCCAAGCCCTGTAATCAGAGCTCTGCCTGTCTGGGCGTCGCCTCCTGAGAGCTCAGCCTCTGACACAAGGTGGAGCTTTTTCTGTCTCTTTGAACGGCCAGGCTTCAAAGAATTGAGAGCAAAAGCTATTTTAGGCACTTTGGTTAAATTGAGAGGGCTGCTCCTTTCCTTGAACTACCCGTGAAATGTTACATACATTCCCGCTTAGGTTCCGCAACTCTGCTATTTCCTGAACTTTGTACCGCTGGGAAGACCGGTTCTTCACAATTGTTCTGCGTTCAGGAAATTTGGCAGAGCGTTTAAAGCCAAAAGGGACCCCGTCCGCCCAACATGGCCTGCCTTGACGGTCCCCACTGCCTGCATAGTGAAAAAGATACAACAGTGGTAAATCAGAAATTCCCCAGGCTGCACAATTTCCAAACCTCAGAAACACAAATGTAAATGTGGATACGTTGCCAAAGGCAAGATTTATGAAAAGGATAAATGATGGGACAGCCTCAGTCTCACCACCATGAGGCAGTGGAATTCCTAATTCAACAGTTGCCAAGGGGATTCCCGAGCGGTCCAGGGGTTAGGATTCGGCGCTTTCACTGCCCAGGGCCCAGGTTCAAGCCCTGGTAGGGGAACTAAGATCCCCCAAGCTGCATGTCATGGCCAAAAAAAAAAAAAAGTTGCCAAATGCCAACACAAGGACCAGCATCCACCAGATGGCATGAGAGTCACTCTGGGCGCTTCTTGTACTCAAACAAGTGAACCAATAAAAAATGCTCTGGACCGCCCTCCCGAAAGTCCGGTGCATGAAGCCTGCGGGGGGCCCAGGGGTCTGCATTTTAAATAATGTCCCCAGCTTGTTCTGATGTACAATGACATTTGGGAATAATACCCTGAACAGAGTCAGACGGAAGAAAACTCTTACTTGGGCTTCCTTGCAGACTTCTAAAAAATGTATTCAGGGACAGAAGATGTGACTGAAAATGCATTTTAAAATCTCTTCACAAGCAGGCCCTGACCACCTGCACTTAGAAACTACAAAGAGAAACTAAAAGATAATCTTCATGTATTAAATGTATTAAATCAAAACAAAAAATACCCCGTGGTTAGAAACCAGAACTTCTGGGTTTCAAGAGGTGGCTTCGGGCAGAGAATTTTATTCCTTAGCATTTCCTTTCCTTTGCATTGGAATGGAAATAAAAGCAAAGAGAATGTGTCCGAAATCTAAATAAAACCTACACCACAAACTCAAGTGCTAATTGAGAGACTGAATAAGCAGACAGCAGGCAGGCTGACAATGACTTAAGAACTCACAGTTCTGCAGCCACCAGCCCTGGAAGCCAAACCACAAGTCAGTAGCAATGGCCCCAGATGGCCAGGACTTGATCAATAACTGCCAGCTTCCCTGACTTCTGTCCCTTCTTGCAACTTAGGATCCACCAGCAAAAGCCAAATGTACACCCCAAGCACTGCCAGGGAATGTGGCTTCCACCCAGACCCTTCAGCAGCCTCCAGTCGGGGCCACCTGAAACCTTCCCTTCCTTCCACTTTCAAGCTTTCATTTCTCATCAGGCCCTTGAGTCTCTGCCCAGGGCAAGTGAGGGTGGTGGACCTTCTTGCTACGGCAAGCTCTGAGCAAACAGCCTTTGTCTTTCTCATTAGGATGGTCTCTGTTTATGTGCACATCACCATCAAAGTAACATAAAATAACAAGCAAAACCCATTACTCCTACTGTTCAAGAGCTCCGTTCCACAGGGATGTCTCTGCCAGCAGCTACTCACTACAGCCTGAAGTTAAAGAAGTAGGGGCTGGGGTGGGAGTGGCAGAGCAATTGTCCGGCTGTGAGAGAGGAGCTGGAAGCAGGAAAGATCTCCAGGCAGACAGGACAGGAAGGGCGGATGAAAGCTGCCTGAGGAAAGAGCTTGAATTTGCTAGAACGCTTGGGTTGCAGACGAGATGGACTGATGCTGATGACTTCAGTGGTTATGGGAGTGTATTTGAAGGACCGGCTCTGATACTGAGCAGGACCCTGTGGGACTCCTGGGCACAAAAGCCTTTCCGTGTCCCCCGTTTCTCGATTACAGGAAATAGGCTTCGTTCAGCCTCCACGACCTTCCCTGAGGTCCAAGGAGGAGGTTCAAACAGTTGCTAATCAGGGAAGGGAGGGGGTGCGGAGACAAGGGAGGGGCCGTCAGCAAACAAGAGCGCAGCCTGGGGGCAGGGGCCCGGCCCCCCCTCGAGGGATACACATCACAGTATCTTTGAGCTGTTCTGCAGATCCTGAAACCCACACCAGGTGGGAGAAGTTAGCCGTGTGCTGCTCACAAGCACGTAGATCCCCGACTGGCTGGAACCAGAAGGTTGATGATGCCGACGCCCACTTACCTCACCCCCAACCAATCAGAAGAACGTCCACGAGCTGACCACGCCCTCTTTGAACCGTGACTATAAAACTCCTCACTACCCACTCCAGGTTGGGAGACACAGTTTTGAGGGCACTAGCCAGCTGTGGCCCCCTTTGCCTGGCAAGACAATAAAGCTATTCTGTTCTACTTCATCCAAAACTCTGTCTCCAAGATTTAATTGTGTCAGGGTACAGAGGTCAGATTCAGCTTCAGCTCCTGGGTGGGGAACCAGCCTGGGGGCCAAGGGAGGGACCCAGGCAGCTCCCTGGACCAAGGGCAGAAGTCCCGGGGCCCCTTGCTGGCTGGGGATAAAATGCCAACATTTTTTGGTCTCTGCCATTCACAACTCAAAGTCCGAGTATTAGCTTTGCTTGGGTCACAAGCCCGTCTCTAGACGAAGAAAGGACAGAGGAACAAGGAACACAGTCCTTAGGAAAAGCTGATTTCTCAAAAGAAAAGTGGGGTGTTCTTAGAAATGGAAGACGGGTGCTGGGTGGCCAAAGCACAGTAAGTACTAAGGAAGGGCTCCTGGAATTTAACTTAACACGTCTCCCTTCAGTCTGCTAAACTCCAAAAAAAGGGGGTGGGGGAGGGACATTTTTACGTGCTGGGCAATCTACTGACAATTTCAGTGTGTCTGAAACCTTCAGGCCACTATGTCATGCTTCACTTTGACCTCTCCTCAACAACCACCAGCTTTATTGTTAAAATTAAAGAAGCCAGTAATCATTAAGCAGATTAGCAGTGAAATAAACTAGAGAGTCACAAAAGTTATGACAATGGGCGGATTGGTGGTAAAATAACTTTGGGGCCAGAAAATTTACAAAAATAAACCCGTTTGAGCTCACCTTGAGTCTTTTTTTCTCCACAGGGTATTCCCTGTAATATTACTAACACGAGTGTAATTTCAAGGAGTGAGATTGCATTTTCATGGATTCTATTAGCCAAATGCCTCAGGAAAGATAGCACATTAAGCTTCATCACCAATTTTAAAGCATTTCCGAACATTCTGAGGAAATCACTGTGCACTCTGACCCACAACTTCTGGGATTGTCACTTCAGGATACATTTTTAGTTGCACTAACTGACAATGACATTGGGCAAAACAAGAGACTTCTCAGATCTCTTTTTCTAAGGACATCTTACTGGGCGAAAACAGAATCACAATAACTGTTGGGGAAAAAAAAACCAAGATGAATTTCTTAAATTATTTCCATTTTCTCAGCCTCCCAACTATCCCCAGTATTCCTAAGTATATATTTAATTTCCATTAGGGAAACATAACAGTCTTTTGTGCCTGCACTGATCCAGGTGGAGGATACAAGATAAATAAGATGGAAATTCCTGCTCTCCAGGAGTTCAGTGTCCGGGGGGGCAGCGGACTGCTGTGTCCGAAGTGGTCGTTCCTGACTTCTCTCCTTCACTCTTCTCCCTTCCCCCTCCCAAGCAGGAGTCAGGGAAGGCAAATCTCTGACCCTAGAATCCTGGGGAGAAAGACTGGGGCTCCTCCAGGAATGTATCCCTTACGTATGTTGGTAGCTAAGATAACCCCCATTTACTTTCAATCATTCATTCAATTATTCATCTATTCTTAATTTTTTCAACAGACTACAAATTCAGTGATTCAAAACAAGTGGCATGAAAAGACTCATTCCCACCTCCATCTTCCACATTCCGTATCCCCATCTCTGCCCTGTCACTGGTAACCTTTTTTTAAAACTTTAAACTAATCTCTTGGATGTCTGCAAGAAGCAAATTCATAGAGACTGAAAACAGGGCAGAGATTACCAGGAGCTCGGGGGAGAGGGAGATGGGGAGATAATTATTTAATGGGTACAGAGTTTCTGTTTGGAATGATGAAAAAGTTCTGGAAATGGATAGTGGTGATGGTTGGACAACATTGTGAATGTTCTTAACACCACGGAGTCGTACACCTAAAAATGGTATCACCTGACACCAGTTAGAATGGGCATCATCAGAAAATCTACACGCAACAAATGCTGGAGAGGGTGTGGAGAAAAGGGAACCCTCTTGCACTCTTGGTGGGAATGGAAATTGATACAGCCACTATGGAGAACAGTATGGAGGTTCCTTAAAAAACTAAAAATAGAATTACCATATGACCCAGCAATCCCACTACTGGGCATATACCCAGAGGAAACCATAATTCAAAAAGACACATGCACCCCAATGTTCATTGCAGCGCTATTTACAATAGCCAGGTCATGGAAGGAACCTAAGTGTCCACTGACAGACGAATGGATAAAGAAGATGTGGTACATATATACAATGGAATATTACTCAGCCATAAAAAGGAACGAAATTGGGTCATTTGTAGAGACGTGGATAGATCTAGAGACTGTCATACAGAGTGAAGTAAGTCAGAAAGAGAAAAACAAATATTGTATATTAACGCATATATGTGGAATCTAGAAAAACGGTACAGATGGACCAGTTTGCAGGGCAGAAATAGAGACACAGATGTAGAGAACAAATATATGGACACCAAGGGGGGAAAGTTGGGGGGGTGGTGGTGGTGGTGGGATGAATTGGGAGATTGGGATTGACATGTATACACTGATGTGTATAAAATGGATGACTAATAAAGACCTGCTGTATAAGAAAATAAATAAAATTAAATTAAAAAAAAAACCCAAAACAGTTCAACCCATATATAGAATTAAACATTACATACAAAATGTTTTACCTGCTTTTGGAATTTATATATAGTTATATTCATATATTTGTATTTCTTTCTTATTTTGCCCAACATCGTGTTTATGAAATTCATCCATGTCATCGATGTGTCTGTAGTTCATTCATTTTTGTTGCTGCCTTATGGCCCAACCCGTGCTCCATATTTGTGATGGTCCATGGATATCTGAAGAAAGTGTGCATTTGGCATGTGTTGGATGCAGTGTTTTGTATTTGTCTATTAGGTCCTTTGTTAATCATGTTATTTAAATCTTCAATGTCTTTTTTTTTTCTTTTTGCTATTTATTCTCTCAATTACCAAGAGAATAAGTATGTGTTAAAATCTCCCAATGTTATTATATATCCATCTACTTTTATTTGTGCTTATGTTTACTTTTGCTATATTATTAGTGACATATTAATTTAAAATTATATCATCTTCCTGGTATATTAAACCTTTTAATCTCACATACACGTGTTTGCAAATTTTATCCTGTTTTTTTCCTTTCGGTGGTTACACTAGAAATTCAAACACACGTATTTAATCTAATACCTTTATCCTCCTTCTAGATAAAGCAAGGGCTTTGAAAAGAGTGCTTTACTTCCCCCTCCCAACTTACAGACTTACATGGTATTTCTTGTTTCCTATTTTAATTCTATCTCATTTTATTTTAACCCAGTACTAACACATGCCTGCAGTCGATGTTATTTTAGGTCTTCTTACTTATTTGCCACTTTCTCTGATCACCATTCCTCTGAAGTCTCAGTCTTTCCATCTGGAATCACCTTCTTTCTGCCTGAAGCACCTGCTTTAGAACTTCCCTTAGTGAAGGTCTAGTGGCAAACTCTTAGAATTTTTGTGCATGTATCTTTTGTGTTAGAGAGTATCTTCATTTTGGCCTCACTCCCCCTGGCTGGAGAATTCTAGATCCTCCTCACAACCTTTCAGAATTCCCAAGCTGTCCCTCCATTCTCTGGTTGCTTCGTTGCTCCTGAAACACCGTCTGCGACTTTACGTCCTGTTTCTTTGAAAGTAAAGTAACTTTCCTCTCAGGCTGCTTGTTCATTGTTCTGCACGGTTTGGGTATCAGGCAGTATATACCGTGTTGGCGCTAAGATGTGGGTTTCCTTTCACATATCCTGTTTAAGATTCATTGGCCTGTTGGAAATGGTATCTTTCAACTTTTCTGGAAACTTCCCCACCATTATCTCTTCAAATATTGTCCTCTAACATTCTTTGTGTTTTCTCTAGGAATTTGATTAGACGTAATAGAACTTACCATTTTATTCTCAAAGTCTCTTCACCTCTCATTCACACATATCTTCCCTTCAGTCTTTCTCTGCTACATTCTCGAAAATTCTTGTTAACTTCCATTAGCAAATTCTCTTTTTAACTGAGCTTCATTTGCTGTTAAACCCACACACCTAGATTTAAATTGTAAGCATTCCATTTTAAAATTTCTACAAATACTATTTAGTTGGTTTTTTCAGTATGCTAGATTAATTTTATAGTTTTCCACTTAAACAGATATTTTCACACCAGTTGCTTTTTTTAAAAAAAATGTACTATAGATGTTTTTATACTCTGTGGACAATTCTAACATCCGAAGGCTTTGTAGTTCTATGTCTCCTAATACTCGTAAGTGCTTCTTTCCTTTTATTCAGAGCTGAGCTTTGATTTTACTGGGCACCGTCCATTTTCCTTAGCAAATTATTTGTGGGGATCACTTGAGGCTTAATGAGGGGAGCGTTCTCTACCCAACCCTCCTCTGCACAGCTTCTGCCTGATCTCGGCCCTCCCCTCCCTCACTAGGCTCCGCACAGATGCCTGCTCCAGCGGTTAGGAATACAAAATACAGCTTCTTTACTTCCCGGGAGGGTATGTACCCTCTGGAAGTGGGCTTACGTTGGCACTTTCTAAGATCTGCCACTGCTTGGTCCCTCAAGTGTCTGTTCCAGCTGTTTCTGACAGACCATGTCATGTATCTGGGAGTCTGCAGATTCCCACTGCCTCACGCAGTCACTGAAATTGAGATTGTACATTTCAGCCCCTTTGTTAATTTGAGTAAGAACAGAGGGGAAAGATTCTTTTCTCTGCCATCATCATGTTCATATTGGGAACAAAGGCCTGTCTGTCATCCGTGAAAGCCAAAATGTATAAGGGTTTGTGCTGATGGAGGAGAAGGGAGAGGGTTTTTGAGAAGCAACAGGGTAAGGAGAAGAGATTTTTCTCTGCCAGGAGGAAAGAGGTCTGCAGTCCCCAGAGCAGTGGGATCCCTACTGGATTTGTCATCTTCGTGTAAGGAGAGACCCCGAGGAGGGGCAAACTTCCCAGGAGAGGCTTTCCAGCCTGGAAAGGAGGGGTCCGAGGCACTCAGGGTTCCAGCCTTGCCAAAACTCCTGGCATTTTGAGAGTGGCCCGGAAGCAGAGAGAACCTGCTTCAGCAGAGACAATGAGCGACGGGAGAGGAGGAGCGTCTTCCTTCCTTTCCAAACAGAGCGTCAGCCTGTCAGATTCTCCTTGGGAAAGAGGACGTGCCACGACTATGCTTAAGAAGAAATTGTCTACCAGGCTGCGGGATGGAGACCTAGAGCCAGACATTAAGTCGGAGTATAGAAAATAAAAAGTGTAATATCTGCCACACTTCTGAGTATATAAACTAAGATACACGCCCGCTATGGAAATGACAGTTACCACTAGAGAGGAAGCACAGTGATGTGGAAACACAGAGGATGGGGTGACAGAACTCTGACTGGCGCTGAGCACTTCAAGCTTGGTCTCAGAACATGAAAGCCCATTTTCCAGGCAATGAGGGAAGGACCTTCCAGGCACACAAAACCACACGGGGACAGAGCTAGAAAATGGTGTGTTTGCATTCCAATCCATTGGCATGGCTGAGCTTGCAAAGACTAATGTTGACCTTATAATCACAATTTTGCATATTTATAAACTTAGTAACCAGTTTAATTGGTTCTCTCCAGTTGCTGTCACGGAGGCATGGGAACAGCCCGAGGAAGCTGATGTTACCTTCCCAGAACTTCAGACGTTTTGTGGTAGAGAATCAAGATTAATTTCTGAACTTGAGAGCCTTTGTTTAGTATATTCTATTCCACTGCCTGAAGGAATTGAAATGAACCTCCATTTTCCAAAACATCAGCATGAGGAGGGTCTACTTTGCAGAGGTTCTTTGCCTCTGAAAGTAATTGGAAATGTGAACTATTCAGAAGTATTACAAGCCCTCATAACTGTAGGGTAAACCTAACTCTGGTCGGCTTTCTAGTAAAGCCCCTCCTCCCTATTAAAGCGCAATCAGCTTAGCTCTCCAAGACACTGCATTGCCTAAAGCCACGAAGAAGCTGCATCATCCTTTGGTACAGCAAATGCACTGCCGGTATTTACCCCGCCTGCCTGAGCAGTGTGTGTATGAGAACGCTGCAGAACCGGAAGGACACCAGCACCGTCACTGCACCATGACTGTAGTTTGCCGGTTAAAATAGAGGATTCAGCTCCTCAGATGAAAGTGCCCTTCACACCCTCTTGACTTTGCCCCGGACACACGCAAACAGGAGACGCCGCCAGGGCTGTGCTAGGCAATCATGGTACTCCGTGAAACAAGCCACATTTTGTTTTTAGCCCTTGTTTTTGCACTTGTCTCCCAGCCACAGCGTTTCCCAGGGACACACACGGCAGTTTCTGGATTAGGAGTTTACGTGATTCTCTCCACAAGAGAAGGACACTTCTTTCCACTTGACCTTATACAGCAGAAACTAACACAACAACATAAAGCAATTATACTCCAATAAAGATGTTTAAAAAACTAAAGTATATGGGGGGATGTGGGTAGGTTATATGCAAATACAACATCATTCTATGTAAGGAACTTGAGCATCCATGGATTTTTGGTTTCTGCAGGGGGTCCTGGATCCCATCCCCTGGGGATACTGGGAGACCACTGTAATGACGTGCATCTCTTCCCAACAGTGAGATTGAAATCAACCACAGTGGGAGTATTTCCACCACAGAATTTGGCAAATGCAAATCAGGTCTTGATTTATTGTTTTGTTGATTGTCTAGACATAAAGTGAAGTAGAAAATGTTAATAATGGTGACCAAACTTAAAAGTGTGCTGTGTCTATAGCCATTACAATGTGAATAGCACCAGAACTTGAGGAAATATTTTTTCTGGATTCAAAAATTATTATCTTATTTAACCAAAACTTTTCTTGCATAATTGGTGAATGAGTGAAGTCCCAATATATGTCTTCATTGTTTCATTTTTGTTTTATTAATTAAAATGAAAATATTCATCTTAAAAAAAAAAGAATCTATTTGCCTTCTGGGCTTCCCTGGTGGCACAGTGGTTAAGAATCCACCTGCCAATGCAGGGGACATGGGTTCGAGCCCTGGTCTGGGAAGATCCCACATGCCACGGAGCAACTAAGCCCGTGCGCCACAACTACTGAGCCTGCGCTCTAGAGCCCGCAAGCCACAACTACTGAGCCCGTGTGCCACAACTACTGAAGCCCACGCACCTAGAGCCCGTGATCCACAACAAGAGAAGCCACCGCAATGAGAAGCCCGCGCACCGCAGTGAAGAGTAGCCCCCGCTCGCTGCAACTAGAGAAAGCCTGTGCGCAGCAACAAAGACCAACACAGCCAAAACTAAATAAATAAAATAAATTTATTTTTTAAAAAAAAGAATCTATTTGCCTTCTTTGTACCACATACTCTGTTCATTTTTGCCTTCTCAGAAAACCCAGAAATAAATATGGCTTCTCTGCTCTTTATCCAGTTTTCAGGGTATAGTCGATATATATGGGGGTTAGACTGAGATAGATAGTGCCAGAATCTGCTACAATAAACAAATAAAGAGGAATCAACACAAAATGGGTAAAATCAGTGTTTACACCGCCTCCTCCCCCAGGAGAGGATTGTAAATATGCCGCTGGATAGAACTGGTAAGGATCCTGCTCCCATCTGTGTGGTGGGAGTAAAGGGGCAGGATTACATTCAGAATTGAAATATATTGTTGTAGGAAAGTTTGTACAAACAGAGGAATTGAGTGTGATTATTTGTGAGTACTAATTCCATAAATATACGAGCTGAATCAGGTATAATTTAATATTCTAATCTCTTAAAAGGTGTGCTGAATTGTAGGGCAGGGATGATTTGTGCATTTAATAGACTCAGAGTGCTTACTATGAGTCAGGCCGCGTGCCAGGACAAAACATGCCGAGGAGCATAAAAGGGTCCCGACTCCAAAGGGCTCAGGATCTAGCAGGAGGGGTGCCCACCTGTGCGCAGCAACGGTTTACTCACTGGGTCCCCCACTAGCACAGAAGTCCCTCGGCGGGCAGGGAGAACCACTGAGCGGTTTGCCCTTTACCCCGGTGCCTGACTCTTGTAGTCTGGGACACAGGAGACACTTAACAAACTTCTGCTTAATACACGGGTGTGTTTCCTCAGTACCTGCCTTGTGCCGGGCACCATGAAGCAGCAACAGCCGAGGCTAGAGGCGGTCCACCAGGCCCTCCAAGAGCCAGCGTGAAACATATTGGTTGTGCTAACCCTTAACACAGTCTGCTGGCCACTTTAGGGAAAAAAAACCGTTTTAAACTTCAAATCACTGAGGCTCTACTATTGATGTGTGTTCAAACTCAGCTGTAAAATGTACCATTTCTAAGGACTAGGTTGGGCCTTAGTCATGCAGTAGTGAAAGGTAAACCGTGGTAACAACAGCTTCTATCTGTTGAAACACTATCTATGGGTCACTGTATGTCAGACCCACCGGCTGCTTATAAGATAATTGTAGGTAGCATATATCTAAACTACGATTTTTGTTAGACATAGATTCATTTAATATGTTTTAGGAAAAAAATGTAATGACATCAGTGATTGCATGGATATTATGAATATGGTTTAAAATGAGGCAAAGCTCCCTCCACCCTCAAATAACCTAATTTAAAGATAGTTTAAAGAAAAGAAAATGTTGCGTATAAATGGTCCAGGTGGTACCTGCATGTGACAAGAGCAGGAAGGTGATTTGCAGGATCAGCTGGGTGACCTCCTGGGACACCAGAAAACACACGGAGCGATGCGGGCTCTGGAGCGGAACGGCCGGGTTCAGATTCGCTCTCCTATTTATTTCCCCCGATGAGCGTGGGCAAGCCTCTCCCAGTCTCTGCTTCCGCACCGGCCAAACATGGAGGATGAGAGCGTCCACCTCGCGGTGCCAGCATCGAGATTCCAACCCAGGTCTCTGATGTCAAAGCCACGGCGCTCCTCGCTGTGCCAGTGGAAGGGTTGGAAGAAGCACCGAGCTGACAAGTATGCGAGGCTGGTTGAGAAAACTGACGAGCGGATGGAAGACGTGTGCCCTGCAGGAGGCCCAGCTGCTCACCGCGGCAGCGGCAGTGACCAGCTCCCTAGAGACGAGTGGACGAGGGTGGGTGCGAAGTGCAGAGGGAATGCAATGGAACCAATCAACTGTTTTCTTTTCACACTTTATTCTGTACATCACCACCAACACTAAGAGAGACAGACTGTTCTCCAAGAATGCGACTTCCACTTTAAAATTAACATAGCTTGTATAAAAGCACCTTACCGTCATCAAGCATTATGTACCTCTTCAGTTACTTTCCACTAAGGCCACCTAAACATTCCAGTGAACCCAGCAGGTGTCAGGTTTTCTGGAAGAGGAAGTGGGAAGAAGAGGAAACCATTTGTGTACCTGGTTATCGCGGGCTCATCTCCGTCCATCATTGGCTGGTGCTTCTCCCAAAAGCAACGAATGTGTCCGACACAAGCGACGCCGCCGGGGAGTTGCCCCAGCACGAGGAAAGGGCAGACACACTGTGACCATCAGGTAAATAGCCTGTTGAAGGCACAGCGAAAGACCCAGGTGGGCCCTCTCAGGAGGCCGGAGAGCCACTCCCTCCTGCCCCGCAGCTGCCTCCCGCGAGCCCTCCCGCCCGGCCCTGCCGTCATCCTGGTACTGGTACAACCACTTGCCAGGGGAGGGGGAAGGTAAGTAACACGAGGGAGGATGTAAAGAAGGCACACGGCTCAGAACGGAAAATAAAATACAGAAGCGGTTTAAGGAGGCCTTCCGGGAGAAGCTCAGACATTTTTAAAAGCATTTAAGATTTCAAGCCACACCAAACGTTCTCTAGCAGGGCAAATGCAATGAAACCGTCCTGCACTCAAGCTGAAGGTTCCACTGAGTCGTCCTTTCGTGTCAGTTTTCAGAAACATCCTATGGTAACATTATTAATATTCTAATATATCTTAAAGTCAGTAAAACTTTCTCATTTGCAGTTTCCACGGTGCAAGCCTTTGTTTCTCTCCTTTCACGTGATTGGTAGGTGTATACAGGGGCTAAACCCTCAGACTCTAGAACAGGACTCTTCAAGAGAAATATAACAAGAGTCATGTATGTAATAAAAGGAAAAAGGTGAAATTAATTTTAATATTTTCATTTTAATAAATTCAGAAGATCATTTCAACATGTAATCAATATAAAAATTACTAAGATATATTATTGTGATGGTCTGAATATTTGTGTCTCCCCCCAATTTTTATGTTGTAATCCTTTGGGAGGTGTTTAAAGTCTGGAGGGTGGAGCCCTTCTGGATGGGATTAGTGCCTTTGAGCACGGCTCCAGAGAGCTCCCTTGTCCCTCCTCTGGGAGGACACAGCAAGAAGGTGGCAGTTTGCAGCACAGTTTGGAAGAAGGCCTTCATCAGAACCTGACAATGCTGGCACCCTGATCTTGGACTTCCAGCCTCCAGAATTGTTAGAAATAAATTTCCGTTGTTTATAAGCCACTAGACTATCATGTTTTGTTACAGCAGCCTGAATGGCTTCATACAATTACATTCTTATTTATTCTACATCTTTGACAGCTGGTATGGACCTTACACCTACATCACACCTTGATTTTGAATAGGCACAGCTCAAGAGTTCAACAGACACCTAGCTCCCATGTGGGACAGTGCAATTCTAGATTTAGATGTATCTTGACCAGAACCCTGACTCAACCAATCATATTTAAGTAAGAAACTTGACCTCTGTGTCTCAGCTGCCTCATCTGTGGAATACGGTTATCACAGAGCCCGTGCAGAGGTCGTCTGTGAGGATCAGACGAGACTGTGTGAAGTCCTGCTTCACCGGGGACCCTATTCCAGGGTCAGAGAGCAGTAAGCGCCAGCTGGGGACACGCCTCTGATTCTCTCCCAGCCACACGGAAGGAGAGGCGTAAACAAATCTTAGCGGGTCCAACGGCAGAGTAGACTCCCTCTTATTTTAACTCTACAATAAAGTTCTAAATAACTTCTTTCTCAGGTACTTTTTCTTTTCTTATTAGTAGAAGGGGACTTGAGTTTAAATGGCTAAGTTTTGCTGGGGAAACAAGTGAAAACTGTCTTCTATTTTTTTTTTTGGCTGTGCTGCGTGGCTTGCGGGATCTTAGTTCCCAGACCAGGGATTGAACCCGGGGCTCTGGCAGTGAAAGCTCTGAATCCTAACCACTGGACCACCAGGGAATTCCCAAAACCTGTCTTCTAAACTTTCCACAATCTCAGTAGAATTTTCTGACAAATCAGTAATCAAATTACTGAACTCAGTAATTTTTGCAGGGATCTTCCTTAGTGGATAATTCACAAAATCATGGTGATAAAATGCAAACAGTAGGTTGATAGACACTAAATTAAAATTCCATAGAGTGCCCAAGGGACCAGGAGGCCCTGCACTGACTGACTCGTCTGTGATTTGTGCAGGTTATTTAATCTCCTTAGGTGTCAGTTTTCTCATCTGTCAAGCAAGGCAGGAGACTAAATGTTAAATACGGTTCTTCCACCTCTAATGAGGTAGCAAGAAAATTCCCCTTTTCTTACTTATGTAACCCCGGGCCTTCAAGGAGAATGAGCTAGGCAAAGTCTGCCAATACTGCTAGAGTTCAGTTAATGATAATAGTGCAATGATATGCCGTGTGTAGTATTTCATATGATCTAGTATAACACAGTAAAACATGTGACCATTTTCATTTGTATCATTCTGTTCTTTACAAATACAATTTCCTTGTTTGTAGTTATTCCAAAATGTTGACAGACCCTGGAGAAATAAGTCACTTCCATCTTGACTTCTACTCTTTTGCATTGCCAATAAAATTGATTGTAGCTCTGAAGAGAATATGACTATTATCACCTGCTCTGGATGATCCTTGATCTTTTAAATGTGACACATTTATAAGAGTAATAATCTTTTATTTACTCTTTAGGTTATTCCATGGTTACCACTGTACTAAAAGCAATAAAAATATGTTGGATAATATTAAGCATAGCTTCATATGATACCAAATATCTAGATGTGATATAGAACCAAATGTTGTGTATAAGCTGCCCGATATAGTAGCTACTAACCATCTGCAGCTATTGAGCCCTGGAACTGTATCTTGTTCTACCCAGGAACTGAATTTTTATTTTATTTGACTTTCATCAATTTACATGTATTAGTCACATGTAGCAATTGCTACTGTACTGGACTGTACAGATCTAGATTTTTAAAAATGAAGGTTAATTATTTGGAGAGTTCTAAATCCTTGACATATAATCTAGAAATAAAAGTTTCTACCTCTTTTGCTTGTATGGCATTGTATCTAAAGATTTATTTAATCTAAAATTGCTTCTATTGCAATAACATTTGTCATTGTGGAGCTTCTAATCATTGCAAGACTTTTTTCAGGTAATTTATGTATATTGTGTGAAATCCTCAAACAATTTGCAAAATAGGTGTCATTATTGCTATTTTACATAAGAATAAACAGAGGCTCCCAGAGCTAGTCCATGAAAGAGCTGTAATTCAAAGGCAGTTCTGAAAAACTTCAATCTTTCCCCATTAAGAAATAAAGAGTCCTTGCAAAAACTAAAAATATAAGGTCTCTTCCTAGAGCTTGAAGGATATAAAATGGCAATAACTCCTACGATGCACATACGTTTCAAATGGATGTGTAGTAAGAAAACAAACAGAAGATCAGAGAAGTGTTATTCATCTTGTTCATACAAATAAGAATGCAACTCCTTATAAAGTTTCAAAAGTATGGATATTTCCTAGAATCGGAGCTATTGTAAGGTAAAACCCACTCAGTCAACCGAAGTGCTTCCCCACGTGTCCGAAAGAGTGTCCTCTTCAGGAGTCAGCAATGACCAAACACCTGCTGAACTCAGAGCACGCATCCCTCCTCCCCTACCTCATCACCAAGTGGAAGCTCCTTGAAGACAGGGGCGCTTCATTTTTTATCCCTAGATATCCAGGACTTGGTATGATGCCTGACACCTAGGAGGCATGCAGCTTGTGCTTGAGTCAACAGATGAATAAATGAATAAACACAATGCAATGCATGTGTTCTCTAGATTCAGGGAACATGCAATCACCTAGACATCCACCTTGGCACTTGGGCTCTCACACATGTCTCTATCATGGCCCTTAGGTCATGAACATTTGTTTTCACGTGGGCGTCTACTGAGTCCTTGCAGGCAGGGACCATATTACTTTATCCCTGAATCTCCTTATCTACTCCACTTCCTACTACGGTTCATGGTAAATTACTATTTGTACCATGACTGAATGAATGAACCAACATATTCTACAGATTAATAACAACAGGAATTTAGTTATATGATTTCTATTTATAGTGCACTTTGTTTTAAGATGTTGTTCATAATAACCCTATAAAGTAGGTAGGTCTTATTTAATCATTCTTAGCATAAAGAGTCTGAAACTGAGGACCAGAGAGTTTAAGTGATACTCCTATGAATGGTCAATGAATTCCAGAGCTGCCCTTGCAACTTAATTCTCTTAATTTATATTATATCTACACCATATTAGAATAATGCTTTAGAGTTCACAGTTCATACATATATACATATACCTTCATTTGATTTTAAATGATTCAGATGAACCGGGAGGAACAGGTATTATTCCCACTTTACATGAGGAAATTGAACCTCAGAGACATTGATAGCAATACTCACGTTTGCAGAACTAGTGGGAAACAGAGCACCTGTTTGAGAAACAGAATCAAAAACCTGTTTTCTAAGTCCTAATTCAGCATCCTTTCCATTTCAGCATGCTTATTCCAGAAGAGAAAAATACTAAATGTCACAACATTTAGTAATTACTAGTGTGGATAAAGAACGGCTTCCTGGGGAGAGAAGGCCTTCAGCTCTGGTTTTAAAGGAGGGGAGGAGGTGGCCAGACAGATGGAGGGGGCAGGCTGGTGACACAGCTGGAAGAAATGGACAGTGACAGCACACCTGTTGCACGGGAACAGCACTTCTTGACTGCCATCTTCCTTTTCAGATTTAACAACAATCCTCTCAAGAAACCAACCGCTTACCTGTGTAAACTGACAAAGGAGATCGCTTTGACTCTTAGCATAAAATATACTAGTATTGTGATTTTATTCATAGAATCTCCTAATTTCCTGTTAAAATACACCTGTCAGGCAATTTGTGTACAAAACTATGCACATCCAAGTTATACCAGCAGAGAAATGCAAGCCTCAGTGAGCTACCTGATTACTCAGAGCAGGGGAAGCAGAAGAAGAGAGAGGGTTCTCTGTCAGGGGCACAAACTCTCTGTTAAATTCTTTAAAAAGTATCTAAAAGCCAAACACAGCAAAATAAACTCACATAAATGCATTTCAGTACGTTATTTATAGAAGACTGATATGTTTAAATAATAATGTAAAGTCACAATCATCATTCTTAATGGTAAAAATTTAGAAGTTATCACTGATTATTGTATTTGTCAATGCAATTAAATAAAGGGGAAAAAAGAGAAAAGGAAGGAAAGAAGGAAGGAAGAAAGGAGAATGAAAAGTAATTTGTTGGAAAAGAAGAAACAGAACGGTCATTAATCATGGATAATGTGACTTTCTAAATTTAAAACCCCAAGAAGTTACAGAAAGTAGTGGAATCAAGAGAGATGAGGAAAATGCTTAGATATATAATAAATATATAAAAACCCATGACATTTCTATTGACCAGAAAGGAACAGTTAAGAAGCGTAAGTCGATGAAAGTTACAATGTTGAATTGCTATAAATACTTAAAAGAATATAGGGTAAATCTAAAAACAGATGTAGTATAATTTGTAGAAAGATTACCTAAATTTCAGGAGTGACAGTAAAGAAGACATAAACAAATAGAGAGTGAGCCTATACTTGTGAGTATAAAGAAATTATAGAGATGTCAGGTCCAAAACTTCAATGTAATTAAATCAAATTCACCATAGGGTTTTACAAGAAAGTTGACCAGTGCATGGTAAGATGTATGTGGACGAGCACAGCCCAGGACTGTCTCAGGCACTCCAGGACTACAGTAAGGTAGGAGAGTCAGCCTCCCAGGTATCAGAATGTATTATAAATCTATACTAAGTAAGACAACACAGAATTGGTGCTGGCATAGATAAACTGACTGACGGAATAGAAAAAAGGACTTGGAATTGACCTACACGTTTACACAACTTGCTCTGAGCAATAGGGCAGAACCATGAAAAGACCACATGCTGAGACCATGCATGATATCAAGACATCAAAAACTCTATTACTGGGGCTTCCCTGGTGGCGCAGTGGTTGAGAATCTGCCTGCCAATGCAGGGGACACGGGTTCGAGCCCTGGTCTGGGAAGATCCCACATGCCGCGGAGCAACTGGGCCCGTGAGCCACAACTACTGAGCCTGTGCATCTGGAGCCTGTGCTCCGCAACAAGAGAGGCCGCAATAGTGAGAGGCCCGCGCACCGCGATGAAGAGTGGCCCCTGCTTGCCACAACTAGAGAAAGCCCTCGCACAGAAACGAAGACCCAACACAGCCATAAATTAAAAAAAGTAAATAAACAATAAAAATAAATTAAAAAACAAAACAAAACAAAACTCTCTTACTGTTAGTTATAAATGTATAAGATGAAAAAAATCAACACCATATTTAGAACACTGTAATTTAATACAGTGTAATTTAATACATTAGAAACATTGAGAATTAAAAGGTGTACTTCTTTGTTTAAAAAACAAAACCTTATCAAGAGTAATGTGAATGGTGCTGCCTTCTCAGCATACAAGTCACTGTAAACAGTAGGCATCATGTTTCTGCCTTAGCAAATCGGCCTCCTGCTTTCTGAGGTTCCCGCAGCTTCATTTCATCCTCTGTGATTTTCATCCCATAAAATATCGCCGAGAGTTCCTTTAATGTGACGTTTTTACCAACATCACTTTCTCTGGGACGTGTTCATCCTTCTGTCACAACCACTTTGCTCATTTATGGTCACAAGTTCCTTTCACTAAATTCTGCTGGCTATTATCTAAAGTCTCGCAAATGGTGACAGTGTCAACATTCCCAGAGTCGGATGTTGCTCCTATAACTCCATTTATGTTTGGTTTGAACTTCACTTCCAGCATTACCCCTTTTGGTTTCTTTGATGTGCTTTCATCTTTGAATTACACATTTTTGTAAAGTGTCAGTTGAGTAGGAGTCAATACAGCTACAATTACAACTACATGCTTTGCTGTCTGTGCATGAACCAAGTGACAGATGGGCAGTGACGCGTCACTGTCAGACTCCGAGAGAAACGCAGTGATTCGTCGCTGCTCAGGATGTGCATCTGGGACTTAGGTGGTGGTTCGTGGGCTGAAGAGCTAGCAGTGAAATTTGGACTTTATGCAGTTACCATGATCAAACCGTGGTAACTGAAGTTTGAACCATGTTGTCGGGGGATTTCTATTATTTAACTAAATCATTGTAACTGGAATTAGTGCAGACAGAAGCCATGCAAAGCAAAGACTGCCTGTATGTGATGCAGGTGGGCCGACTTTGTCGAGCCCTCAGGAAAAGATGGAACCTGTGATAAGTAGTGGGTACCACTGGCTATACACACGGAAAAGAGGGAAAGTGGATTCTAGTCTCTTGTCAGACACAGAAATCAACTACAGTTGGAGTAGATATCTAAATCTTAGAGAGACAAGGCTTTATATATGTATATATATAAAAATAAATGTGTGTGTATGAACATACTTATATGAATATCTATCTATCCATATCTACACCCATCTATCTATCTATCTATCTATCTATCATCTATCTACCTATCTATCTATATGGAATATCTTAGGGGTAGAGAAAGGACTTCCTTAAGATATGAAATGTGCTGATTATTAGAAAAAAATACCATACTGTTAAATTCAACCAC
Organism: Balaenoptera ricei; assembly: GCF_028023285.1. Taxonomy (NCBI): domain Eukaryota; kingdom Metazoa; phylum Chordata; class Mammalia; order Artiodactyla; family Balaenopteridae; genus Balaenoptera; species Balaenoptera ricei. The sequence goes on from NC_082655.1 coordinate 79,000,759, forward strand.
ATTAAAATTAAGAATTTCAGTTCATCCAAATATACCACCAACCAGACAAGGTACCGCGGGGGTAACTGCTGGTTGTGCCGCCACGCCTTCTTCAACCCCTGCAAGGCTCCAGCCCACATTTCCCAGGAGTCTTTGCAGCTATAGATAACAGGATGACTAATTTCTCAGTAATGCCATGTGACCAGAAGTAGTGTGGGCAGTTTCCACCTCACCTGCCTAAAAGACATTGTTGCCAGGGCCTTGCCCTCCTTCCCACGTGCTGCGGCCAGCTCTGACCGCTCAGAGGAGGCTGATGTGGAGCCGGCGGTACACTGACAAGACGAGAGGCCCCGGGCCCCCGAGGGCTGGCACGGAGGCAGAGTCCTCACAGCTGCTCACGTTGGGACTGTTACCTGCGTGAGAAATAAACTTCTATCTTTTTAAAACCCCTTTCTGAGTACTTTTTCTCACATGACCTTTGCCTTTACCCTAAATCTTATAGACAAGAACATGCATTTCCACCGAAGACGAAATTCAACAGACAAAAAAAATGAAAGAATGCTCGCTCTTCTTAGAAATCAGGGAAATGCAAAGTAAGACCACGATGGGATACCATTTTAGACCCATCTAATAAAGGCAAAAATTAAGTGTACTAGCTGTGTATGAGAATATTGATGTCATATAAATTCATATACACTCTAGGTAACAGTAAAACAGTACAATCTCTTTTGAAAAAACTAGGTTATCTTATAAAGCTGGACATGATCCTATTCTTTGATCCTGCAATCGGCTTCTATGGATTTACCCTAGAGCAGGGTGTCTCAGCCTCAGCACTACTGACATCTGGGGCCTGATAATTCTTGGCTGTGGGACCGTCCTGTGCATTGTAGGACGTTTAGCAGCTTCCCAGGCCTCTGCCCACCGGATGCTGGTAGCACTGCGTCCCCAGTGTGACAACCAAAAACAACCTTCAGACATTGCCAAGTGTCCCCAGGGGCTGCCACATCACCCTCATTTGGGAACCACCTCCCTAGGGAACTCTGGCTTCTATGCACTTGGGGACACACACGAGAATATTCACTTCAGTGTGTATGTAACAGTTCAACTGGAGACAGCACAATTATCCATTAACAAGAGATGGATAAATTAATTATGTACAATAATTTTTCACAATTCACAATTTTTACAAAGCACAAAAACTATCAGAAGTATTTTTAAGGATACCTACATAATTAGTAAAGACTTCTTTTTTTTAAAGCAAGGATTAAAAAAATCAAGAAATGATAAAAGAAGATTTAGGATGACGGCTTTGGGGGAGAGAATAGGAGAGGTGAGTACAGGTACAGCAATGTTCTAGGCTCAGACTGGGTGACGGTTTATCTCAGACTTTAAATATAATACAAATTTTGAAAAGGAAAAGAAAGAAAAACATAGCCTAGATATTCTATCATGGTAATTTTTTTTTTCTTTTAGTGAAAAGAGTGTGCAGAATGTAGGAAGGATAGTTTAGTCAAAGAATTTTAAAATCATGTTATAGTAATTGCTTTCAACTTTCCTTACCTGAGTGTCAAGTACCCCAGCCCCATCAGTCAGAAGAGCCCATAAAAATCCCCAAGTGTCTCACCAAAGCCAGCCCTCACTCCTGGCCTACCTGTCATTTTTCATCTTTTCCTGGGGAATCTTCGTGTTCTTCTGGACAAGGCTAGGTCCCCTGGCCACTCTAAGGATCCCTTTCAGACGAGGTGCCATACCTCACCTGCTTATTTCTTATGTGTCTGCCCCGGCCCAGCCCGGACTGTGAGGGCAGAGGCCACATGCACCCTGTTCATATTTGAACGCCCAGCCTCGGACAAGTGCCGGGAACAAAGTAGGAGCTCAGCAAAGAACTCTTACGTCAGAAAGCAGAGCTTTTTTAACAAATGGTCTGAGACCACATGACTCAGAATCCCTTAAGATGCTTGCAAAAAGAAAAAAAACAAAAATCTTTATTTCTGATGACTCAGTCCCTACTAAATCAGAATCTCTGGGGTGGGCCCAGGAGTCTAGTTTGTTTGTTTTAAGGTACCCAAATAATTCCTATTCTGAAGGTTTACAAGGTATGCTGTAAACACAGGGCTCTTTACTGAAGTTTTCTGTTTATTCTATTTGAGGTGAGATACCCACAGATACAACTGTATCCAAGCTAAGAGAGTAATGTTGTTAGCAGCTTCTCCTTTTAAAATGGGAAGTTAAAACAGGGTCTTGAGAGTTTAGCTGAAGTCTTTCCATACCTGCACAGGATTTGTTAATCAGTGTTCCAGTGGAAAGAAAAATCAATATTTAGAAGTTTGTTGGTTCCTCCATCTAAAGCTTTTTCCATATGAGTAATTTAGCTCCTTAAATATATTTAAAATCACAATGTTCCTTTAATTTTCCCTTGGCCATTTTTATTCTTTGTATCAACCAACCGTGGTAGTAACACCTGACCCTTCAAAAACCTGCCCCTTCGTGTAACTTCCCTCTGCTTCCTTTCATCCGGAAAAGGTCCTGTTCTCACAGCATCTCCACGGTACCTCCTGCAGTCTTTGGGGTTAGATCTTCCAACACTGTTGGCTTCCCTCATCACCAAGAGGAGTCTCAAAATAATTTCTAAAACCTAGAGCCTGGTTAAGCCAGGGATTTCTGCTAACCGCCCTGTTCTGACCCATCTACAGCTGCTCTGCAAATCCAGGCCCTGTTTGCCGGGGGACTTAGGATAAAAGCAGGAAATGGTGGATGTTTCCATCCCTCGTGGAGATAAGGCAGAGGCCACGCCTCTCTGCAGGGACGCCAGGTGTGGGGGGCGGCATAGCGTGTCTTTCTTCCCTCTGTTCAATTCCTTATTTCTGCTTCTTTCTAATAATTTCCTCCATGTGATCCTCATCTCCTTTACCACGTGTCTGTTTTCTTTCTATACACTCGACCTTCCCTTTTCTTCTTCCTTTCTCCTCGGTTTGGACCAAAATACACACACTTCTTTCTTGCAAAAGTCATTTTAAGCTCTCCTCGTTCCTTCTGAGTAAGAAATGATTCCTCAGTGAATCAGTGAAATGATTTTGAAGAGCTTTACTCAAAATCATTTCACTGATTTAAATCCATTCATTCAATACATTGTCATTCATTAAATTTCTACACTATTAAGCACTAAATTAGGCACTGGGAGAATAGAGATGAATAATATATAATACCAGACCTCAAAAAATTCAAAATCTAGTAGAAGGAAAAAAGGCGTCTGGAAATAAATGTAATAAACGGTTTAGGTACCATGATATGAGTTAAAATATGTAGTTGCATTTTAGCAATAAATAATGCAGATTCCAGAGTCAAATAAATTTAAGTTTGAATTCAATAGCTCTAAGGGAGATAAAGATGATATTAATAAAGATAAAGATAAAGAAGATATTAATGAGGTAGAGTTGACAAGACCTAGTTAACAGTTGTGGAATGGGTAGAAGACAGGGAGTTAACGGGATAAGCAAGGATGATTCCTAAGTTTCTAGTTTGTTGCAGGGTGTGGAGGACAGGAGCCAGGGGAACCGCACCTGCAGGGAAACATGATAGATGCAATTTTGAATACTGCCTAGTGGGTCTGGAGATTTTAAACACACACACACACACACACACACACACACAATAAAGCTTCTGTATTCCTAGGAAATGTCCTTCATAATAACATAGCAGTGAGCTTTTAAAGTCATGTAATAAGTCTAATCCAACAAAACTTCATCTAGCCATAATTTCTTAAAAGAAAATTATTTTCTCATCTCAATTTTCCATGAGTTATACATTCATCTTTCCTTTCACCCACCTTTTATGCTATTTTTAATTAATCTGAAGAACAAACTTCTTACTAAGCAAATCTTACCTGGACCTGTTCCATCATGACTAATCAGAACTTCCTTCAATTTTCCAAGAGACACTGCCTCAATGGAAAAAATATCAACGTGTACAATAAAAAATGAACTCAGTGACCATTAGGACATTTCCTTTCTCTAGAAAAAAATAGCATTGCTATTAGTATTATATTAGTACATTACTATATTGCTATATATTACTACTATATTATTACTATTACCATAAAAATTACCCGCTTACTATTTTACGTTCAACGTCCTATCCTATGCCTTGTGGGACACGCACAAACATGTAACATGTAATTCTTGCCCTCCTCAATCATACGGTCTACCAAGAAAAGGTTTGTAAATTTTAATCATAGCATTTGTTTTGTCTACTACTGCTAGTGGAAATAATAGTTCTTACAGTCCTGACAAGGTACAAACCCTTCTAAGGGTTTTTTATATATTAACTCATTTAATTCTTAGAATAAGCCATGAGGTAAGCACTACTTATTTTCTCATTTTACAGTTGAAGAGAATGACACACAGAATTAAATTCCTCACCCAAGGACACCATCTAGTAGCTGACCGAGCCAGGACTCAGACCCCAGCAGTCTGCTTTTCTACCACTGCTGTTTGCCTCTCGGTGGCTTTCAGTTCCAAATGAACTATGTACTGAAATATGTGTATTTCATATACACATATTTATATGTATACATATAAAGTTTTTAAACAGACTATTTGTTAACTAGATATAAAGTGCACACATTCTAAGTGCACAACACACTCAACGCACACACGTCCACGCAGATAATAAAATGTCAGCCTCACCCAAGACTCACCCACCACGATGGCCCATCCAGTCATTAGCTCCCCAAGTGGAACCAGTAACCTGACTCTTTATGCTTTTAATCACTTTTGCCAGATCTCGGACCGACCACAAGCAGAAGCATACAGTGTGTTGGCTTTCTGCTTGGCTTGTCTCACTCAACCTTTGGGAAATTCATCCACATTGTTTTGTTTAACAGCATTTTGTTCATTTTCATTGCTGAAGATTATTCCAAATTATTTATCTATATTACTTGTGGACAATAGTTTCTGGGTTTGGGGTATTACAAATAAACCCCTGCTCAGAAGGCTCTTGTACATGTCTTTTCATGCGTGTACGTTGCTGTTGGGGAACTGCTGGGTTATAGAGCTTTGGTAGATAGTCTCAGTTCTCCAAAATGCTGATACTGACGCATGCCCTGTGGGCTCAGTGTCTGTATGAGAGGCCTGGGTGCTCCAGCGGCTCATCAATACTTGATGTTGTGATTCTTTTTGAGTTTAAGCTGTCTGATAGTGCACAGACACTTCATTGTGGTTTCCATTGTATTTTCATGGTTACTAACAAAGTTGGATATATTTTTCACATTTACTGGCTATTTGGACAACCTCTTTTACAAAGGACATGTTCAAGTGTCATGCTTATCTTTTAAACTGGGTTCTCTGTCGTTTTCTTGTTGATTTGGGGGCATTCTATATATGGTCTGGAAACAAGTCCTTAGCCTGTATTTATTTTACAGTATCTTCTCACACTTTCTGACTTGTCTTAATGGCGTCTTGAGGAACAAAAGTCTTTAATATTAAAATGGTGTAATTTACAGTTCCCCCTTTATTTGTAGTGCTTTCTCTGTTTTGTCTTTAAAATCTTAGTCTATATTTGTACACCCATGTTCATGGCATTATTTACAGTGCCCAAAAGGTGCATTAATTCATTGATGGATGAATGGGTAAACAAGATGTATATATGTACAATGGAATACTAGTCAGCCTTAAAAAAAAAAAAAAGTAAATTCTGACACCTGCTACAACACAGAGGAATGTTGAAGATACTGTTCAAAGTGAAATAAGCCAGTCGCAAAAAAACGCATGCTGTATGATTCCACTTAGATGAGGTGCCGAAGGGACTCTAATTCATAGAGAGAGAAAGTGGAGAGGTGTAGCCAGGGTCTGGGGTTAGGGAACAAAGAGAGGAGAATGGGCATCTTTATTTAATGGCTCCAGAGTTTCAGTTTTGCAAGAGGAAAGAGTTCTGGAGATGGATGGTGGTGATGGTTGCACAACAGTGTGAATGTACTTAATGTCACTGAATTGTACATTCTAAAATGGTTAAAATGGTAAAATTCATGTTATGTATACTTTAGTCCAATTAAAAACATTTTAAATCCTAATCTATTCCCAGGGTCATGAAGATTTTCCCCTATGTTCTAGATATTTTATTGTTTTATCTTTCACACTTAGACCTAAATTTGTATGGAACTGGTTTTTAGGGTTAGTATAAAATAGGGCTCATGATTTTTTTTTTCTATAATGATACCCAGTTTACTCTCTGAATTCATTAAAAGACTATTGTTTCCTTGATGCTGGACAGAAGGATATTTATATAATCTTCTGGTCTTTGCCTGTTTCTCTGCTCTATTTGTCTTGTACCAATTAGTGCTGTTTTAATTGTATTAACTTTAAAATAAATCTTGATATGTGACAGTGTGAGTTCTCCGGTTTTGTTTTTCTCAAGATTAATAATCTTCAAGATTATTTGTGGTGTGTTTGACTCTTTGCATTTCCACATACATTTTAGAATGAGAGTGCCAATTTCCATTAAAAAATACTTCTGGAATTTTGATTGATATTGCAATGAAACTGCAGATCAATTAGGAGAGAAGTGAGAACTTTATAATATTGAGTCCTCCAATCCAGGAACATAGTATATCTTTTTTTTTTTTTTTTTTTTTTTTTTTAGTTGCAGTGCCTGGGCTTCCCTAGTTGTGGCACGTGGGCTCCAGAGCACGTGAGCTCAGTAGCTGTGGTGCGTGGGCTTGGTTGCCCCGCGGCATGTGGGATCTTAGTTCCCTGACCAGGGATCAAACCTGTGTCCCCTGCATTGGATTCTTAACCACTGGACCGCCAGGGAAGTCCCTATATCTCTATTAATTTGTGTCTTTTTACATTTTTCCAATAACATTCTGTAGCTTTCCACGTAGAGCCTCGCTGTGGCCCTGAAGTTCCTGTGTGAAATGGGCTCATGGGTGGAGTGAGCATGGTGGCAGGGGTAGAGTTGTCTGTGCGTGGCCCGAGGACCTGGGCTCCCTCCCCTAAGGCTGCTTTGGCACCAGGGCTGTGGGTGCCCAGGCTGCCAGCTGAGGTCACAGGGATCCAGTGCCTGCTGCCTACAGCAGTGACCTCTGGGATGCACATTCAGATCGGCTCTGCCTCTCTCTTTCTCTCTTCCACCTTCCTTCACTGCTGCTTCCTGGGGTCACTTCCCCCTTTAACGACCTGCAGGACCTGCCCCAGGGAGAACCCACACAAAGGTCCCTCTTTTCAGGTGGGGCTTTATGAGAGTCTGTCTTCACTGCTGGGCTGCATCCCCGCCCCAGGAGCCTCCGAAATCTCTGCACAGCCTCTCAGGCTCTCTGATGCCACTTTCTGATCTAAGCTTCCACTTAACGAACGACCGAACAGAAAGCTCTGCTGAGTACCAGGTTCTCCTCTGAACTTCCTTCCTATCCAAGATCGTGGACCCTCAAGCCCTAACTGCCTTGGCAGCTCTTCAGTGCCTTCAAAACCAATTTAAAAAGACAAACATTTCTAGTTGTCAGCAGGATGGTCATTTTGTTACAAGCTATACTGTCCGTCCTATCTGGAGGTAGAATCTTGGTTTTGGGGGGTTTTTTTTTCGGCGGGGGGGTGAGGGTACTTGTTTTTAAAAGAAGAGGAAACTGGGACTTACTCATGGTGGCATTGTCCTTGGCTAAGCCCCACCTCAACTCAACTTGAGGACAAGATGCACACCAAGAAATGACCACACCTACTGTACTTCCCAGCTGGTATCAAATGAGTATCTCAGGAGTTTTCTGTTTGAGTGTCTTTTTAGTTAGAGAAAAAGTAAAAATTGTGGGCACGAATTTAGAAGGATCTTTTTGATACTTGTCCAAGCCGAAACTTGACTTTGTTATTTTTGGATTGATGAAGGCTTCGATTCCCTGAATCTCCTCTGGTGCCGATGAGGTTGATAAACACGTTAGACTCTGTCTCGGCACCTGGCCTCCTACCAGCGTACACGTAGATATCATAAACCACCACTGAAATGTCAGAAATCTGGTATTATCTTTCTCATATTTATTTTCTATTTGAATGTAGTTAGATACCCTGGAAGGGAATCAGAACATTCTTTAATCTAGTTGATGTGAGTTTTTCCATGGTACTTGGCCTTGGCCCTTTTTCTTATGTGCACCCCTATTCAAACACACTCTTGGCTATTTCATGTTTAACCCATTCATACAGACTCTCAGCTATTCCCAGAACTACTGTTTCAAAATAATTATTGTTAGCAATTACGCACTTTCATTAACCACTACACTTCCACAGTTATTATGAGAAATTGTATTAAAAAAAAACTCTTCTCTCTCTTAATTAGACAAAAGTGGCAATTTTTTCCCCTGAAGTTTGGCTGTTCTAATCACAGCTGGTCACTCATGCTGCTACTTCATGGAGATCACTATTCCAATAATGGAGATTTTTAATAGCCCTCTTGAGAGTGAAAAAATACAAAGATCCTAGAGAGATGCAAATTTAAATATGATTTTTAAAAAAGAGCTCAGTGAGGTACCAGCAAATTATGATCCACTATATTTGACCTTAGAATTAAAGCAATTTTTGAGACACTGGTAGAAGTCACTAATTAGGAAAGAGATTGCTCTTGCTGATACTACTAATATGAATAATATCTTGGATACAACGAGTACTTTTTATTCCAGGATCCTAGAACTCTTTCTAAACCATCCTCCGTGCAATTGAACAGTTGCATTTATAGAAATTCACATTAACATTTTCCAAAGAACTCAGACATGAAAGTCCAACAAGTAAGAAAACAAAGTAAGCGAGAAACACTGTCTGCTTCCATCACACCTGACCTTTAAAAAGACAAACGTGGTATACTGGGAAATGGTGTAAGCAGAGAAGATAAATCAGTTTCTTTGTGCCGTCTTACATATTCTAAAATGCCCCAGAGTGAAACCCAGCTGAGCTTAAGCAGAATATTAGAACACTGATGAATTTAGGACAATCACAGAAATCTTAAAAGCTACCTATTAAGATGATCTGGTCTTACAACCTGTGTAGCTGCATGAATTGAATTAAGCTAAAACTTATGGTAGAATTCTTCATGAAGACAAGTGTGTGAACGAGCATGAACAGAAGTCTTTATAGAGAAACACTGTTTCTGTTTACCCAGAATATTTTCATTTCAGGCAAAGAGTGAACTTGTTTACAGCTTAAAAAAAAAATAAAGATACTATATATAAAATAGATAACTAATAAGGACCTGCTGTATAGCACAGGGAACTCTACTCAGTACTCTGTAATAAACTATATGGGAAAAGAATCTTAAAAAGAGTGGATATACGTATATGTATAACTGATCCACTTTGCTGTACACCTGAAACTAACACAACATTGTAAATCAACTATACCTCAGTAAAAATTTTTAAAAATAATAAAGACCTTTAAAAAATTAAAATACATATGACAAAAATGAGTGAATAGTTAAAGGTTTAAAATGTACATATCAAAAATTTAGAGGGCTTCCCTGGTGGCGCAGCGGTTGAGAATCTGCCTGCCAATGCAGGGGACACGGGTTCGAGCCCTGATCTGGGAAGATCCCACATGCCACGGAGCAACTAAGCCCGTGAGCCACAACTACTGAGCCTGCGCATCTGGAGCCTGTGCTCCGCAACAGGAGAGGCCGCGATAGTGAGAGGCCCGCGCACCGCGATAAAGAGTGGCCCTCACTTGCCGCAACTAGAGAAAGCCCTCGCACAGAAACGAAGACCCAACACAGCCATAAATAAATAAATAAATAAAAATTAAAAAATTATTTAGAACTGAGACATATATTTACAGCACAAACAACGCTCAGCCATCCCTTAATCATTGTACACGGCAATGACCACATCCTGTACCTTGACTGCTACCTGCATGCACCTTCAATACTTCTCAACTCTGTGCTTCCAGAAGCTGCTATAAATTAAGTTTAATATACACGCACCGAAAAAAAAAAAAAACTTAACTTGTCGCCTAAATTCAAAGAAAGAGAAATAAAGGTACTAGAAATTTTAGAACAAAGTGATTATCATAGATGAGCGCTAAATTTTATTCTCAAATTACATCAAGAAGAGTCACATAGTTTAAATTGTAAGTTGAAAGGAAACATATGATCCCGCTAGGAGAAACAGACATCTTGCTGGACTCTGTAACAGTAACTCTCCTTTAACATGATTCACGAAGCATTTGCTTCTGCAGTGAAAGCATGGAGATTCTTTTTAAAAATGTTAAATGCATCACAATAGATTCTAAAAACTCCAGACTTTTTCATGATCCTTAAGGCAATATAAAATTCTTCCTTATCTAACAATGCAAAGGGAACTTCTAAAGTTACCACGTTGCTTAGACACACCTTAAAATACCATGTGCTAAAACAGCAAGTGAAGATCAGGAATCCTTTGTTCACTGTCTGTCCTTGGGCATGAAAGTCAGGGCTCGATGTTGTTGGTTTAACGGCAGGGCTGTATGTTCTAGCTTAACGACACGCATTCTGTTGTAAAAATGTAGAGGCCGGCAAATTATCTTTAGGAGAGGGACACCCCACACACAAGGGTGAACTCCTGAGGGATCCCAGTGATAAGTCCAAAATGTGAGTTAGAAGAGAACCTGCAATTAGCTCGAATACTTGAAAACTATAAGGATGGGTCTCCAGGTGTCAATGTTATACAGAATGGGAAAGACCATTTTACCTGAACATATTCAAAGGCAGGTATTACTAACCAATCATTCTGACTACAAATAACCATTCTTGAAGCACTGGATTTTAAGTAGTTATCTTAAGTAGTTGTATCTATCACCCTCTTAGCTAAAAGTATTTGAAAAAGTTAACTTGCTGATTTAGGTTACCCGTAAATGTTGGGCATTTCTGCCAATATTTTTTAAAAGTTCTTTTCACCGTAGCTGATGTTGACTTTTTCTTTCCGACAATTAGTCGGTAGCTTCAGCTGTTCGGAAAGCCTTTCCCATCCGCCATCAGCACAGAAGAAAATTCTTGTATCCTATTTGCCGCAATTGTCAACCACTTCCTTTAATAGCTGCCTGTTTTCACTGTTTGGGGGGCATTCTTTCACCTGTGTTTGTAATGTCACCATCTTCAACACTCTCGTCCTTATATTTACCGTATTTATTGTCATTTCAACAATGTCCCCATCTCTCAAGGAATGCACAGTATATGTATCATTGCAAAGCTCAGCATTCTTTGGGCTTTATAAACCTTTGGCCTACATAATAAGATTTAACACCATCTCATGAGGGACACAAAAATCTTTCAAATTTCCCCCACAGTTTTTTTTTTTCAAACATCATTTTAGGGCAGAATCTGTGCCAAGCGTTTGTTAATGATGACTTATCAGACTCAACTCCAAGCCTTAATATCGCCGTCAATAGTATCCTTATGATTTTCCTTACAAGGAATCTTGGATTCTTCTGCTTCTGCTTACTGCATACAAAGAGTTAAAATTCCATCTGTCTATCTATATTTATATTTACATTACATATATTTGCTCTTCATGGGGACATATATAATTCTTTAGTCACAAGGATATATTAAAAATGTCACATGGCTGGGGAGAAAGCTACAATATGATTTTTCACTGGATGTTTACAAGAGGGAAACCAAAGGCACGATGGGACATGTTCCCTTCAGCACAAGTTAAGAGGGAGGAAGCATTACCCAGAGAGGAAGTAGAAAGAGACACCTCAGGGATGGCCAAGAACAGAGGGTGGTGCACACACAGGGGTCCTCGCCACGTCTGAGGGTGAGTTCCCGGAACTGACATGTCCACTTGGAGTAAGAGAGGGAGGAGAATGAGAAGAAGCCTAAACTGACCAGTTTTCACCCAAGAGAAGCTAAGCTCTATGTTGGAATTTATGGAGTTTATTTTGAATTAAAAGGATTAAGATTTCCATCATCAGTGGAAATAGGGGCTTGGAATATTTTTAAGTCCACAAATATTATTCACATGTAGTAAAATTCACTCTTTTAAGGTATATGGTTTGATGAGTTTTGACAAATATGCACAAGTCCTTTAATTATCACCATAATCAAGACAGAGAACATTTCCATCACCTTAAAAAGTTTCCTCATGAGGGGTGTGATTTTAATCAGTTATGGAAAACAAAAAAGATTATGTTTTTGCAGTCCTCAAAGTTATGATTGTGAAGACTCAAAGCCATCACATGATGATAAACACAATGCAGATATAGTAATAGCCAGGATGATATCTAGAAATATCGTCTCAGACATGATACCTGCCTGATTTTTGAATGAGCATATAAGGGCATTGAATCCAATTAACTGTTCATAAAATATATTATATTTTATATGTAATATATAAATATATTATATTTTATATATTAATATATTATATTTTATATATAAATATATTATATTTTATATAAAAATATATTATATTTTATATAAAAATATATTATATTTTATATAAAAATATATTATATATAATATATAAAATATATTACATTTGGTGATGTTCTGTGATTTTAATCTCAATTCCATTTGAAGGATCACCTCTTAATATCCTATCATGCCAAGAAGTTTTTCATTCCCTTGGTGGCAATCCCTTGATCACCCAAGGTATCAGCTATGTGGTGACGAGGGGCAGCCTCTTCACAAATCTATCTGGAATGGAGGGTTTTAAATATCTAGACACCAGGAGTTTATTTGTGGAACTGAATTGAGTCCTTTGCCATCAGGCTCATTCAGGATCATTAAGGGCCATTGTATGTTTCAGGAGGAAAGGACCACCTCTCACCCATCCAAGATGTCAAGATTGAACAACTCTGAAGAAGTACCGATGGCCAAATAAAGTCAGCCCCAGAAGTCAATACGGAAAGGAGCAGGCGGCTGGCTTACTCCCCTAAACCACGTGTCGTAAGTGCAGGGCTCACGTCTTTCTTAGTTTTGAACCCCTAGCTCCCGGCACGTGTAAATACTGACTACTACTGAATAAATGAACGCCTAGTAATCCATCCATCCATCCATCCATCCAGCAGTAAGTGTTGTGTCCTGCTCCTGCTGGCTGCCCAAAGCACCGCTCAAGTGTGAATCATCTAGAATGTGCCGTGGCTGCTCTTCGCGCAGATCTGTGCCTTCAACAGCGCCTACCTTCCCAGGCTCCTTTTGCTCTCAACTTTGCTCCTATTCCCAGTTTATTTCAGGGTCCACCTAGCTTTGGGCCCTTTGGCTTTGCCTCCTAATCTTAGATCTATATGTGCCAGAAGGAGTGGACAATAGAGTTTGGTTTCCCAGACGCTGACCCTCTCCCAGGAGCACCCGCACCCCCAGTGACTGAAGAACAAAGGGGGGCAGAGACCTGGCATTAGTCAAACCCCTCACGCTCCTCCCGAGCGAGTGCATGGCCAAGGCCTCCTCATCTTCTTTATGAAGATGGCCCAGTGGTGTAACTCATTCCCTGTTGGTCTAAAACTCCAAGAGTTCTCAATCCGCTGCAACAAAATTCTCCGTTTATCAAATGAATGATAGAGTCACATAAAAATATCATTCTTCCTGCTTGTCCTTAATGTTGCAGATTTCCATTCTCCACCGGGGGTATATTGTGCAAATTTTCATTGGGAAATGACCTATGGGACCTCCCCTAGAGAGACGTGCCTCTGTGCAAATGTCTGTGGGCAGACACACACACACACACACACACACACACACACACACACACCCTGAGTTGGGGACAAACACACTGATACTCCAGTGAAACTCATGGGACCTTAAATCCTAAGTAGGGCCCTAACTGAAAGATTCTCCACCCAGACCCTTCTAAATACTTAGCTCCCCAATTTAGAGATGGGGTACCAAAGGGTCTCTGGGCCAGCCCGTCTCCCAAATCTCTCCAGCCGGCAGGTGACCTGGGGACATGACCTCTCAGTGCCCTTTCCTCCATCCTGGGAGACAAACTCTTGACACATTGCAGGCCCTACCAACCTTGGGTGACATAAACAAGAAATCCCAGAGCCTAAGGAAAAGGCTGAAGGGCCATGAACCTTACAGGTCAAAGTGCTCACAATGTGTTTAGCAAATGTCAGCTTTGGGGGTTTTTTGTCTGAACACTTTCTCAATCCGGGAAAAGAGATGTAGCTGTTTATGTTTGGGGAACTTCCCCAGTACCGTCTTTTCAGCCACAATGCTCAAATATTCCCAGGTAACACTGCGTAACGTTGCCCCGCCAGGATCGTGTGGGGCCCGCCCCTCTGCACATGGGCATGGGGAGGGGTGCTGGGGGGAGGGGGCCCGGTGAGCCCTGAGCCTGCTGGCACCACCTGGGGAGTGTAACCCCCGGCACCAGGAAGCCTACGCAGGCAGCACAACTCAGCGTCACTAAGACGAGCCCCTCGGCTGAATCTCTAACTGGATATAATTAATGGACTGTTTCAGTGCTTTCTTGCAGGTCACCAAGAATTAAGCTTTCTCAGCACTCATCGTGGTGTGATCGTGTTGATACAAACTGCCCAAAAGAATCAGAGCTCAGACACAGATGGTAAATGAGATTCAGCATCAAGCACGTGCAGACACCTCCATCTGCACTGAAGGTTTGTGGTCCGAGACCATATACGTTGGCGGTTCGGGGCTGAATCCCCATGGTTGAAATTATTTATCTTACTGCTGAAAAAGAAGTACCTTTGAGCTGTAGAAAGAAAAGAAATGCCAGGGTAAGGGAGGGATGGAATTTCTAGCTGAGAAGGCCCCTGGACCAGAGACCTGATGGAGGGTGAAGGAACTGGCCGTGCAGAGGCCGGGGAGGTAGGGGACAGCGGATGGAGCAGAAGGGCTGAGGCCTGGGGACAGAGGGACAGCTTGCCTGGCGACATCGGGAAGCACTGAGGCTGGAGCTGGGGGCGCCAGGGAAGGACTGGTATGAGGTGGTGATGACTTGGGCTTTTATTCTTAGCAAGTTGGGAAACCTTTGGAGCGTAGTAAGCGAAAGAGTGACAGAATCTGATTGACATTTTCAGAGAACCCCTCTGGCTGTGGGGATGAGAAGAGCCTGTCCTCTACCCGAGCTGTTCTTTGTGTTTGTCCCCCCATCATGACACCAGCCAGGCAGTAGGAAGGAAGCAGGACGGAGAGACAAGTCTCAGGCAAAGGACCAAGGAATCAATTTAGTGCTGAGTGCCACCCAGGTGACAGCACTGTGGTCACACCCTCTCACTCCTCCTGATGGAAGCTCCATGCAGTGACCACTCCCCGGTTTGTCTGGAATGGTCCCAACTGACATCTGTTGTCTGGGCGTAATGATTAATGGAGCCCTTCTTCTCTCACAAATGTGCCCTGGGGGGGATGGCCAATGTCATAGAGATCACTCTAGTATAGGTATCATAGCCCCATTTCACAGACAAAGTAACTGAGACTCAGAAAACCTGTGTAATCTGCCCCAGACTGAGACCAGGATTTGAGGCCAGACTCTGCTTCTCTGAGCTTCAGCTGTCTCCCCGATGAAAGGATCTGTCTCTCTCTGAAGCCCACATTTTCCCCTTGAATATGGGTATTGGGATAAAGGCTAAAGCATTAAGGAAAGCTTTCTTGTTTTTTAAACTTCTCTTAGCTCAGCTGTTCTCATCCAAAACTTGCTGTAGGTTGTCAGTAAGCATTTTGGAAAGACACTTATTTTCTCACTACTTAAAGTCTGATAAACACAAATATTTTGAAGCAGACACATTATTACGATGGTACTTTCTTATAATTCTCTCACAGTTATTTCTTGATTTGAAGGAAACCACTAAGCACACCTCGTGTGCACTTGCCAAAACCTAGCATCAAACATTTATGCACCCCCAGATGTGGCCCCAGACCTCATCTCCCGCTACCATCCATCTCTCGAGAAGAAAGCCTGGAGCCAGAATGTGAGGAGGCTGTTGAGAGCTGAGCCGGCATTCTTATCAGCTCTGGGCATACCTGTCAGGCCATCGACTACAGATCCTGCAGGACAACCAACCGAGGGCCAACAGCAGCTCCCAGGGCCTTTCCCCACGAACGGCAGACGAGAACACCTAGCAGGAAGGTGTGGAAGCCGCGTGCGTGACGGAGCTCCACTTGCCAGGGCTCACGTCCAGGAGGAGATCACTCTGATCCCATCAGCAACCTAGCTCAGGCCCCCAAAGGGTGATGATTTAGAGTCTAATGGTCTCAGAATCCTTTTCTTTTGAAAACATTCCAGCAATCTTTTGAAAATATCCCAGCAATCTTTTGAAAACATTCCAGCAATCTTTTGAAAAGAAGAGGCAAAGTCACAATATTAATTGGCTCGGAGTGTAAGGGCCAGCTGCAAGGAAAAGCACTATTTTGTGCTACCAAATTAAAAATATGTATTAACCTCCAGTGGGTCCCTAGGACCCTATGCAGCCTGGCAACCCAACGTATTAATAGCTTAATT
Organism: Balaenoptera ricei; assembly: GCF_028023285.1. Lineage (NCBI taxonomy): Eukaryota > Metazoa > Chordata > Mammalia > Artiodactyla > Balaenopteridae > Balaenoptera > Balaenoptera ricei. The sequence continues at coordinate 79,017,137 of NC_082655.1, forward strand.
GAAAAAAAAATTCCTCCACATCCCTCTCTGTGTTCTTCCCTAAACCGGCTTCAAACAATTTTAGAATATTGAAGGTCAACCCCTCCTTACCCCTCCTTCCAAATCCAAGCCGGAGAAGCATCGATTCAGTGGTTTGGATCTGCTGTGGCTTCCCGTGATGTCACAGGAAGAGTAAATGAACCTCTCCGTGGCACCAACGTGACTTTCCAAAGGGGAGACTCAGCACCCCAGCCTGCTCCGTGCTCACCAGGACATGCCCCAACATTGAGGTGTCATTATTTTTTCACTTTCTTATTTTAATGATTTTCTCCTAAATGAGCAAATACTCAGTCTGGGAAAGGGGCACCTGGACTAATTTGTCAGAACCGGAGAAAAATGAGAAGTCCGGCTGAGATTAGAGCGAGGTATCATGTATTACCTTATATTATTTTGTAGGAGAAGATGTCTTAAGAAATGGTTGGCGTGTTTCAGCTAAGAAATTACCCCTCTAACTGGGAAATGCTAATGGAAAAGTTTCATTAGCTAGTCTGGGGAAACGATGAACAGAAAGGTGCAGGGGAGGCCTGCTGAGCCTTTATTGCTGCTCGAGTTAAATGAACCCAAATCAATAGTTCATGTAAAGCACAATGAAGTTTCTTTTGTATCCTGGATTTTTTAAAAAACCCATACAACTGCCCTCCACATTTTTCTACATGTAAAAATTGTGCAAATATGTCAACCAGGAGGCAACTGGAAAAAATACAAAATAGTTGCCTAATAGAGTTTAAATAAAGTTCATTTTAAAATAACTCAGCCTTTTAAAACACTGCAGATTGAGAAATAACAAATAAAACAAACCAATAAGATTTCTTCTCTTTCTTATTGGTACTATGGATTTCAAAATTCTTCTATACATCGTTTTTAAAAAGCAGAATGGATTCTTGACAAATGTTTGCAACTGGGTGAATAGTTTAGATAGGTCCTAGGGTGATGAAGGGTGAAAACCAGGATTCTACATTTCTTAGGATCCTTCTGTCTTTTCCACTTCAGTCTTCTGGACATCCCTGGACACCACTGCCATCCTCACATGACTGTAGAACAACTAAAACCATTAGGGTCTGGAGCTGTACGTACTGAATGAGATTTTATATGAAAAAGCACTTTTGCAAACTGTCAAAATATATACAAAAAGAATTACTATTATAAAACATTTCTCCATTCATTAACCTGGTCTTATCCTAAATCTTTCTCACCATATCTGAATGAACCAAGTATTTCTATGGCACACGGCGCATGCGTCATTCTAACACGTAGAGGTCCCGCGGGGAGATGCGGCTACTTCACAGGAAGCCCATGGGGAGGGTAGACTCCCCACGTACACGTAGGGGAAACAGGCTGAGGCGGAGGGGGATGTGATAGCTTCCAAGCACCCGTGATCCTCGGAGCCAAGCCTTCCGAGGGAAGCAGAAAACAAGCAACTGACGGGAGGGGAGAAGAGGGGGGTCGTTAGACTGAAGATGCTAACGAGAGCCGTGAAAACTGAACAACTGTGGGATCAGGAGCCCTGTCTGCACGGTGTTCGCTACTCCTGGCACACACTAGGCGCCTAGTACCTGTTGGTACACATGTGTTTACCTTTGCGTGTGGAATGGTTGAATGAATAGACCACGAGTGGGTATTAAAAATGATGAGACATCGAGTCGCTTAATGGGATACTGGGGCTCTGGGCAGGAAAGAGGACAGAGCCGAGGGTGAAGGCTGGTTTTCCTCTGTGCAGAGTGAACCTCAGAAGTTGGGGAGAGGCTCAACAGGCATGGAGGAATCCAGCATTTCAACCCGCATGTTCAACGGACAAGGACCAGGTGGAGCCAGTGATAAAAACAGAAAAAAATCAGAGGAAACAGAACTAGGTTGGTATCACATGATGCAAGTCAGGGCTGGACAGAGATTTAATGGTAGTGACGGTAATAGCTAGTGTTTACTGCATGATTACGATGTGCCAGGAGCTAAGTACCCGAAGTACATTATCCTAAAGACTAAGTGCATTAGCTCAGACTCAAAGCAATCCTATGACACAGGCACTACCTTTATCCCCGTTTTATAGATAAGGCAATGTTGGCCAAGGAAGGCTAAGAAGGTTGCCCAGGGTGACGAGGCTATAAACACATGGCCACGCCCAGACTCACCCAGTGTGTCTGCTTCCAGAGGCTCCAGAAATCTCTGCCTCTTCACACGAGGGGTCTGGGACACGGAGAAAACGTGTGCATGCACGCAAACACGTACACACAGGGGCATTTAAACAAAGAGGCCATGGGTATCCATTGAGAGAACAATTTTACTACAGTGGTGGCAGCAATAACAGGGTGGTTATCAGAGACACAGGAAATGGATAGAGAGAAAAGTAAGGCCATGTATGAGTTCACTTTTGGGCAAAAATAAAAACAAAAACTTAGTAAATGAATTCAGGTGCTTCTAAGTTCATGATTGCTAGCATTTGTTAACATGGTATAGCCAAGAAGAAAGCCACATTTAAATGGCTAGCAAAAGAGTTCACAGAAAGATGAGCTGACGACATGCATACCTCTTTTTGTGGACATTTTCCCTTCTGAGCAGCCAGACAAGTGTCAATCCCGAAGCCCCAATGCTCTAAGTCAGGCAGAGGCAAACTACGGCCTCTGGGTCAAATCTGCCAGCACCTGTGTCCACAGAGTCCAGGAGATAAAAATGCTTGTTACTGTTCCTCAGTGGTCAAGGAAAAAAAACAAAAAAATCAAAAGCAGAATACTATTCCTTGACAAATAGTATTATATAAAATTCCAAATTCAGTGTCCACAAATAAAGCTTTGTTGGAACACAGCCATTCCATTAGTTTATGTATTATCTATAGCAGTGTCTCACTAACTGGCAAAGTTGAGTAGTTTTGAGAGACTTCATGGCCCCCAAAGCATAATATTTAGTGTTTGGCCAGCTACAGAAGAAGATTGCTGACCTGTGTCCCAACTAATCTCAATTATTTAAATTTTTAATACACATCACAAAGGAAATGAAATTCTGTACCTGGCAAGGGTGCTTTGTTAGTTCTCACAATGGGCATTTCCTTCCATGTATTGCACCATTTTCATTCTCAGCTATCCAGGAATCAACAGGTAGACAAAACAGCTCTATATTTTCAAGTTTAATTTCTTCCAGGTACCACCTGGGATCCTTTCTGCTGTTGTCATGTCCAATGTGTGTTTTATACATGTCACCATTATCTTTAAGATTAATCTGCAGCACAAAAGAAAAAAAGTAAATGAAACTCCCTACATCTCCAATTTGATTTTTCAAATTGCAAATTCATATCCGATTTCGAACTCAGTGGCTACTTTTGCCCCACATACTCCTTACTGATTTCCGTGACAACTAGTAACTTGTGACACCATGAAATACTGTTTCATATGGTGAAACAAGAATCCATTGACCACAAACAAACCAACAGATTAAATCCAACTAGCTTTCATTATATCATTTTTTAGCAATTACTATTTTGCACAGTAAATGTTTTTTTGAAATTATTGATACACACTAGTTATTTCAGTAGTTAGATCTGAAGAATAAAATAATCTAATAAAATAATAAGATAGTCCCAGATGAAAATAAAACGGTTTTCGGGACTGGGATACAGGGTCAGAGAGAGAAAGGCAGAAGAGAAGTGCACATATAGTCCATTCCCATCGCTCTAATGTCACATTTTGAAAATTGCAATAATATCAGTAAACTCCCACTACATAGCCAGAACATGAAGATTTTTTAAAATTGCTGTCTGATAATGTCTGATTTGGGTACTTGGAATTATTAACAAAAAAAGGATGCCAAATGTAAAATAGATAGCTAGTGGGAAGCAGCCGCATAGCACAGGGAGATCAGCTCGGTGCTTTGTGACCAGCTAGAGGGGTGGGATGGGGAGGGTGGGAGGGAGACGCAAGAGGGAGGAGATATGGGGATGTATGTATACGTATAGCTGATTCACTTTGTTATACAGCAGAAACTAACACACCATTGTAAAGCAATTACACTCCAATAAAGATGTTAAAGAAAAAAAAAGGGTTAAGTATACACTGAATTTAAGGACAAAACTAAAGCACTCTGTATATCCACATTTTTTGATAATTCTGTTTATTATATACACTACTCCAAGAATATTTTAAATGTGCACCAAGTAGATTAAACCATTTAAACATTTAAGAAGTTCTTATTACATCCAAACACTGCCCTAAGCAAGCATATAAACATGAAAAAAACCAGGGCTCTCACAATCCACGTACGAGGACAGAGATGTGAGACACTAATTCACTACATTCAAAGAGAGACGTAAGCAAAGCAGAGGCACAGGAAGAGCGTGATGGGGTGATTCAGTGCACGGGGGGCAGGCAGGGAGGGCCCTGGACTTTGAGGAACAAGCAAGTCCATGAAGGAGGGCAGGAGACAGGAAACGCACGAGCAAAACCAAGCAGGGTGGAAATGGTCATCGTTCCCGAAATTTTAAAATTCTAAGTTGTATTCTATTTGAACAGAATCTAGTATGCTTTCAGGTACGAACAGGTACTTCACAAAGGTAGATGCTGCTGCTGAGAAATGAACCTGGAGCAGGCATGGTGGCCTCTACTTGGGGGAGGGGGCGGGGGGCCGGGGCAGCATCTAGCATGAGACCTGAGAGCACCGGCTCTGGATCAGACGCACCATGTGCAAAGCAGGCAGTACGACCTTCTGACACTGGGATTTGGGGGCAAGCTACGTCTTCTCTCTAAACCTCAGTTTCCTCATCTACAAAATGGGGTATTAAGAATCACTTTTCTGGGAGGTTATGAGGGTAAGTGACAGATTAATGAGCAAAAACTGGACAAATTAACACATATTACATCTTCAATGAACACTGGTGGTCTAAGGAAAATAATAATTAGTAGTAGTAGTGAAGGGGGATTAGAAGGAATTCAGTGATGAATACAATGGGGGGAAGAAAACTAAACACCATTTGCTTTAACTCTACAGGCACTTTTTCCAGTGCCTTTGACCCTCCAGCCCTGCGCTGGGCATTCAGATGGGAGGAGGAGATAAACCAAAGGAGATCAGTCCTGTCCATCCGGTGTCCTTGCCGGCCAGCAGCGTCACCAGGGGCTCCAAGGAGGGTTGTCTCTGCCGTGTGGGATCAGAGTCCAGTTCTGGGAAGCAGAGCCCGAGAGGAGAAGCATGGAGCTTGTCAGTGGAAACCAGGATGGAGGCTGAGTCTTCTCATGCCACCAACATCCCTGACCATCAAGTTCTCATTTGTAAAAAGGACCAAAATAGATAATCTTGTGAAAATGCTTTGTAATTCGTAGAGTGTCAACCCACACAGGTCTAGGGACAAAGAGCAGGGTAGAGAGGTTTGAAGAGGTCTCTAAAGAATAAGCAGGAGGGTTTGAACTGACATCGTGGGTTCGGACCACCATGATCCTATTCTTAGAGCTCATGGGATTGAAAAAGCTGGGAAAATTAGGCAATAATTTGAGGGTTACTCAAGAAAGAATCTCAGGATTATCACAAGAAAGGATATTTTCATTTGTGAGCAAAAATGGAAATGTCCATGCCAAAGATAGCAGAAAAGATTCTCAAAGTTGAAAAATCAACTTGAATAAAATACATTCCTTTTTCAATTTCCATAATACAATGCATATCCTACATTTTCAAAGAGGGAGCCTTTTTACACTAAAAGTTGCATAGCACATGAGAGAATGGTCAGATTCAGAATTATGAAGGAATAGCCTATATTTTCAAGGAAAACAACACGCCTAGTGGATCCAGGAATAGTCGCACAAAAAGTTTATGGAAAAAATATTCCCTCTTCAGGTATCAACTTTCAGATGTAGCTCTTAATCCAGCCATTTTTGCACACGTAATGCTCACTTGGATTTTTCTAATTTGGAGACACTAAATCTCTTCATGCAGAACTTCAGTATTTTCTCAATAAACAGTAAATAAGTTATTTTTTATTTATAAAAATTTTTATATATATATATATTTTATTTATAAAATCTATTCTAGAAGCCAATTTCATGTTGTGCAAAGCCTGTATTCTTGTTTAAGAAGGCTTTCACGTTTTGGAAAAACATACTGGAACATAAATTAACTTTGTGATCACTAAAATCCCATCTGGGGTGTTTCACCTTAACTCAATTTCTCAATTCATACAGGATGGCTCATTTTACATATTTATTGCCCTTCAAATGAATATTATGTCTTGAAAGCTCAGGACAGGAATGTGGACGTGTAGACTGGAAACTTGAGTTCTAATACGTTAGAAACACTTAAAAGTATTAGGGTAAATTTTTTAGAGGAAGCAACACCTCCAAAAAAGCCCTCGCAAAATCCACAGAGCAACTATAAGCATAGACACTTTGTTATATCATACAACATGAAAATGAAAACAAGATGCTTTTCTCCTACACACATGCGGGGTAAACATTCTTGATGTAAATCAGCTCCAGGGTACCCTTCAAAGGACAGGAAGCAAGATACTCCTTCCTCATTTTTCATAGGCTGCCATTGGCATGCACTTTCCTAGGGGCCCTGCCCCCCTGGCCTTTTCAATCCACCAACCATGTCATTCCTCTTCAAAGAACTGGAAAAGAAACTTTTCCCAGCTTAATAAGTGATATTTAGATTTTAAAGGGGAAACATTTAGGTCCTAGACTGTTCAGACCTCCTTCTGAAACTAGACAGGAGTCTCTGAATTGAAGAATGCCTTATGTATTATTCTAAGTTAAGTTCAAAAGCTCTTCTCTCACCAATTTTAAAAGCTTAAGGAACCTAGTGATCTCAGATTCTACTAGGTTTTCCCCCATTCCCAGTCCCCAGTCCCTGAGTCTGATCTTAACTTTCAGAGAGAAGAGCTTCTCACACACCTGATTACCCAGTGATATGTCTCTAAAGATTTGGGAGCCACTAGCCCTAAACTAATTCTGGGTACATTACACACCGTACTCTCAATTTCTTCATAAACCTTGATAAACTTCAATCTTTGGTTTCTTCTGGTTGTTGACTTACTTTGCTATCTCCCCCACTGGACTCTGAACTCTTTGAGGACCTGAGTTCTGTCTTCTTTTCTGTATCCTTAGTATTTACACAGCATTTGGCATGGGATAGGTGGTTATAAACATTTTCTGAATACATAATTTAATTATTTTTTATTTTCATGTGTTTCTTTCATTCTCTTTGATTTCTATAAATATTTTAGTGGATGAAAAAATTTGATGATAACATGGAAAGTTATAATGACTTGTTATGACGTACCTGTGGTAGGTATCTGAGCCCCAGTAACCAGGAGAAAATTCTTAGTCATACTTTGACATGTTTGTTGCTTTTTATTAAACTCAGTAATAATTTGTAATCCAATTAATGCTGTCCAAATGAATGAAAACATGGCTTTTACCATATTATGTCATCTAAATTTTTGATAGCGAACGCACTGGGAAACAAAACCTGATATCTTTATAAGGAGTGGTATGATAAAGGATAAAACCAACGTCCCATAGTATGAATCTTTGATTTATTCCAACATAGCAGAGGTATTTTTTCCAGATTTTCTCATAAATCTTGATACATCTTGGACAAATATAAACAGATTGGGATCAATTCCAATTCCAGTTTAATTAATGACAGAGTAGCTTGTATTGAACTAGTCCTCTAGCAATAACCATGACAAACTCTGGATAAAATAACTGTCTAAAAGCCCTGGAAAACAACCAAAGTAGCCAGAAAAAGAGGGGATTTGACCTTGAAATCATGGCAAAAAAAAGACCTTACCCTTGAAAATGGGCAAAATCTATATTAGCATGGCTTTTCCCTTGAGGTCATTTCCAAGTCTGTAAGGCATAAAGAGGGTAGAACTCAAGGAGAAAGCCATAGAATAATCTGTTGAAGAGTGAGAAGATTGAATTTGGGACTGCCAGTGTAGCTGGAAATTGGGAGGGGAAGTCCTAGTAGGGTGGAAACAAAAATAGGTGATTCTCAAATATGCATATAAATTCCAAACAAGTTCTAGACCAAGCACTGCACTATGCATGTGCAGCTAAGGCTCCAAGGAGCTTGGAGAGAAAATAACAGTCAGAAAGCTGAAAGAAGAGTGGCAATTTCAGCTGCTGCTGGCCACAGGGAGAGACTTTAGAGTCTGAGTCCCAGCAAGTTATAAGGGCATGGTGAACACCTAGGGCTTTCCAGTGAATCCCCGAAAGTAACATGCATTAGAAATGAAGACTACATCTCTTTACTAGAGAGATTCTCCAGAGGCTAAGGATAAAACTGAGATATACCTGCTCAAACAAGGCATAAAAACAAACCTCCACAAGCTCAAGGCGATCCACCAGTAATTTAACAAAACTCAACATTCTTCAGAGGTATATAACAGAATCCAGAGTCTCTACACTATTATCCTCAAGTTCTAGTATGCAATCAAAACTCAACAGACGTGAAGAAACTGTAAAATGTGAGCCTAGTCAACAGAAAAATCAGTTAATAAAAATAGACCCACAAACAACCCAGAGGTTGATATTAGGAGACAAGAACTTTAAAACGGCTGTAATAAATACACCAAAGAATCTACAGGAAAATGTAAACATAATGGGTAAAGAGATAGGAATTTTCAGGAGATAGCTGGAAATATGGAAAAAAAATGGAAATCTCAAGTCTAAAAAATGCAAATGAAATAAAAATTAATTGAATGGGATTAATAACAGTTTAGATACAAAAAAAAAGAATCAATAAAACTGAAGACAAATTAATAGAATTTATCCACACTGAAGTACACAATAGGAAACACTGAATAAAAAATTTTAGCAAAGCCTCAGTCACCTGTGAGACACTGTCAAGTAAAGTAGCATATATGTGACTGGAGTTCTGGAAGGAAAGGAGAGAGAATGGGGCAGGAAAAGTATTTAAAGAAATATTTATTAAAATTTTTCCAAATTTGATCAAAACCCCATAGATTCAGAAATCATAGTGCACCTCAAGCAAGATATACATAAAGAAATCTACACCTAAGCAAATCATATTCCAACTGATGAAAAGGAAAGAAAAATTCTTAAATGCAGATTAAAAAAAAGACATTATATATAGGGCAATAAAAATAAGGGTGATGGCTAACTTCTCTTCAGAAATACAATGGAACAATGTATTTAAATGTGTATAAATGGCTAAGTAAAATTAAAAGCTGTCAACCTAGAATTTTATATCTAGTAAAAATGAAGACATATGAATATATTTTCATTCAGACAAAAGCTAATAAAATTCATAGCCAGCCAATCTGTACTATAAGAAATGCAAAGGGAAATTCTCTGGGCTTAAGAGGAATGATATTAGATGAACATGTAAATTTACAGTAAGAAAGGAATAGCATGGAATTAGTAAATATACAAGTATATATAAAAGATAATTTTTTCTATTTTATTAAATTTTATAAAAATAAGATGACTGTTTAAAGCAAATATAACAATGTTTTGGGGGGTTTATAATGTATATAGAAATAAGATATATGACAATAATTGTACAAAGAATGGAAGGGGCATAAATGGAATGGTACTTGTTTTTCCTCTTTTCTTTTCTTTTCTTTTTTCTTTTTTTTTGGCTGCACCACATGGCTTGTGGGACCTTAGTTCCCTGACCAGGGATTGAACCTGTGCACTCGGCATGAAAGCGTGGAGTCCTAACCACTGGACCAGGAATTCCCTGGAATGGTACTTTTTAAAGCTTAGTATATGACATGTATATGTTAAGAACATATATTATAATGCATACATAAACCATCAAAGAATAAAAAGAGGCAAGAGGCATAAGTAAAACACCAAAAGAGAAGATGAACTGAATAGTTAAAAAATTTGTTTAACTCCCAAAGAATGTAGGAAAGAGGAATAAAGTAATACTTGCAAATCGTATATCTGACAAGATTGTAGTATCCAGAATATATTTTTTAATTGTTAAAATAACAATAAGGTGCAGCCACTGTGGAAAATTTGGCAGTTCCTCATGAATTTAAACAAACCATTACCATATGACTCAACACTCACTCATGATAAAAACTCTCAGAAAAATAGGAAGAGCATTTACAAAACAAACAAACAAATCCTGCAGCTAATGCTATACTCAGTGGTAAAGACTGAATGCTTTTCCCCTAAGAAGGGAACACAGCAAGTGTTTTCTATGTTCTTTTACTATGTAGTGCTGAAAGTTCTAACCAGTGCAATAACACAAGAAAAGTAAATAAAATGCATACAGATCCAAACTCTTAGACATGACTCAAACAATACAATTCATAAAAGAAAAAATGATAAGTTGGATTTCCTCAAAATTAAACATTTTGGCTCTGTAAAAACCCTTTTAAAAGATGAAAAGGCAAGCTACAAACTGATAGAAAATATTTGCAAACCGCATATCTGATAGAGGACTCATACCCATATACAATACATATTTAATGTTCAACCTTCAATACCCAGGCCCTTAATGTCTTACAGAGTTGCCAATCTATAAAGAATGACTGCAATAAGGAAAAAAATGAGGACCTATAGATATAAACACATATATATATAAAACAAACTTCTCAAAACACATTAAAAAACAAACACTTCAATTAGAAATGGGTAAATGATATGAAGAAACATTTTACCAAAGAGGATATATTAATGGCAAATAAGCACATGAAAATATGTTTTGTATTAAAGAAATACAAATTAAGGACACAATGAGATACCACTATACACTTACTAGGACAGCTAAAATAAAAATTAATGACAATACCAAATGCTTGCAAGGATGCAAAAAAACTGGATCTCATACATTTCATACATTGTTGGTGGGAGTGTAAAATGGTAGTCAATCTAGAAAATAGTTTGGCACTTCCTTTAAAAAGCTAAACATACTACCATACCACTTAGCAACTGCACTCCTGGCATTTATCCCAGATGCATGAAAAATTATGTCCACACAAAAACCTGTACAAAATGGTCTAACATCTTTATTTATCAGAGTTCCAAACTGGTAACAACCAAAATGTCCCTCAGTGAGTGAATATGGTATGTCCATACCAAGGACCACAACTCAGCCATAAAAAGGAATAAACTATTAATTCATGAAACAATTTGGATAGATCTCAGGGGCTTATAATAAGTGGAAAAAAAACTAATCTCAAAATTCACATGCTGTATAATTCCAATTATGTAACATTCTCAAACGACAAAATTATAGAGATTTAAAACAGAATAGTGTTGGCGGGGGATGGTGGTGGTGCGTGAGTGGGCGTGGGGCTGTGACCTTGAATGGATAGCTCAAGGGCAATCTTTGCGGGGTGAAATAGCTCTATATCTTGTTTGTGGTGGTGGTTACATGAACCTATGCACCTGATAGAATGACATGTAATGATACCTACCAATGTCAAAGTCTTGATTTGATACTGAACTGTGACTATGTAAGATGAACCCACTGGAGGAAACTGGGTGGAGGGTATATCGGATCTCTACTATCTTTGCAACTTCCTGTGAATCTATAATTATTTAAAAATAAAAGTTTGGTTTTTTTTTTAAAACTGTACTTACCAGCATTTCGTTATGATTAGTAAGGCCATCGAGAGGTCTCATCTCCAAGGAGATGAGAGATTTTTGTTTGCATAGTTAGCTCTCATCTGGGCATCTAGCTAATTCACCATTTTAGAGCAGATCGTGACCCCCCCCTTAAGTCGACTCTTGGGGGTGTCCAGGGCCAAGCCATCCTTCCTTGCCTTGGTGTATAGCCTTGGTGTAATACCTACTTTTTCCTGGATTACTTAAATAACTCACAATTCTCTGTGTTTTTTTCTTTCCTTCCCACACACATAGAAATGACACCAGCCAAGCAGTAGGAAGGAAGCAGGACGGAGAGACAAGTCTCAGGCAGAGGACCAAGGAATCAATTTAGTGCTGAGCGCCACCCAGGTGACAGCACTGCGGTCACACCCTCTCACGCCTCCTGATGGAAGCCCCACGCAGTGACCACTCCCCGGTTTGTCTGGAATGGTCCCAACTGACATCTGTTGTCTGGGCATAATGATTAATGGAGCCCTTCTTCTCTCACAAATGTGCCCTGGGGGGGATGGCCAATGTCATAGAGATCACTCTAGTATAGCTATCAGCCCCATTTCACAGACAAAGTAACTGAGACTCAGAAAACCTGTGTAATCTGCCCCAGACTGAGACCAGGATTTGAGGCCAGACTCTGCTTCTCTGAGCTTCAGCTGTCTCCCCGATGAAAGGATCTGTCTCTCTCTGAAGCCCACATTTTCCCCTTGAATACGGGTATTGGGATAAAGGCTAAAGCATTAAGGAAAGCTTTCTTGTTTTTTAAACTTATCTTAGCTCAGCTGTTCTCATCTAAAACTTGTTGTAGGTTGTCAGTAAGCATTTTGGAAAGACACTTATTTTCTCACTACTTAAAGTCTGATAAACACAAATATTTTGAAGCAGACACATTATTACAATGGTACTTTCAAGGTATTTGAATACATAATTAAAATAAGAAACAAAATACTCATATATTCAAGCTATCCATAAAGTGTGCAGTTTTTAATTTTAATACATTTGCATCTACGGAAGATATAAACAATTTGCAAAATGTAGGAGAGATGGAATTTACTCATCATTTAAATTAAATTGCTAATGATTCATTTTTTCTAATTTCTTTCTTTTATATTCCAGGTAATAAAAACTATGCTATGCTGAATGACATCAAAATTATCCAAAATCACGGTGGATAGGTTGAAAGATAAGATTTCTACAATCAAATATTCTACTCTGTGGGTAGTTTTTTCCATTGCATTTTGCAGATTGTTTACATCTTTTATAGAAGTGAATTTATTAAAATTTCAAATGGCACAGGGCTTTACAGGAATCCCATTTATTAACACTCCTTTATTTATTAAAATCAATAAATAATTAAACATATACTATTATATATACCCTTCTTTGTATTACAACTACATTTTGTACGTTTTATATTCACTTTTCTCTTTTGAATGCAATTACTAATTCATGGCTTTTCACAGTCTCCACTTATTTCAATTAACTATTATGATTATCACCACTATTACGAAGATAACGCTTCCAGCTTAGCGAATGCAAACCCCTTTAAATTTCTCCTTCTGTACTTCAGCACTGCCCTTGACATTTTTGAAGCTATTACTGATTCCAGACAACAAAATGATATTCCAGACCAATTCTGTTTTTCCCACTGGGAGACATGGAATCAATTTCCCACCCAGGTATCCTGATTCTTTTTCGTGGTCTGCAACATTAGGTACAAAACATGGGCACTAGGGACACATGAGAGTGGGTGGGTGAAAGTGCTGCTGCTGTTGGGACAATTACTGGTGACAGATTGAAAAAATCTGCACCTTTTTAAGGTCATGAGTTTACACTAATTTTTCCAGTTTATCACATTAAGTTGCTCTCTCTACTTTTCGTAGTATATGAGATTGCATCAACCACTGAAGCTACCTATACTGATAGTTTGATGTTCACAACCAATATAAGGGATTATATTTGTACCTCTTTCTACAGATCAGAAGGCAGAGTTTTAGAAAGTACTGAATTGGCCATCATTGCCCAGAAAAGCAGAACATGGACTCAAAACCGTAAGTATGATAATTTCTTTCAGACAATATAAGTCTATTGAAATTTGTGTAAATGTGTTAATGTGAATTATTCATATGGTTTAGCAGGATCCTTTTTTTTGTTTTTAACAAACACCTATTGGATTATCCTTAGCACTCCCCAAAGCTGCCACTGTGTATCTGGACATGGGCCTCTTTCCACCAGTTTTGTGTAGAACTTGATGGGCCCTTTCGTTGATATGTGATAGTCTTTCTATAACTCTAGAAGTTGTGTTCCACTCTATTTTTTATGGCTATCATTATATTTTTTTGTTTCTTTTTCCAAAACACCTTGATTTACTTTTTGTTCCCCACCGTGCCTTACTTTATGTCTCTCTCTCTCTTTTTCTCCCGGGAGATCGTTTCTGGCACAGCCTACATCGCTGATTCAACCTTGGCCCTGTTATTTCTCACTCCCAGATTTAAGCATGAATTTCCATTCTGCTGTTGCCTTTTTGTTTCTAAGCCACTTCCAGCTTTACCCCTCAGCTTGCTACTTGTCTCAGGACACTCTCTCCTCATGGGTCCCCTTTATGGGGTCCTGGGGACCAAGGCTTCTTGCTCTCTGGTTGGGACACCGCTGTCCTAAACGTGTCCGGGCCCCGCGGTGGTCTCACCTCTCCCCATCCTCACGCCCCCGCCCTGCCCCCTCTCTGTCATACACTGTAATAATACTGCTCCCCGAGTCCCTTCTGCCCCATCTCCAGGGCTTCACTCCTGAAGACGCCACTTTACAAATGCACTCTGTCACCACCAATTTCCTCCCACTTTTTGGTCCCTGGTTTCTGAGATTTGAAGTATCTGCCTTGTTCAGAGATCCTGGCAGTAAGGGTCCTCCTGCTTGAAGAAAAAGCGGAGCCAATAGTAAGTAATCCGCCTCTCACAGTAGTTCCACAGGGCAAGGACAGGTGGCCGGCTTCTCCAGCAGGCGTCGGCCCGGAGGAGTTCAGAGCACCAGGCGGGGATGCCCCCGGCACACATCTCACCACCTTTCTTGAGGCAGGTGCCCTCCTTACGTAAAGCTGAGCCCCACTTCCTGCCTCCGTGCCACTTAGATGTCCTCCTGCATCAAGACGGCTGTTGTTAGCCTTAGTTTTCCATGTTGAGATTTTCACCGTTACTCCATCTTCATGTGTTCATTGGGAGATCGATGCTGTTCTGAACAAAAAGTCTCAACCTAAGTAAATCTGATGGATTTTTACAAAATAGCATTTCTTAGGGCTGGTGGAAGTTAGAGGACAGGAAATCTGTCAGGACAGGCCATCATTAGCATAAGGCTGATTTCAGCCACAGTTTGCATCTTTGCAAATACACTGTTCATTGAATCCATCTCACAGTTGAGAAAATTGAGCTAAAGTAGCTAGTTCAAGGTTATACAGGAAGCACGCAAACTCACAACGCAGGCCTCCAGCACATTTGGCTCAAAACTGTCAGTCAAGTTTATTCTTAACCAAGGCAGCTGAAGACGACCTTGGTGTGAGAAAATGAGCTCAGTGGTTGCTGTTAACATAGCCCATCTTTGCAGTGTTAAAAAGGATTGAGAGGTTTTTTTGTATGTTTTTGGTTTTTTCTTATTTTACAGACAAACTCTGGTTGTGAGCATTTAAGTTGTTCAAGTTTTATAATAGGAAAAATAAGCTCTATTAGGAAATGTCACACTTCCCAATTATGAAATGGCTTACATAGTTCTTTTCTGAAAATAAAATGAAATAGGCCATATATTAATTACGACTTTCTCTGTAAGTGGGATTTTGTAAAGCTACAAGCCAAGTCTAATAAATTAAAATGAAGAGCGCATATTATTTTTAAAGAAAAATGTTTTACTTTATGTCTGTGTGAACATCAGTAGAATTAACAGAGTAATGAGGTGTTCTAGAGTCATTTAACAAAAATTATTTTGTGTATAAGTGAAGAAATTGTTTAGAAAATTAATTGTGACATAATTTCCTGTGTATTAAACATAGTTTTATTTTGCACACATAAAAACACACATTCTAGTTTCCACCAAGTCACCAAGCTGCTCTGTAGTTTTCAAATACCCCTGCCTTTACTCAGATCCCACTCTGTTCAGTCTCATTCTCTGCCATTCCCGCCACTCAAGTTCCTCACCAGCTCCCGAAGGCTGTGGGCCTTCCCCATTAATATCTTCCCTCCTACTAATCTCCCCACCCACAGTGTGTGCCCAGGCCTTTCCTCCACCTTTCCAGGCCCCAGGCAAAGTTCCAGCCCAATTTCACCTCTTCCAAAACCATCCCCAAGACACCAATCCTAACCTGCATTGATGTCCTTGGTCTTTGAATTCCCTCAGCTCTTAATCATTCATGCATTCTGTCACTCATGCAAAAACTTTTATTGAGAGCCATTATATACCAGGCACCATTCTAGGCACTGGGGACAGATAGCAAGGAATCAGGTAGACAGGGTACTTACTCTCCTAGCGCATACCTCCTAATGGGGTGAGAGAGAGAATAAACACACATGGGAGAAAAGCAATGACGTGCTCAGTTCTCTACAGAGACTGAATGGGCTGCCATTCTACATGGGATGTCCAGGGAGGGCCTCTCGGAGGAGGTGACGTTCAGGCCGAGATCTGAATGACAAAAAGCTATTCAGCAGGTGGATATTAACGGAGAGAGCCCTGCCAGCAGAGGGAAGAGCTACCATGATCTTTGAAAAGCACGAACATGGGAATGAGTTTGGTTGGTTCAAGTGTGGAGCAAAAGGAAGTTCCCTGGGCTGTTCGGCCGGGAGAAGCCAGAATGGGTGGAGGGCAGCGAGGTGGACATGTAGTGTCCATCAGGGATGGGACTGTAGGCAGGAGATAACGTGATCTGGTTTATGTTTTTAAAAGATTCCCCTGACTGCTCTGCAAAAGAAGGATTGCAGGGCAGTAAAGTGAAAGCCGGGTGGGGGTGACTAAAGAAGAGACTAGGGTGTGAATCCGCGTGAGAGAACGTGGTGACCTTGACTAGGATGTTGGAAATGGACGCGGAGGGAAGAAGAAGGATTCCGAATATATTTGGAAGTACATCTATGCCACGTATTTTATCTGACTACACCCTCAATTTCTTGGGCTGAAATTCCACCTAATTTGCCTTATATTTCCAGGTTAGAAATTTTCCTCACTGAAGTCCTGTCAGAGTTCAGTAGTTCTACTTTTTCCCTGGCTTTCGTTCACATTTGCCATTTCACATCCCACATCCCTTCTTATTCGCTTTAAATGACCACTGGCCTTTTCCACGTCTCCAGGTGCACAAAGCTTTACCTTACAGAGATCTTTTATGAAAGCTCCTGCCATTTGTTTTTAATGTGTTCTTAATTTTGTCCCTATATGCATTTTAGAACATAGCTTTCAAAATTTTAGTTCATCAAAGAAATCTCTATGTAGTCACTTTATTAAATAATTTCCCCCTTTCTCTCATTGGGATTGTTTATAATTAGAGAGTAAGGTTTTTATTTTTAAGAATCTACCTTTCCTTATAAGCCAAATCTCCCAAAGATTCACATTTACATCTGTGAAAGACAGAGTTGAGACCCAGCAGTCATGACAGAGCTGGTAGACAAGAGATCTGTAACACCCAGATAGTGTTATGGTCACATTGGGATATATGGGTATGCTACAGGTTTATATTCAAGTTGTATTAAAATTTCTGAAGAAATAACATCACTAGAAGCAAAGGCAAAACGTTCATGTCTAGACATAAGTTAATCTCCATTTTAAAAATTAGCTATAACAACCAAATATGAACTATCTTTCTGAAAATTATTAACATTCGCAAACAGAACTTCAAGGCAGGCATCTATTTTTAAAATTTACAATATTAGACCTGGTCTTCTTCATTCTCTCTCTCTCTCTTTCACACACACACACACACACACACACACACACACACAAATTTTGTTGTCATAAAAGTGCTCCAAGAATTAAAGAGCTGGAAAGCAGTTTACGATGCTATGTAACCCATCTGTCTGAGCTACAAATGAGCCACCCCAGACAATGAAGAAAATTCTAAACTTCCTTGGTAATCTACCTCAATATTCACATCTCATGTTAGGAATATTATTATCAAACTACATTGTCTGGAATATAAAAAATCAGTATTGGATGTACTCATAGGCTAGAATATTAAAACTGCACCTTTTCCTTGAGTTAGCGCAAATATTAAGTAATGGTCACTATGTTATAACTTTATTTCATTTAATAAAAGTTCAAGAAGAGAATTTCAAATTATTTTTAACAGCTTTAGTGAGATATAATTGATATGCAAAACTGTACATATTTAAGATACACAATCTGATGAGCAACATATGCATATACCCACGAAGCCATCACCAAAATCAAGGTAATAAACCTGTCACCTCCAAAATTTTCCTCACTCCCCTTTGAAGAAGAGAGGTTTTTTTTAAATTTCTCTTGTCAAATTATAGTTGGTTTACAATGTTGTGTTAGTTTCTGGTGTACAGCAAAGTGATTCAGTTATATATATACACATATATATATATTCTTTTTCATATTCTTTTCCATTTTGGTTTATTACAGGTTATTGAATATAGTCCCCTGTGCTATACAGTAGGACCTTGTTGTTTATCCATTATATATAATAGTTTGCATCTGCTAATCCCAAACTCCTAATTTATCCCTCCCCCACCTCCTTTACCCTTTAGTAACCATACATTTGTTTTTCTATGTTTGTAGGCCTATTTCTGTTTTGTAAAAAGTTCATTTGTATCATTTTTTTTAGATTCCACATATAAGTGATATCATATGATATTTGTCTTTCTCTGTCTGGCTTACTTCACTTAGCATGATAATCTCTAGGTCCATCCATGTTGCTGCAAATGACACTACTTTGTTCTTTTTTATGGCTGAGTAATAGTCCATTGTATACAATATACCACATCTTGAAGAAAGAGTTTTAAAGCTTGGTTTTAACTGGAGAATTAGACAAGCGTTCTAAGCCTTAAGAGTCATTCAAGAAACATGTCACAAAATATTTTGAAAGTAGTTCTTCCATAAACCACCCGCCTGACTTTTAAAAGAACAATTCAGTCACAAAGCATAGAAATCTGTGGTGGTGGAGCCAGAGGAGAGAAGAGCGGTGTGTGTCAGTCAGATCACCCAAACTGTGAAAGAAATGCTAGACCATATGCTGAGGCTCCTTTTAAGAATTTCTACTGTTTTTCATGGGCCCATGGGCGCTATCATTTTATGATCAATGGCCAACCTCTCCAAAGAGAGAGAGAAAAAAAAAAAAAATAGCTGAAGGACTTTGAGCAGCATGAAAAGTCAGCTTAACAAAGTCAAAATTCCAGCAAATGAAAGAGCGCTGAGTAACCAGCACACCTGAGAGAGAGCTCTGAAGACACAATAACCAGGGCCCTTGCTTCACGGGGCAAATTGGGAAACTAAACTCCATGTCTAGTGCCCTCCCACCGATACGCAGAGGCCCATCACAGGGCCTAGCCGCTGCAGAATTTGCTGGGTGAACTCTGAGAAAATACACCAGGTTTTGTATGTTCTAATGATCACCGGTCACGCACCTTGTTCTCGACGGTCAGAGAAACTACCTCCACCCCGTCCGCCCCAGTGCCTCATCTGAAACGCCTCCAGGGACAGAGCGGTGACTCTGAGAGACTTTGAGTTTTGTTTGTTTGGGTTCTGTTTAGTTTTCACTCTTGAGTCCTTCGTGGGCTCATTCCTTCCAGGCTGATGTCACTTTAAGGTTCTCTCCCTTCTTAGTGCTCCATGAGCATCTTGGAGGCTTTCATAAGTCCATTCATTTTCAGAATTACAATAAGAATTTGGGGTTTTTCACTTAGAACGAACCCAATCTCACAACAAAAACCAAGTCAAGATCCTAGATGTTTTTCTGGTGTCGTAACAACAGTGACGAGGACAAGGCCTGAGGTTTGCTGAGAGAAGGAGAGTCGCCGCCAAACGTTTTCATGTTACTTTAAATCCTCGCAGCGACTCTGAGAGACACGTAATTCTCTCCATTTTGCAGAAGAGGAAAGGGAGCTTCAGAGAGGTTGTGTCATGTGCCCAAAGCCCCCCGGGCCCTAAGTTTCTGAGCAAGGACTTTAATTCAACATGACTGGATCCCATAGTGCAAGGCCTTTCCACCCCAGGGCACACGAAAACAGTTGTAAGATTTAACCAGGAGATGAACACGGTCCACGGAGGAAAACAAAACAAAACTGTAACGACAATCACAAATCGGTGTTTCACGCGTAAATCAAATAGTCTCTCCCTTCCCACCCCTTCCCGTCTACACGATCACCCCTGTGTAGACACAGCTGTGCCATCAAATGAATGTCATGTGTGAGTGTGTAGGCGTGACTGTACTGCGAGGACCAGCTCCCCAGTTTCGACAATATTCTCCAGGGAATTATGTAATATTTCGTTTGCAAGAGCAAACGCTTAAACAATATTAAGGCCGATTCAGTTTAAATGTCCTCTGCATCTGCTGAGTGGGGAAGGTTTCCATTTTGCTCTAAGGGTAAGCGGGCAGACAGCATCCGTCCACCATTCCTGGGCTCTGCGGGCAGAGGCCTGGCTTACGGCGCACCTCACTTCTATTCCCATTCGGGGCAAAGGCTAACCATTTCTGCAAATGCTGACGCTACACTGAGGCACAGTTAAATAGTAAAGCACAGGCATGGGGACACACGGAACTGACGGAATTAGGGCAGCAGAAGCCTCCTGTCAGCTTGCCGGGGGGCTGAAGGCAGACAAGGCTGTAGAGTAAAGGGCGCAGGGTAGCGCTGGGCGGACGCACCCCAGGGTGCCCGGGAGGGCTGTTCACGGAACTCAGGCCCTCAATTGAGCAGCCTGACAGCCCTCGGGTCTGGAGGCTGCTGTCAGTGAACTCAGTCTCTGAGTCTGGCTAAAGGAGAACGAAAAATATTCCAGGGGAACCACGTAGATATTTGTTTGATGCCTCCCGTTAGCAGACTCGGGGCACTGCTAGAGACAATTTAGGAGTAACTAGAGTTCAGTGCCTAAGGCTTCGCTTTCGTGCTTGAAACGTGACTCATTTTCCTGGCCCGCAAGCTATCAAGTTGGACTGGGTTTCCCCTTAACACCCCCTCACCATTACCCACAAAATGATTCTCACAGAAAACAAGAGCTAAAACTAAATTTTGACTGTGGCACAGAAGTGTTGACACCAGTGAAATCTGGTGGCCAGATGGATTAGTAAGAATGAGTTACCACAGGCATTTAAGAAACTGAAATAACTATAGCTTGACTCTTTGGAGGATTATCGAGAATATCATCCCTACATCCCTTACTTTCTAATTCAATAGAAAAACGCTAGATAGATGGATAGATAGATAGATAGGTAGATATAAAAAAGAGAGGGAGGGAGGAAGAGAGAGAGAATTGGAGTCATGTAAAAGAGTCTACAATCTACTTTTATATGCTTGAGACAAAAATTAACACGTATTTATGAGACAAAGGAAAACAAATGGAAGTGAAGACCTAATAACCTTATAGATGTTTCTAAGGTTGATTATTGAGAAGCCAGTCCTGAGGATGAGATTTTTTTTGTTTGCTTGTTTGTTTTCTAAATTTATTTATTTATTTATTTTTGGCTGCATTGGGTCTTCGTTGCTGTGCGTGGGCTTTCTCTAGTTGTGGCGAGCGGGGGCTACTCTTTGTTGCAGTGCACGGGCTTCTCATTGCGGTGGCTTCTCTTGTTGTGGAGCTCGGGCTCTAGGCAAGTGGGCTTCAGTAGTTGCAGCATGCGGGCTCAGTAGTTGTGGCACGTGAGCTCAGCAGCTGTGGCACATGGGCTTATTTGCTCCGAGGCCTGTGGGATCTTCACAGACCAGGGCTCGAACCCGTGTCCCCTGCATTGGCAGGCAGATTCTTAACCACTGCGCCACCAGGGAAGTCCTGATGAGATGTTTTGAACATTAATCTGTGTATTATCATATGACTGGAGCCAATATGTGCATTTTACAAGGAAACAAAAATCTTATAAATGTCCATATTTCTTGTGGTGTTGATGACTTCTGTAAGTTTCTCTCTTGGTCTCACTATCACACAGTTGTGCCACTCTGTAATTTACAGACCAGTTTTAGAGAACAGGATACAGACTGTTCCTAAAACTGACTCCACAAGTACTTTTTTCTATAAAATGCTTTGATTCGATTATGACTGAGCTCTGTCCCCAACCTCACTGGGTACCAGGAAGAGAGGAAGCACGTTGTCAGTGGGCAACCCATTTGGACTTATCTGTACAATCCTGGATTCCATGAAAACCATCAAGATCAAGCCCTAAACTGGAATCAATTAAAACCTGGAAACTTTAGGGTTCCCTACCACAACCTTTTGAATCTGTGGATTCCACCCATAAGGAAATCTAAATTTTGAAATATGTGTTTAAACTCACTAGCAGTCTCAAGTTTACCCACTTCACAGATATTTGAGGGCCCGTGTCTGGCAGGAGGTGATGCTGCAGGAAGGGCTGTGGAGAAACACAAAATGTTGACTTAAGCGCATCTAGGGTTCAAGGAATGTCATGTTTTATTATTAAAATTGCAAATAGCGCTGATGAGAATATGCTGAAGGTAGGTTTGGGGGTGATCTTGGCAGGGGGCCCTATAATAAGGACAAGTCTGGCTTAGGTGGAAGTAGCAACAATTACAAGGAAAGCTGCACAATGCATGTCACACAAAGCAAAATGGATGGACCCTCACACGACGTGCTTGTCAAAATGAGGGGCTTCTCCTGCTCTAAGCCTGGACTTACTTTGGCTCTTTCAGAATAAGCAAGGAGGAGGGCATCTCATGGTAGCAAGGGACCTAGAGACCATTCTTTGCTATAACAGCCCAAACGGACAAAGAGAACCACTCTGGATTTGGCTCTCCGCATGTGTTTTGCATCCTTTTTTCCAATGCATTTGCACAGATTTGAACCTCTTACCATTGGGAGTGGCAGAAATAAAGATTTGGCCAGATAACAGGTCCTGCTTTAAAGCTGGGGAGGGGGTTGGTGCCACCTTCCACGCCCTTCTCTGTGATGGGCAGTGGTGACATGCAGTGTGAATCTTCTACGTCATGCTGGGCAGGCCCTTCTTTCCTCTCCAGAAGCAACATAAAACAGTAACCAGCACAGCGTTTGAACAGGGATTCTCCACAGGAACTGTGCAAGCATTACCTGTGTCATGTGTTGCAATAATGTGAAGTTTATCTCTCTGAGAAGGGAACACAGGGATCTTGGTGGGACTTACTTGGGAGCAATAGTTAACAGTCAACTTATTTCCAACTGTTTTCCAACAGAAGGGAAAAAATAATTCAATATATGGTTAGTTTTAAGAGGCTCCATGCCTTTGAAGGGGATTTGAATATTCTCCAGGAACAACACTTGGACAATCAGATTTAATAATAATAATAATAAACAATGGCCAAAGGCAAAAGATAGAATCGCGGAGCTTTTAAAAATCTATTTAAAAAGTGACCAGCGACTAGTTGTAAGGAAACAATTGCCCCCAAACAGGACTAAGTATTTCAAATGTTCAGAAAACACCTCTCCTAAAAATCTTATGCTGAGATCTAAATAATCACCTTAGTTTCCATCTCCTCTCACTGATTGTTTTATGGGAAGCAGAGCTCTCCAGCACGCAAGTGATTTTAAAATATTGCCTAGTATTTTTTATCCCAAGATAATTACCAGTTCATGCTGATGCCAAATATAAATTATGTTTATTCCTCTCCGAAAACCATGGCAGGGATTTTCATGGCGTTCACTAGAGCATGTGATCAGACGTGTGCATTATTTTGAAAGGTTACTCATATATGAGCTCCAGACTCGCATGTACACTTTGTCGAGGATGGTGACAGTGTCCACTGGTCTGAGTTTTCGTCAGTTTATTTCACTTTCAGATGAGCTCTTACATCGAACTCCCGGCAGTACTGACTTATTAAAATGCTAGCGTTTGCCAACTAGAACACTGTCAAGCGTGTTTCAGCACCCCCGTTCACGCTGCAATTCAGAGGAAAATGCTCTCACTCTCACACTGCATCACAAGTGACGGTCTTAATCCCACCTGAAGTAATACAGCTGAAGTTGCTACTTAATTTCCAGCATCCACCTAACGATGGCAAATGTCACTGCAAATGTCAGGCGTGCAGTTCTCAGTATCAAAGTAGATTACACAATTTGCTCTAGGAGAGAGTGCTGTTTTTTTTTCCCTTAGCAAAGTCACCAAACAGAATAGATTTTTATTTCTTTTACAGTACAATGGCTGTAAAAGAAACAGTCATCTTTATATACAGCCTGTCTTCCTGGCATAAGGTTGAAATAAATACAGAGAATATGTTTGAATTTAAGGCTTTTCTGAACAACACAGTCACCAACTACTTACATACTGCATGAATCTGTCTTTTACATCTTTCAAATGCCAGCTGCAGACTCCATCTCTTCCCCTGAATCCCTGTCGCTAATACTATCTCAGCAGGCTATTTTGATGTCCTGTGAGAATTAGGCCTCTTTTGGAAGCAGAAACATAACTCCCACTGATCCTGATCCAAGGTTTGCATTGCAGAATGAAGACAGAGAAGGTATGAGAAAGCAGATGAGCTGCTTATTTACGACCGCATAAGGTGTTAACCAGCCGTACGTACTTCTAAACTTCAGAACTATCTCCAAGTTAATAAGAGCACATTCGATCTTGTATAGACCCACATTCTTTCCTGGGAAAGGCAGTGAAGGAAGCAAATGTCATTGCCCAGAGTTTAGAAATAAAGACGGGAAGATGTGGGTAAAGTCTTAAGTAACAAAGGTTGAAGGACGGAGCGAAATCACTTGGATAAATTAAAAGCTATTCAAATATTTGCTAGAACTCAAGCTTTTAGCTTCCTGGAGAGCTCATATTCTTCATTAGCATTATAAAATGAGATTTATTAATTATTTATGCAATGGGACAGACAATGTTGGCAGAGAAGGAACTTGAAGCTTTGCTGGACTCTGTGAAGTTGATCTAGGTTGAATGGAGCGTGGCCATCAAGGGTCTCCTGGTAACACAATGACTGACTTTTCAGAGAGCTCAACAAATGTACGTCAACAACTGTGCACCAGACCCTTGTAAGAGTTTTAAGAAAGAAATGGTAAAAGAATGAATACAAATGAAAAGTAAAGAATAGGAAAGAGAGCCTTGCTCACATCTCCTTGATTCATTGAAAAGATTTAAGAAAGCTGCAAGCATGATCTGTAATGACCAACCAGGTGTCTTAATCCGTGATAAAATCAAGTGACCTCAGAAGATCAGGACTATGACCCTCCCACAAGTTACGAACCTCAGTATTAAATCAAAGCCATCCAAAGCTTAGGCTGATGGCAAATCTGTGCAGGATGTGAGGGGATGCAGATATGTCCACCTTCACACTATTGACAGCCGAGGGATGCTGGACAAGACCTAGAAGCAAGGCCATCTCTGACCATTCGCACCAGGCATCCTAAGACCACCTTGTGGACAGATGTGCGGGGAGGGCAGCCTAGTTAATGGGATGGCGCAAACCTCCATGCACTTACTGAGGGATCACCAAGTGGCAAACATTTCGCTCCTGATTCTGGGACAAGCGAGAGCTTTATTGTACCTCAGTGAACTCCGCATCCCATAACCTCCTCTTCATTCGGTTGATGAAGAAGTTTCATGGCTATGATGGTTAACTGTTTTTAATTGAGGTATATAACATTATATGAGTTTCAGGTGTACAACATAATGATTTGATATTTGTATATATTGCAAAATGATCAACACAATAAGTCTAGTTATTTGTCACCATACATAATTATGGATTTTTTCTTGTGTTGAAAAATTTTAAGATTTATTCCCTTAGCAACTTTGAAATATACAATACAGTATTATTAAGTATAGTCGCCCTGCTGTACATCACATCCCCATGATTTAAAACATATCCAATACGTCATAATTTATACCCGTGCAGTCGAAGGAGTGAATGGATTAGTGATATGATGGCCTAGGTTGTGGCACATTTTAGCGAGGGACGTCTCTAACCAGTAACTACCATGATTACTTCCGACTAAAAAGAGGAAAATATTATTCCCAGTTTAGAAGAGTTTTCTCTTTGAAGGATGAGTGATACCCCCTGCCCTGTTCTTTGAAATCTGTTAAGAGTACCTCAGTCTCTAAACGTATGGACAACGTGATATAATGAAAGGCTGATATACTTTGCATACCTAGACTCACAAAAGTCTGTGCCCATTGCTCTTTTCTAGTTACCTGTTATTTTGTAGCCTGCATCCTGGCAGGTGGAGAAAATTTAATTAAATGTCGTACGTAGAATACTCCACACAAACCTGGCCCTTTGCGGGTGGTCCATAAATATTAATTTCGATACTCTATCAGGCAGACAAGAATGAGACATCTCTGCCACTGAGAATCTGCTTGTTTGGATTAGTTTTCTCTCAAAAACCTAATTTTGTGGCAAATCAGACTTTAAAGACAAAGGTAACAAATTGATGTGCCCCAGTTTATTTTGGGTTCCACACAGCATTCAGTAACCTTAACAACAGTGTTGTCTGAGAGCGAGAACTAGCCATCTCCCCTTGAGATACTAAATGGTCTTCCTCATCCATTACTGGCAACAATTTTTTAAAAACAAGGAATATTTTTAGTAGAAATACAGGAAAGGAAATGGAGGGGGAATACATGAGCCCGTCCTTAAGTATCTATGATGGCTAGTATTCCAACTACATCTTCAAAACTATTACCAAATGAAGTGTAAGCCTGATTATATAACTTATGAGCTCTTAAAGCACATATATTCACATACAGCAAGATGTAGAACTTTAGGAATTTTGTTCAGGAAACAAACATGGGGGTTAAAAAATGAGAAATGCGTTTGAAATTTTAAGCCTAAAAGCCAGAGCCATACTGCTTGCCAAAAAGCAGTTATACTTCTTGGCTGATAGGTAACCAAGGAAATCTTGTAAAGAGAGATGGTTTTTAGTATTTTTTAATCAGCCAAACCTAAGGTAAATGTCTATGATTTTACATTGAGAAGATGTCCATCTTTAAGCTCCCCAATTGATGCTATGTTAAGAGAAAAGAAACAAAACAAAGACAGTACATTCACCACCTTCTTCAATTTCTGTAGTAGATACAACCATTCTATACAAGAGCAGGGTGGTCTCCACTCAGAAGAATTAGCGTTTGCCTTTTAGCACTTAGCATATATCCTGGAGGCTGCTGGGAAACACGGGGTACTATAGGATCCATCATTCACAGTTTCAGGTGCCCTATGTAATGGCTGGATTCTCTAACAGCCTAGAAATCACTGACAATGTTCATTTGCCTTCTGTGGCACCTGCAGACATGGAAAAAAAATCTAGGGAAATGAAAAACATTTCCACTACATGAGCATGCACCTGGTGTCATTGCCAGAGAGGTCATAACTAATGCACTGACACAACACTGAGGGTCTGACCGGGTTGATTGTATCTACCAGTTGTATAAACTCAGCAGCTTTTTAAAACAAGTTCAATTAAGTTGACACTCCCTTGTGACCTGGTTCAGTTGGGTGGAGTTTTCTGTGTTTCTTGTGGATATCTTATGCATAATTAACACATGTGAAATTCTAGTTATGCTCAAATTGTTCCTTAATATATCAATCATGTTGGAACAAATTCATATTTTCAAAACAAGTGTTATGGCCTAACTAATCACACTTTATTTCCACCTTAACATTTGTCATTACATCTACTTCTTATCCTAATTTCTAGTCTCAATGCTTCTAAAGAGGTGCCCTCCCCGTATATGAAAGCTATTCTTCCAGCTGTGCTTTTGGTGGCAGTTAAATCGGTGGGTCACTCTGCCCTTCAAGGGGTCTAGCTCTAAGACTTGCGGCAGCTCTCTTCAGCAATTCGATGCAAAAAAACGTCTCTCCCCTGACACCTTCTCCTCCCACTGAAAAGTGGACAACCTCCTTTTCCTGTCAAAGTCCTGCTCTTTACCCTGTCGTGCCTCCGTCTAATCTCCTGATTCTCGTCAACCAATAAGCGTAAGGGGAAAGGCCCCACATCTACAGACACCATTTCTCTTCACACCATGACAGACTCTTTACTTCCCTATCAGCTCCCTCAGTAATAGCCTCCTTGTTGGCAACTTCATCCTTTTTCTTTCCATTTCCATGCCCCATTCCTGCAAAGCAGCTGGTTGCTGGTCACTGTTTTATTTTCCTGGGGCTGCCATAGCAAAGCACCCCAGGCTGGGCGGCTTAAAACAATAGAAACGTGTTCTCTCACCGTCGTGGAGGCCGGAAGTCTGAATGCAGTTGTCGGCAAGGCCGTGCTCCGTCTGAGACTCTGGACGGAGTCCTTCCTGCCTCTTTCTAGCTGCTGGTCGTGGCCATCACCCTTGGCTCACAGCAGGTGTCTTCCAATCTCTGTCTCTGTCCTCACAGCCGTCTCCCTATGTGTCACTCTTCTCTCTTATTAGGACACCAGTCGTATTGGATCAAGGGCCTGCCTTATTTCCAGTATGACCTCTTGTTAATTTACATCTTAATCACATCTGCAAAGACCCTATTTCCAAATAAGGTCACATTCACAGATACCAAGTGTTAAGATTTCAACATCTTTTGGGGGGATACGCCCATAACAGTCACCTCTTCTTTCTTGAAACTTTCCTGTTCATTTGCTTTCCAAATGCAATAAAAATATTTTTAAGTTTCTGAATGTTTACTCTGTGTGCCCCCCTCTGTACTAAACATTTTACATCGGTTTTATATATTCCGCACAATCCTCACAACTCTTAGATAGGTGCAATTATTTTTGCCCATTTTACAGAGGATACAATTTTATTTTATTATTATTTTTTTTTAAAGGCAGGTGGATTAGGGTCTGGAGGATATTTATTTATTTATTTATTTATTTTATTTTTGGCTGTGTTGGGTCCTCGGTTCGTGCGAGGGCTTTCTCTAGTTGCGGCAAGCGGGGGCCACTCTTCATCGCGGTGCGGGGACCGCTCTTCATCGCGGTGCGCGGGCCTTTCACTATCACGGCCCCTCCCGTTGCGGGGCACAGGCTCCAGACGCGCAGGCTCAGTAGTTGTGGCTCACGGGCCCAGCTGCTCCGTGGCATGTGGGATCTTCCCAGACCAAGGCTCGAACCCGCGTCCCCTGCATTAGCAGGCAGATTCTCAACCACTGCGCCACCAGGGAAGCCCGAGGATACAATTTTAAATAGCTGCTCACAAATACACAGCTGGTCAAGTGGCTCAAATGTGAATCTAGGAGATCTGAACCTGACACCCACACCTATCACAATTCTTTGACCAGCAACCCAGGATCACAACTGCTGGGAAAATTAGTGCTTCACGGCTGATCTTAGAAAACATGGCCGAAATAGAATGATGGGAGAAAATCCCAAACAGCAAAGATTTAGGAGAGAGTGGGAAGCGAAAGAGACAAAGCAAGAAGGGTAGATTAGTATTTAAAAAGGTTTTGCAAAGAAGGGGAGGAGAACGGTCAGTCGTTTCAGAGCAGAACAAGGGTCGTTTTGAGAACACGGGGGCATAAGCACGTTGGTAGAATGAAAGCAGAGGTTAAACAGAAGCATCCTGAAAAGGCGAGAAGAATAAGGACGGCTGATGGAACACCATCCTGAAAGGCAGAAGAGGATGTGATGAAGACCACACATCGAGGTGCTGGTCATTGAAAAGGCACCATTTCACCAGGTCACCAGAGAGGGGTTAGAGAAAGAAGTTTTTTTCTCTCGTGTCTCAGCTTTACCAAACATCTAACATCTGTCTCAGAGCAGACTTCATTAAACGCCCTTTTTCTCTTCTCCTCACAAAGGTTTTTGGCTTAATTAAGGAGAGGGTCAAGCCATTCTTTGTTGGCATTCCTCCAATAAATAAAACCTGATTACTATCTGCGGCCCATAATCTTTTTGTTTAATATGTAGCCATTGAATGAGAAAATGTATTCCCTCTGAAAAGTGGTTACCTTCTTTTTGTAATTTATTCTGTGTTGGGATTTCGGTTTCTGAAGTTTATTCTGTATTTAAGCAGAGCAACTCCACCAGCTTTTCTCGGTAACAATGCACATGTGAAAATTTGGTGGTCGAGATGTAGATGTCATTCAAAAATACTTCAACTTCTGTGACTCAGGAAAAAAATCAAGGTAAATTGTCCCTAGGATCTGGCAAACACAGGAGAGTCAGTCGTGTCAGCGGGGCACTGCTTAGTGCTGCAATTCCTACGTGCCCGATGCAGTCAGTGTGAAATATCACCAAATTCCAAGCTTCAGGTCCACCAAAAGATAAATAAACAAACACATAAATAAATAAAAGGAGAAGAAGGAGACGAAGAAGGAGGAGGATGGAGGGGAAGAGGAGAGAACAGAAAAGAAAAGTATAAAGAAGAAAGTCACACAGAGTTTTGCCAGAATCAAAATGACGTGCTGGCTCCCATTTAGCTAATGGCTAATAAGCTGTAGATCCGCATAGACATCTAACCTGTAAACAGTGAAAAGGCCCAAGAGAAACGCTCCTGCTCTTACGTGCACACTCACTGCCGTCCTCCAGGTCGCCAACCTAGTCTGGGCTCCCTGTGCAGTTCCTCCTGCCTGTAGCCGCCACTCGTGTTTCTGCACAGACCCCCATCCCAGCAATAGCCACCCACCAGCCATCTGCCAAGCTGCCTTCCTGCCCTCATTCATTGGAAGAATTATCTTAAATCCCGCCCCATCAGGAAGACGACCCCAGTCTGTGGGCAGGATTTTAAGAATCAGCCTCAGGAATATAAAGACAAGAATGTTTTATGCTTTATATAAAGTGCTTTAGTTGTGAACTCTTTCAATCTGTACAGTAGCATTATAAGGTATTATTGTACCCATTTTACAAAGGAGGAAATTAAAGCTTAGAAACATTAAGTGGTTTGTCCACATTTCCTAGATAGTAAAGGTCAGAGTTGGAACTCAAATAGAGGTCTTCTAATTCCTGCTGGTATAAATTGTTCTTAAAAAGGCAAAAATGTATGATGCACTCTATTCTAGGAACATAAGCGATATTCAAATGATTGTGCAAGTGCCCTGTGAGCTCTTAATAAATATTAAACCTATTCATCTACAAAATTAATTGCCTTCATACAGTAGTAAACCAGAAGCAGGAAACTGCCTTCTAGGAGTGAAGGGCTTAGCCACTAACTTTTCCCAAGCAACAGAGAGAGAGTACTATTTAGTGT
The DNA here is from genome assembly GCF_028023285.1 of Balaenoptera ricei. NCBI lineage: Eukaryota > Metazoa > Chordata > Mammalia > Artiodactyla > Balaenopteridae > Balaenoptera > Balaenoptera ricei. Next base: position 79,048,016 of record NC_082655.1, read on the forward strand.
TTCAATTTGCAAAAATGCAATGAAAAGCTCAGCTGAATCTCTGGGCAGGTTTATAAGCAAATAATAACCATATAAGATACATGGGATTCCTTTATGATGCCCTCCAAGTGAGAAAGATCGCAAGGGAAATTTAACAATGAGTGCCCCAAGGGAAATGAGCAAATATTCAACAGATTTCAGCCAAGTCATTGTCATTAAACTTTCATGCTTTCAACATGAATATTCAGGAGTGTCTCGTCTATGTCAGTCAATGGATAAGATTCAGGAGTTAGCAACTGAACGAGGTCCAGCCCCTACAGTCTAGGAGCTCTTCTCTGCCTGCTCTCTTTAAACTTTCTGCTCTAATGGACTCTCGCTCTGATTTTGTCTTGGTCATTTTTCTAAAGATGTCTCATTTTTTCCAGCTTGTCTCTCAGTGACATTTCAGGCGCTCCTATAGGGTTGACTCTGTAAGTCTACGGAGGGTAGCTGTCAAAACTGCTGCAAAGCCTGACATTATTTTGCAAGCCTTTTTTTGAAGGAAGAATCTTTCTCCACTCTCTATACACCATCCTACAATCAAGGTTCCCTTCAAGACCTATGATTGGGTCAGGAGAACATTACAGTTGCCCCACTGCCACATACAACATGAACCAGTTATACAAAAGGGAAATTTTCACTGTTCTGACAGTAATGAGATAGTCAGTGTTTCAACACTACTTGGCTGGTAGCTCTTAAATTTCATGGTTTCGGTCACATGACATATTATAGGCACAACGTCACATTTACATTGGGTCAGTTCTTATTTGTCTTCAGCAGATTACAGAAATCACAGCCATAAACAGAAGATTTCATAGAGGAATATAAGTTTAATAGGATAGAACAAAATATGATAAAGGGGAGAGCATGACTTCTGGAATGACATATTGAGTCCCTCCATGTTTCCACTCCTCCAAAAATGCAATAGCAAAAATGATTGAAATCAAAATTTTAAGAACTCTGGAAATTAACCAAAGGCTCGCAACAATCTGAGGAGTACTTATTCAATGAAAACTCTAAACCTTGGTAAGAACAGAAGGGTTTGTGTACTGTAACTTGATCTACTTCCATTTTTCTCTCACCAGTTCCACAATATCCTTAAAAATCAACAACCTTGCAACCACAGTGGCTGTGAAAACCAACAGGAAGCCTGTGTACTTCCAGGCACAACACAGTCAAACTACTGAAAACCAAAAATAAGGGGAGAACGTCGGAAGTGGTAAAAGAAAATGACTCATCACATACAAGGGATCCTCAATAAAATTAACATCTGACTTAGAAAACATCAGAGAGCGGTAGGATGACATCTTCAAAAGACAAAAGAAAAATTGTCAACTAGGAATTCTACATGCTAATTAAGACATTCCGAGAATTCATCACTAGCAGAACAGCCTTACAATAGAAACTAAAGGGAATCCTTTAAGTTGAATTGAAAGGACACCAGAAGTAATTCAAACCCATACCATTGAGAAAGTTAAAAGACAACTCACAAAATGGGAAAAAACATTTATAAGTCACATATGTGATAAGAGACTCATATCCAGAATAAAGAACTCAAACTCTTTAGTAAAAAGATAAATAATCCAATTAAAAATGAGCAAAGAATTTGAATAGACATTTCTCCAGTGAAGATATACAAATGTCCAACCAGCACATGAAAAGATGCTCAACGTTATTAGTCATTAGGGAAACGCATCTCAAAACCACAATGAGACATCATGTCACACCCACTAGGACCACCACGATCAAAAAACAGACAATAATAAATTTCCGTGAGAAGGCAGAGAAATAAGAGCCCTCAGACATTGCTGGTGAAAATGTAAAAATGTTTCAGCCACTTCGGAAAACAATTTGGCAGTTCCTGAAAATGTTAAACATAGAGTTACTATGTGATCCAGTAATTCTACTCCTAGGTGTCTACCCGAGAGAAATGATAACACACAAAAGCGTGGATGTTCATAGCAGCATTATACCGAATAATTATTCCTATTCATAGCTGAAAAACAGAAACAACCCAAATGCCTATCAATTGACAAATGGCTATATAAAATGTGGTCTATCCATACAATTAAATATTAACCATAAAATACGAAATACTGATACTTGCTACAACATGGATTAACCTTAAAACATTATGCTAAATTTTAGAACGCTATACACAAAAGACTCCATGTTGTATGGTTCCATTTATGTGAATTATCTAGAACAGGCCAATCTGTGGAGATAGAAAGTAAATTACTGATTTCCAAAGGCTGGAGAATAGGGGGTTGGAGAGTTACTGCTATTGCATATGGATTTTGGGGGGAGGGTTATGAAAATGTTCTCAAATTAGAGCGTGGTGATGGTTGTACAACTTTGAGAATATATTAAACACCAAAAATTGTACACTTTAAACAAGTGAATGTTATGGTATGTGAATTCATCTTCATAAAGCTCTTTTAACAAAATGGTAAGAAGTGAAGATAACTTACATAGATCCACAGTCACATACGGTAGCTTGCAACAAGGTGCTGAGAAATTTTAATTAAAAGATTCACAGACTTAGGAAATGAACTTATGGTTACTGGGAGGAAGGGTGGAGGGAGGGATACTTAGGGAGTTTGGGGTTGACATGTACACACTGCTATATTTAAAATGGATAACCAACAAGGACCTATTGTATAGCCCAGGGAACTCTGCTCAATATTATGTAACAACCTAAATGGGAAAAGAATTTGAAAAAGAATAGATACATGTATATGTATAACTGAATCACTTTGCTGTACACCTGAAACTAACACAACATTGTTAATCAACTATAATCCAATATAAAATAAAAAGTTAAAAAAATTTTTTTAATATATCATCAGTTTTACTGCAGGGCAAAAAAACGAAAGATATTAAACACTACATATGGCAGAAATAAACACCATGATTTGGGGTGTGTAGTAATGATTTAATAACAATTAAAATTTACCAATTACTATGTCTTGCTGGGCACTGTGCTATAAATTAGACACTTTTACAAAGTCCTTTGTCAGAATAGATCAAGAGAATCCCATTTCTCAGAAAGCGTCATAAGGAAATAAAACAGCTTTGGTTAGAAAAAGGAAGAAACTACGGTAAAAAATGCCTTTGTTACAGCATTATTTATAACAGCTAAAACCTAGAAGCCATTTAAATGTCCAACAAGAGCGAAGTGCTCATCTACCTTTGGTAAATGCAGTGGTAAATTTCATATACATAATATTTAATCCATAAAAATTATAACTGGGAAGACTAGCTCCTTGTTTAAATCAGGGGCTACAAATTTGCTTATGTGCTACAATATTAATAGCAAACATTTATTGAGCATTTCAGGTACTGCTCTGAACACTTTCCACGGATTAATTCATTTCATCCTCATGGTAACCCTCTGAGGTCAGTGATATTCAGGCGCACAGCAGTTAAGTAACTTGCAGAGGTCAGCATGCCAGTAAGAGGTAGGGTCAGCATTTGAATCTTGGCCATCTGACGCCTCAGACCGTGCTTTAGCCTGGACCACCTTTGGTGGAGGCTGGACCACCTTTCCAGCAAAGCACTGTTGTGCTCCATGGATACGGGCAAAGACGGAAAAAGATATTCCAAATGGAAATATCTGACTTGACGGCAAGGTTAGGAGTACATGTTTTCACTCTAACTCTTTAACTTTCTAAAGTTCATATACTTTGTTGGCTTTATACAAATAAAAAGCGGGGGAGAAACAAAAGTCTTGTATTCCTGTCATTATTTTTGTGTCCCAGCTCCCTCAGAATAAAAGATTTCATGTTTACCGAGAAAATGTAATGCAAACGCAATACCAAAGCAAACAAACAAAACTTTTCTCTATTCCATCTTAGAGAATGTGTATTGTAATATGTCTTAGTAAGAAAGTTATATCAGTTTTACCTTGAATATATCTGCGTGGTTGGGGTTAAACAGCTGGTGTTTCCCAGATCCCAAAATAATAGGACCTGAACATCTCGTTTCTCCATAGACATAAAGGGATACTGTTGCCGCGGTGCCGGCATTCTCAAGATCCCCAGTGACAACAGTCACCTTCCAATCTCCTTCTGCAAAGGAAAAAGGAAATCAATATGAAACTGTGGAGGAAAACCATATTGATATTAGGAAATGAGGAATTCTACGTAATCTACTTAGTTATGAAGTGAATAATTTGTGAAGTTAAGAAGTATTAAAATCATTGCTAATCATGGACTCCCTTTTGGAAGGTAGCATGTAGAAAAGTTTTGGCAATATGATAGCATTTTAATTACAGAGCAAATAAGCAGTGGGCTTTTCATGACAACAGATACTTTGGGGGAATTTAGCACTAGGTGTTTGGCTGGCAGATTTAGGAGTCTATTTAGGCATCACTGTCAGATCTGTGGGTGGGAATGGGTGACAGACATGCTGACAGCCTAACATGAAGGCATTATCTGCACTAGGAGTCACCCTTTCACAAGCCGGGGCTAGTGACACAGTTTAGAGATCCGAGAAGAATCATGGTGAGGATGCGGGAGACCTGAAAACAAAGCAAAAAGAGCTAAAACTTTTTTCAAGGAAAAATACTGGAGTCCCTTAAGGGTTGGGATGTTGTATGTGGGACCTAGCAAAGGAAGCTGGGTTTGGGAGAGGGAGGATGAAGAGAAGAGGTATTTGAAATAAAGAAAGACAACATATCATGTAAGCAGAATGGATGGCTGAGCTCCCTGCCCCGGTGGCGCTGGGAACACAGGAAGGCTGAGCGAGCAGAGCATGACAGAAAACATCTTTTTTTAAAGATCTGCAGCCTGTTCTATGATTGTTTAGTTGGAAAGACAAATTGAGATGGTATTTATTTGATCATTTTGTGCACTCTGGAGAACCGTACCATCAACCCCGCAGCAGTAAACCCTCTGACGCTGAGGCACGTCAGGCAGTCAAGCGTAACAGAGGAGGAGGTCCTGTCTGCTGGGAATCTCTGCAGGGCACACAGTCTGTTCATCACGGGTCACCCCTGGATTACAGGGACAATTTAAAGACGTCTTCCTTGTTATTTCCAAAGGCTCCATGAACACACGCCACCTTGTGCGTATTTTTTACATTTTCAAAATGTGATTAAGACCCACCACCAACCCGGACACCTGAGGTCTCAGCAACGTCTCCACCGAGACGTTATCTTCCTTTCACTACATAATGCTAGTCTCCCCTCCCCAATGTGTCCACAAAGATCACTCATATATCTGATTGCTTTAACACAACTTGGGTCAAGTAAATTTTGCGTAATGTTAGATTTGATGATGAAGGCGGAGCTTGAGGCTTGCTGCCAAGATGGCCCAGGAGTACAGACCTGAGAGAGGACCCCTCCGCCCCTTCTACCCCGTGGCAAGTATGCTTTGAGGAACTGCTATCCATGCAGGAAAGTAGGAAACGTGCAAATTTCAAACTGTAATTCCACTGAGAATCCTATCACGATATCGATTCTTATAGGAAGCTTTCCACCTGGGCTTTGATGAACAATTCAAGAAGTTAAAGAATCTCTTTCCTTTTTTTTTCTAGATCTTTCCCACCTCGTCCTCGTCTCCTTCCCTGTCACCTGAGCCTGCCCTGGGACCCGGCATCGTGCTCTCATGGGGAGAAGGTCAGGAATGAGTTTGCACATCAGCTTGGATGTCTTGTTTACTAAAACAGAGACAAACAACAATGACCTATGGATTTATATAATACTCTCGTGTTCTTCCCTTCTGGAATGAGCACGTCACCAGGACATGCGCTTCAAAGGTGGAGTTACTAATGAAATACCTAATGTGGTGATTTTTGTTGATTTTCAAGTTTTCCTGGGCATAATTTTCTTTTCTACCGCTGGACAAAAATAAGTATTTTCCAATATTTTTATAGTATACTTTTAAAACATGATCGCTTAACTTCTCTACGAATGTCTCAGTATCTAAAATACAAAATAGGAACATTTGTAGAAAATAACATAGAGGAACACTCTTGAGTCTATATTTAAAATTCTACTGTCCTAAGAAACAGTTTATTTTTATCAGAGTTAAAAATAGGTTCATAATTTTTGTATTGCTTATAATATGTGTCACAGTTACAAGTTTTTTTCTGTAATTTGTGAAACTTTGTTCACCAAAAAAATCAAAAGAACATGAGTTCGGATATTCTGTCTATACAAGTTTTTCTTTTTTTTTTCTTTCCTTGTAGCTGCTATCTATTCAACCAAGGAATCATACCCAAAAATACTGTCATCTGTTAACCCCTTTAGAAATCATTTCTATTAACTCAAAACTCCCAAAGGAAGAAACAGAATTTCATGTAATTGAAGTCTAAATATTTCTATGTTTACCAGTGTTTTGAAAGGCTTAAAAAATACCATTGTTGATAATCTACCTCAGACTGTTCCATTTTATTCTCTTTTTGTTGGCTTTTGACCTTAAATTTGGGAAGATACTAAATCCTGCTACAGAAAAAAGAAAAATTTTCTTGGAGACTTCGTCCTAGTAGGCTTATTTTTCTTTTGTGTCAAAAATATTTTTAAAGAAGTCTAGATATACTTTATGATCTCTAAATAGCCCGTAACAGTTTGGATTTCTTGTCAATAAGGAAGTAAGGTTTAACAGGAACTTTCACTTTAAAAATGAAAAGTATAGGCTCTGTCGTTTGACATTCCTATGCACCTAAGGGCAATAAGTATATATACAATTGAACTAGAAAATCCTGAACTTCAGGACACAAAGCTATGCCAACAATTGGAATTCCATAATACTTGCTAACCAGCTGGTTTACAGATATTAAGTGTCCATATTACGTACAAGCCTTGTGATGGGCATTCAAGAGGCTCTAAGGGACCACATGAGTCAAATTAGGAACTCCGACTCAACAGAGTTTATAGATCTCACCTAATACCAAGCTTACTGGTGATTCACCAGCAAACCACAAGCTAAGCGTTCTTCCTTTGGAAAGTTCATAGACCAGGGTTGGCAAATTATGGCCCACTGGCCAAATCCAACCTGCCACCTGTTTTTGTAATTAAAGTGTCACTGGAACCAGCACCCTCGTTTGTTTATGGATTGTCCGTGGGAGCTCTTGTGCTACATGGCAGGGTTGAGTAGCTGCCACAGAGACCACACGTCTTGCAAAGCCTAAGATGCATATTAATCGGCTCTTTATCATAAAAGTTTGTCGATGCCTGCCCTAGATGACCGATACAACTCAAAAAGGTCCTCTCCAGCCTGCATTAGAACATGTGCCGGTTCAGATTGAACAGGTGGGATATAAACAAGGCATGCAGAGCAATCACGCCCCATTGATTTCCCAGCTCACGGAACAGTTTCCAAGCATGCCCCAATCCACAAACACCAGGTTTATTTACAACAGGCAGCCTGGACAAACCAGGCGTATCCTGCTGTGCCATGCTGCATGATTTACAGAAGTCCTCGCTGATAACTCCCAGCCCACTTGTTCTTCTGCAACGTGACCACCCTACTGCTCTGTAAAGAGGTGGAGTCTATTTCCCTCCCCGCGAGTCTGGGTTGCCCTTGGCCAATACAACGCAGCAGAAGTGACATTCTGGGACTTGCGAGTCGAAGTCAGCCTGGGTCTGTCAGAACACTCTCTCGCGGCCCCCGGAGGCACACAGCGAGGCTTCAGGCAGGTAGGTAACTCCAGGTGAGCACCTGCGGCCGCACGAGTGAGCTGCAGGAGGGTTCAGCTCGCCACCCCTTCAGATAAGCACGCTGCAGAGCGATCGGACTGAAATCACAGGAGATTCACCTAGGCAAACCCACTTAGCTGAGCCACATCAATCTACTGAAAGATAACGATAAATCACTGTTTCGAGCCACTAAGTTTTGGGGTGGTTTCTTGTGCAGAGAAAACTGGAGCAGCTGTTGAGACCATTTCACAGACAGGAGCTCTCAATTATCTTTTTACTTACAGATACCGTTTGTGTTTTTTCCAGGAGGTCTGATTGTTAGCATGTATGCAAGGGATTTGACTGAGGCATCCCCTTCATTTCCCAGGTAAAGGGGGAAAAAAAAAATAGATTGCAGGCCTGCTGTTAACTTTTTCCTCTCCAAATTTTCTTACTAATTGGAGGTTTATCTTCAGGAAGGCATGAGCGAGTTATTTTGGTGAACAAAGTCCCTGTAGCTGGTGGAGTTCAAAGCCCTTTCTTAGATCTGAGCATTTCATCTTTATCTTCTTCTGTGCATTCTGTTACAGGGGTTCATGGACTTGACTTTGTGGCTCAGAAAATTGCCCCTGTGGTTGAATATAGAAACTTCTGTGTCTAGACGCAGTTTCAGTTACTTGGCAACTCTCCACTGAATGAGTACTCAAAGAAATGTAGGGAGGATGCATGTAAATTAAGCTCTTACCATGTACTTGCTTGTTCACATACTGAGGGAAAAGTCTTCAAGCTGCCTGCCATGAAGTCACACAAAGCACAGTAAAAACTATGGCACTGGCACACTTTGCTTGATGACACACACACAGCAGCACATGCCCCTGACACGAACCCAAGCATCACAGGGAGATGCAGTGAAGGTAACAAAACCCAGTGCACCTGTGCAGATGCACCTCCACGGGCCTGGTTACGGGGAGGGAAGGTGGGGTCAGCCTATGAAGACAGGTACCACACGGCCGCAGAGATGCTTGCGCAGCGCCTGCTAGGTGGAGGGGAGCGTCGGCGCAGGGGAGATGGAAGAGAAAGAGAACTGCGGGCCCTAATGTTAAACAGATCCGCCTCCACCCCGAAGCCCCCAGGGGAGGGTCCCCCAGACGCCAGGTGGTGAATCCAAGAATTCCTTCCACCCACCGTCCCTTGGCTCCTTGAGAGGGGTCTTTCCCCATCTTTACTTCCACAGCAGTATTTTAACCTTACTTACAGATCGGCAAGCCTGTCATATGCTTAACTCAACTCTGCTGGTGATACTGATACCCGCCGAGCCGCAGCACCCCCGAAAGCAGCCTCGACCCCCGAGGCCCTTCTCACAGGACGGCTTTGCTTTGCTCCACCCTCCAGCCATCCAGAAGGCCCCTTCCCACCTCCAGGCTCAGCCAGGATGTTCCTCCCCCACCTCTTCTCCTCCCCACCCCACCACCCCGGTGAACACCTTTGACCCCGGGCTCAGCTCAAGGTCGCCCCCTCTAAGGAGAGTTTCCAGACGCCCTTCACAGTCACGAGAATGAAGCCTGCCCCTGCTCTCCTGGACTGGGGCACACTTCAGCCCTTAGACATGTAAATTAATGCCACCTCTCCACGCCTCCCACCCCCTGAAGGGCACGTTTCTATCTTAAATGTCCCTGTGTCCCCAGCACCTAGCACAACATCAGCACAGGGTAGCCTCTCAGACAAAGAATGAGTGAAAGATGCATACAACATTTGGGGATCTGTTAAGAAGTATTTTGAAAAGTAAAGACCTCATGGGTGAGGAAGGGCATTCAAGGTATTATTAGGAATGTTTCAGCACAATATAAAAATATTTCTCAATTAACAAGCAACAAGTCTTTCTGATGATATGTCATTAGTGTTGTTTTTTGTACAAAGGACAAGGACATTGTTATTTACCTCATAATTGGTCTTGTTATTAGCACAAAGATAATAGAAACAATATTGACCTCGTAGGACCCAAATTTTGAAGGGTAAGTAAATACATTTCAATAAGATTGGCAAAGATATTGTAAATAAGACAAATTATTACATTATTCTAATTTTGATAATTTTATCTCCAAACAATTCTATGTATATAAACTCACAAGTCCTTCAAAATACAACCTCATAAGAGGATCATGAGATTTTTTGAAATTTTTAAGTACTTTACAAATATTTTTATTCTTCCAAGAGACAAATATTATTAACCCTATTATACACGTAAAGCAATAGAGAAATTACATGCTGACTACCACAGGAGTTGGGAAAAATTTGATTTTGAATTAGAAACAGTTATGCTTCCTAGAATAAAATGGTTTCAAGCAATGCTTAATATTCTCCACTTTAAGTCCAGAAAACAACCATAGAACACTATCAGCAATGGATCTATTATATATTTCATATTGATATTGGATTAGGGTGAACCTTTTGTCGTTCCTCTGGTTCTGTTCACTATGTATTGCTGTGGGGAAGGACACCCCGGTTCTAAATGGAGAAGCAGCACCAGAGACCGCGGACAGCGGTGCAGCCTGCCCCCCCCCCCCCCACTCCAGCCCAGATGCTGGTGCAGTGGGGCTGCTGCCAGATGCTCAAGACCCGTGATACATCTCATCACCAGGGAAAGGAGTTTAAAAATGAGCATCTACTGCATACAGAAGATGCACCAGGGTCTGTGTAAGCGCTTTATAGATATAATTGTACCTAATCCTCACAGCACCCTGGTCGTTTCTGTTATTGTCTTCGTTTTATACGAAGGAACTGAGACACAGGGAAACACAGTGATTTCCCCAAGCCATGCAGGGAGGAAGTGGTGCCATCAAGATTTAGAACCCACACTATTAACCACGATGCTCAGTAGCCTCTCCGCATGCTGGACCCTGTTACACGTCACTGTTCAGGCAGAACGACTGTTCTCTAGGGCAGCTTACCACCAATCCCCTGCCCCTCTGGGTAGTACACTCAGCTCCACTTCAAACCTCGATCCTTGGCAGGGAAGACGGCATCACAGCTAAACGGCAAGTTCCTGTCAGGTGCCCAGGTTCCCTGTGATCAGCCTCAGCCTGGATCCAGCTTCCCATCAGAGGCGTTTCTGCCTCGTCCTACCCCAAATCCCCTCAGACTTACACTCGCTACTAACCTCCGCGTGCCCCTCCGCCTCTGCTCACCACCACCTCACTTTGGCTGACCTAGCGGCCTCCCTGTGGGTATTCGCTAACAATTCTCAAGTGCTTTGTGTTCTGATCGCCGAGCAACTTACTAGGTCCAAACCTACCTACAGAAGCACATCGCTGTACGCCAGTCACTAGAGCAGCAACCCATGACCTTCATTTTACGTAGAAGTCAAGTCTTGACTGAGGTATGCACGTCTACGTGAGCTACCCTCTACCAGTTCTGCTGCTGTGGTCATCGATTGCTGTGCAACAAACCACCCTAAACTTAATGCCGTAAGACAACAATGCTTGCTGCTTTTGCCAACGCGTCGGCAGTTTGGGGCAGGCTTGGCAGCGAAGGCTCTTCTCTGCTCCACACGCTGTCAGCTGGGGTGGTTCCACTGCGGGCGGGGGGATCTGCTTCCAGGATGGCTCTTACACGACTGGAAGCTCCGCCAGGGCCCAGGGCGACAGCCTCTGTGTCTCCGCAAGCAAACCTCTCCACGTGGTCTAGGCCTCCCCGTAGCATGGGGGCTGCGTTCCAAACATCCCCAGCGAGAGAGGCAAAGGCAGGCAGAAGCAACATCGCCTTTCAGGACCTGCAGTGCACAGCAGAAATGTCACGTAGCGCAACTTCTGCCCCACACGCTTAGCTGAGGGAGTCTTAAAAGTCTGCCCAGGTGAGTCCACCTTCTGATGAGGAATTGGCAAGGTTCTGGAAGAGTATACGGGACAGGAAATGTTATACTGCAAACATTTGTAGCAGATGCAGTCTGCCCCCTCCCGACACTCCTCAGCCCCCTTTTCCAACAGAACCACTATTCTCTAGTTCAGTGGATCCCAACAGGGGGCTGATTTTGCTTCCAGGGGACATCTGGTGATGCCTGGAGACATTTTTTATGGTCACAACCGGGGTTGAACGTTACTAGCATGGAGTGGGTAGAGGCCAGGGATGCTGCTACACATCCTATGATATACTTGACAGTCTCCACAACAAAGAATCACCCAGCCCCACATGTCAACAGTCTCAGCGTTGAGAAACCTTGCCTCAGATTAAGTAAGGACCACTTGATTAATTTATTTCACCCCAAACCGTACTATGCTATCTGTGAATTATCTCTAAACACAAACTGGTTGAAAGTAGACTCTCTGGGGCAATGTGTCTGCATAGCTGTTGGATATTCTGAAGATGCTGAGATCACAGTATTTCTGTGTTAATGCCAAATCCATTCCATTCAATCACTGTGTTGAATTATGGGTTTTTTGTCTCAGTCAGGGAAAGGCGCGGACCAATATTCTAGAATCAATGGCACAGGAATGACTAGCCAAACACTGGCTATTTAATGGCAGGAGAAAATGAGGCAAAGGCCAAGCAGGGGCCTGGGAAGCCCTGTGTCCTCTTCCTGGCTGCTCACTTAGCTCTTCCTTAGACCCACGCCGAAGGTTCCTGGCACCGAACAGCAAGTCCCAGAAAACATCTGGCCTCTGCTGAGGAGAGCACGCTAGGCTCAACTTCCTCCTGGGGTTCCACACCTGTTCACACACGGCCCCCTCCTGCCCATCAGTCCCTGGAGTCTGATGACCCGGGTGCAGGCTGTGTGTGTCAGGGCCGGGGAGGCAAGCGCAGAGGCGGCTTTGCTGGCACGTCCGCTGCACACACTGCGGGCACTTCTCTGCGACGCTGGCCCCTATCCCACCCCACCCCCCGTTCCCAGGTACCCACGGTGTGTCCTCCTCTCCAGGAAGCCAGACTGACACGGGCAGAAGGTTCTGACGCAGGAGCTCATTACTGTCCACACAGCCACTGAAAACTGTGCCATAAGTGATCGGAGCAGGGGGCAATCCCAAGCCATCGACATTAAATTCGGGATGCAGGAGGATTTCATAGGATAGTTTATGTTCTTAATTATGTTTAGCTGAGGCTAATAATTAAATTTCAGTTTCTTCCCCAGAGCAGATGCCAGGTGGGTTGTGAGGCCAGTGAGCATATATAGAAAATAGAATCAAGAAGAGAGGAAATATTTTAATATATTTACCACAGATAATCCACCAAGTTGCTAATAATCATGCTACAAAGAGTTGGCATTGCCTGTAAACAAATGAGTAAGCGCTCCAAGAATGTTACAGCCCCTCAAGTCAGAAACCCTTGAGGGCGGGTAGGAAGCAGAGTCATTTAGAGTGAAGCAGTTTTGTATAATGGTTAAGCGCTGAGTTCTTTCTTTCACTAACTGCTTGACTTAAGACCAGTTTCTAATACTTCTGAGCCAGTTTCCTGGGATGGGATTTTTACCCCCCCCCCCCCACTCCCTGCACTATAACACCATTAGATTCCAAATAAATTGCAAAAACAAAAACAAACACACAAAAAACCTCAAAACCCCAAACTTTTTCGTTCATTACTTCATTCCCAACGAAGTTAAGAAAAATCCCCAATGCCAAATAGCAATAACGATGAAAGGGGCCATCGGCAGAAACCAAGGGGTGAGTACAGTCGAAATCAAGACGGCTAGGGACTTCCCTGGTGGCGCAGTGGATAAGACTCCGCGCTCCCAGTGCAGGGGGCCCGGGTTCAATCCCTGGCCAGGGAACTAGATCCCACATGCATGCCGCAACTAAGAGTTCATGTGCCGCAACTAAGGAGCCCACATGCTGCAACTAAGGAGCCGGCACAACCAAATAAATAATAAAATAAATAAAATTTTAAAAAAGAAAACAAAACAACCCGGCTGAGCTGTTGTGGAGGTGCCGAGGGCCCGGGCTGGGCTCCCGAGCGGGTGGGAGCTGGCCGGCCCAGCAACTTCGGAAGTGAGCCCAAAGGGGCTGCAGCCTTGGTGACAGGTGGGCCAGCAAATACCTGTCAGCAAGGGGAGTTTAGCAGAAACGCAATTTGTCTCCACAAAGGTTCTAGGTGGAAAAGAGATTCATAAGGATAATAACAATAACGATAATAATCTCCCCTGACAGTTAAAAACATCCTTTCACTTGGGCCCGGAATGAGGTTGAAAGCTAAAGATCCAAAAATATGGCCTAATAAGTTAGAAAAATAACACAACAAAGTAAATCCAAAGCTAGAGATGATATATACACACACATGAACCCACACATTCTTAATGTCTGGGGGAAGTTAGAAGGCACTCCTTTAAAGCAAGAACAGTACAGGCCATGGACTCAAACCGTCTGGATTCAGATTCCAAATCTGCTATTTGCCACCTGTGTGACTTCAGGCACGCTACAAAAGTCAAACAAACAAACAAAAAAACCTCTCTGTCCTTTAGTTTCATCACCTGTAAAATGGAGCAGTGATACTATCTACCTCATGGGTTATTGTGAGGATTACATAAGTGAATATATCTAAAACACTCAGCACCGACATAGCAAATCCTGTATGTGTTCACTGCTAATGTTCCCATTACTGCTTCTGCACACTGTACCAGGGACCTAGATAGCATCTTAGGACAAGGAAAGGTGCCTGATTATTCACATGTGATACGGCCGTTTTTCCAAATCATTCAAAAGTATCTTGAGAAAATTTATTAGAATTAGAATTAATTTAAATGTACTTTATTATTATAGAATTAGTATAAACTTATTGGCATTAATAAGAGGGTTTAGTATAGTGGCTAGCTATAAGAGCGTTACACAAAAGGCACTGACAAGTTAGAAAATTCAATCCAGCAATGTACATTAGAAATATTATCTCAGGGGGCTTCCCTGGGGGCGCAGCGGTTGGGAGTCTGCCTGCCGGTGCAGGGGACGCGGGTTCGAGCCCCGGTCCGGGAAGATCCCACATGCCGCGGAGCAGCTGGGCCCGTGAGCCACAACCACTGAGCCTGCGCATCTGGAGCCTGTGCTCCGCAAAGGGAGGGGCCGCGATAGTGAGAGGCCCGCGCACCGCGATGAAGAGCGGTCCCCGCTCGCCGCAACTGGAGAAAGCCCTCGCACAGAAACGAAGACCCAACACAGCCAAAAAAAAAAAAAAAAAATTATCTCATGACCAAGTCCAGTCTAATCCAGAAATGCAGTTTTACTATGGCAATGATTTTACCTATAGAATTATATTTATGTTTATAAGGTGTCAAGCTTTGGAAAATATGTCTTAGATAATTGTGGGAGTTCATTAAACATGACACAGAGTTAGTGATGGTACCTAATTGTACTTATTATTAATCACCCCAAGATGAAATTAGCTCAGCTGATTCCTTCCTTTTCCTTTCCTTCTACCATTATACTGAAATAGCATATTTTATGCAGCAACATAAAAAGGGATGAATTATGTAAATGTGCTTCATATACTTTCAAAATCTAAGACTCACGGTTGCTCCTCAGCACTTAACCACAATGGAACCCCGCCTCATCAGGTTAGACTTCCTAACTTCTCAAGGTTCTTGCCACACCATAAATTAGCTTATTCACCTAACTATAAGACTATCAATGTATTTCTAGAATCATATTGAAACAGAGCAGGGACCCCACTTTCGGTAACAATATCCCAAGACATATTAAAGATCATATTCTTCAGAATTTAAAAATGAAATAAAATAAAAGAGGATCATTCACAGACAAATGATAGTGTCTCACGAACTAAGGTCTGTGATTAATCCACATTAGTACTGTAAAAAACAAAAACAGACCTAGAGTCTGTCATACAGAGTGAAGTAAGTCAGAAAGAGAAAAACAAATACCGTATGCTAACACATATCTATGGAATCTAAAAAAAAAAAAAAAAAAAAGGTTCTGAAGAACCTAGGGGCAGGACAGGAATAAAGACGCAGAAGTAGAGAATGGACTTGAGGACACAGGGAGGGGGAAGGGTAAGCTGGGACGAAGTGAGAGAGTGGCATGGACATATATACACTACCAAACGTAAAATAGATAGCTAGTGGGAAGCAGCCGCATAGCACAGGGAGATCAGCTCGGTGCTTTGTGACCACCTAGAGGGGTGGGATAGGGAGGGTGGGAGGGAGACACAAGAAGGAGGAGATATGGGGATATATGTATATGTATAGCTGATTCACTTTGTTATAAAGCAGAAACTAACACACCATTGTAAAGCAATTATACTCCTATAAAGATGTTAAAAAAAAGAAGACATTTTAGTGAGGCCATAAGAATAAACTAAAACCACAGAAATAATAACCAAAAAACCCACCTTATAACAGTTTATTCTAATCAAAATTTCACTGATAAACTATATCTACCAAACTCCTAGGTAAACACCTCTGCTGTATAACGTAACTTCACTATATTCGGTAGCACTTATATTGATTACATGGCTAATATTATTAGCAAAGGAATTTCAACATTTTCATCCTTAATTAGAATCTTCAGTTTAAAACTATTAGCCTCTATTATTCATATACGCCCTGCCAAGTTCTGGAATTAATGGATAATTTTCTACTTAGAATGTCATTTCAAGCTTTATTACTTAAGGGCTTATTGTAAGACACAGACCTTTTGAGACCCCTTAAAATTACCAAGTGATTCCAGAACATTAATAAAATTCTGTCCATATTAATACATGCACAGCCTTTTCTCTATAAATAACTTAAAAACATAAAGTAAAATATAAGCCAAAATGCAATTTCTAATATCAATAAATGCAAATGCTAATTATCAGCTTGGACATGATGTTTGCATCTCAGCAACCATCCTAGTCAGTACGGGACTTTATGAATATAATAATGCTAGCATTAAACCTTGCCTGGTTTCAAATTACCACACACAGTACAAACATTTTTGAAAACAGAGGTTTTGTTGACTTGACATGCATATTAGGAATCCGTATTTACCTCACTCAGATCAGCTTTAAAGTGTAAACATATTAATAACACAGTTGCAAGTTGATTTTAAGAGGATCTAATAGCAAAAGCTAATCTCAAAAGACTTAAAAATAAAACTGAGAAACCAATATGCAAAGTTAGTGGTTAAAAAAAAGTATATTAATAGAAATTAATCCTTTGAAAAATAATTATTTCCCCCATACATTTAAATTATTGAAGGGAAAAAGCTTTTGTGGCTAAAGTTGCTTATGTTCGTTTCTTTATAAATCAAGCTATAGTTTAATACCTGTTTCTAGATTCATTTTAAGTATTTTTAATCAATAGTTTATACTCAATAAGAGTATATTAAAAATTGTACAAGGCAGGTAATCTTAAAACAGAAATAAATTATTTCAGATAATTAAAAAGACAAAGGGTGGTAATAACATTTACCATTTGCTTCCTCTTGTATTTTAGCTTGATGATTTATTTGCACTTCTGAAAAAATAAAAGCGAAGTGCAGTTAATGATAGATCTGTCTCATGACATTATAAATGGGAGAAAAAAAAAGTGTGACTTTAACTCTTAAATGGAAGCAAATCCTTGGGTTGATTTTTAACTTACAGGAGGGCATTTGCATTGCCAAGACACACTTTACGCATGCTTCTATTTTCACCATGAGAAATAGCTGGAAATCTGACGCGAAGGGTAAACTACCGAAGGGGACATCCTGGGGGCACCTGGGGATGTCCCGGATGTCAGTTGTACCAAAATCATGTTGTACTTTCTTCTACTGAAGTTGTCATTAATCCTCACCTTGTAGATAAAGTTCGATTTCTAAATGAATTATGCCCTGAGACATAAAGGGAAGCCATCTGAGGAAAAGAAAAAAAAAGAGAGAGAGAGAGAAGAAAACAGGAGAGAAAATTAATTTTTGTTTTTCTCTATTTTTACAATAAGTTTGATTCTGCATTAATTTTGAAAGTTAAAAAGTAATTATAGGAGTAGCTTTTTATAAAGTCAAACACAATCCAATCTACTGTGTACTCATCACGGTGGGAAAATGATACCGTAACTGTGGCTTGAAGAATGAAACGTCTGAACTGCTAGACCTGTTGACCGTCTGCCTCTCAGTCCTCACGCACTAACACTGGTAGATGCAGCCGGGCCCCCAGCGGGTCGCTGTTCATGACGGGGCTGTGACGAGGCCAAGGGCGGGGCTGAGACTCTGAGCCTGACCCCCGGGCTCGGGCGGAGAGTGGCCACCCCTTGGTCTCAAGGAATCTGGCACAGAAAGGTAGGCGCCACCATTTTAGTACATCCTGAGTGGCGTCTCTATCTTGCTTTCACATAGCTTCCTTTAGTAGCTTTTCCTTGGCATCTCCAAAAAGAATCACATTACCTTAAAATTCAGTGCAAATATTCCCACTCTGGGAAATGTGCTTTCAGGGAGTAGCAGCTTCCCTCTAAACAAACCAACTTCCACGTTAGAAGCAACTTGTGCAGAAGGCAGCTGAGCTCAGAAAACCCAGCTTCAGCACTTCCTGGCCTTGTAATGTTACCCTCTGGAAGCTCAGTCTCCTCGACTAGACTACCTGCCTCAGAGCTGTGATGAAGCTGAAAGGCACAGCCTTGTGGAAACCCTGCCTATCCTACTACGTGGTACATGAATGTTGCCATTATCCCACGGTCACCACAGTTACGGTTATCCCACACACCTTCCATCCATCCACCAGGCAACAGACATTCAGGGAGACCCTTCTGTGGGCCAGGTACTCCGCTAAGTGCTGAAGATGCAAGAACAAGAGAGACAAGGAGCCTGAGCAGGAGCTTTCAGTATCAGAGAAGAGATGAACGTGCAAAGGTGTGACTGCGCAAAGTGTCGCACGTGATGTAAGAAATGCTTCCAGGTGTTACAGGAGCAGGAAAGGGGACTGGCCACCTCTGAATGGCCAGAGTGGGGAAGAACAAACACATTTCAACGAAGAGGTGCCGACGGAGCTGAAATTTGGACGGTGAGCAGGTGCTTGACAGCCAGCAAGAGGTCAGGAGGGCGCCGCAGGGAGAGAGAGCAGCATGGTGAGGGCTCGGAGGGAAGACGCTGCAGGGCTGGGGCACAGGAGGCTGCCGGGAAAGACGCGGCGGGCGTGGAGCGGGGGCAGTCGGGGGGGCCGTGGGGGTCACTGACGGGGGGCGAGAACGCCAAGGAGTTCAGAGGCCGAGCTGTGGGACTAATTCAACCACTCTGGCCTTGGAATCCCTGGAGGGTGCTCACAGGTGGGGCTGACAGGGGACTGTGAGCTCACACATTCTCCTCAGCCGTCAGGACCTCTCTTCCCTGCGCCCTTCAAAGGCGAGGAGAGGCCTCATTCCCTTCTGACCGCTCAGCTCACAGTGTCCTTTCTCTTCCCCCTCTAGAATCTAGTAACACAGCATCTATTCTATGCATTGATTTAGCCCCCTAGTCGTGCTATCTTGCTTTGTTTCGGTTTGTGCATCCATCTTTGCAGCTAGACGACTGGCCCCATAGCTTCCTTCACAGGCCAGGACAAAGGAGGTCACCTTTGTGCGTAAGGACACAGGCTCGGGAATGGCGTGGAGTCAGACTGCCCGGCCCATGTTCTTGACCTCTCTAAGCCTCAGTTTCCTCATTTGTAAAGTATAGGTAATAATCATACCTACAGCATAAGGATGCAGGATTAAACATACATATTTAAATTTATCATCTGACACCTGCTGACATGTGATAAATCGTCAAGAAATATCATTACTATTATATTCTCTCATTGCCAAACACAGTACCTTGTACATAGTTGGTGTCACAGCAAATGTAATTCAGGCGATGGTCATCCCCCATCCCCCATCCCCTTTTCAGATGTTCCAGAAAGAAGTAAGCCTTGGAGAGCAAGGTTTGTACCAGAGGACCTGCCTTCCATCCTAGCTGACTGGAGATTAGTTAATCAGATGTTCTCTCTTAATATTTTGACCTAAAAGATACAGCAACTGTGATCCGAGAACGCTGCCCAAGGAGGCTTCACGGTACTGGTACTGGTAAGGCCAGCTGGTACTCCGGAACCCGAGCCAGCTGCAAGCCAAAGAGATGGGTGAGAAGAACGTTCCAGAAGAAGCTGGTCTCCAGAGAGAAGAATGGAGATTTTCAACGAAGAGACACCTTGAAAATTCAAAGAGAGTGATGGGCTGACTGGTGACTTTCTAGTTTACAAAGTTGAGCTTTATTTCTTTCTTTTTTTTTTTTTTAATTTTTTTTTTTTTTTAAAGAAATTCACGTTCTTTTATTTATTTATTTATTTATTTATGACTGTGTTGGGTCTTCGTTTCTGTGTGAGGGCTTTCTCTAGTTGTGGCAAGTGGGGACCACTCTTCATCGCGGTGCGCGGGCCTCTCACCATCGCGGCCTCTCTTGTTGCGGAGCACAGGCTCCAGACGCGCAGGCTCAGTAACTGTGGCTCACGGGCCCAGTTGCTCCGTGGCATGTGGGATCTTCCCAGACCAGGGCTCGAACCCGTGTCCCCTGCATTGGCAGGCAGATTCTCAACCACTGCGCCACCAGGGAAGCCCTTTTTTTTTTTTTTTAATTAATTAATTAATTTATTTATTTATTTTTGGCTGTGTTGGGTCTTCGTTGCTGTGCATGGGCTTTCTCTAGTTGAGGCGAGCGGGGGCCACTCTTGGTTGCGGTGCCCAGGCTTCTCATTGCAGTGGCTTCTCTTGTTGCAGAGCACGGGCTCTAGAGCGCAGGCTCAGTAGTTGTGGCGCACGGGCTTAGTTGCTCTGCGGCATGTGGGATCTTCCTGGGCTAGGGATTCAACCCGTGTCCCCTGCATTGGCAGGCAGGTTCTTAACCACTGTGCCACCAGGGAAACCCTGAGCTTTATTTCTTAAAGCTGGATTCCATGACAGTCACGTTCAAAATTGCCATTTCTAAAATTAGCTTTAATGAACTTCTCATCCTTGCAACCAAACCAGGGTTTATTGACTGACCAACTAACGTTTAAAAAATCATACTCTAGTCTTGTCTTTTGTTCAGTC
The DNA here is from genome assembly GCF_028023285.1 of Balaenoptera ricei. Taxonomy (NCBI): domain Eukaryota; kingdom Metazoa; phylum Chordata; class Mammalia; order Artiodactyla; family Balaenopteridae; genus Balaenoptera; species Balaenoptera ricei. Next base: position 79,068,634 of record NC_082655.1, read on the forward strand.
TACCTATGGAATGTCTCTTCTATGATTTCTCTTCTTTCAGAAACTACTGAACTAAAGCAATACTCTGGCCCTGAAAGCCACAGAGACCTCTGAGCACTAGATATCTACTAAAAATAACTCCCTCTAGATGGCTCCAGGTTTAGATTCCTATACACTTGAAATCATCAAAACTGTTAACTCTTAATTCCCTTCAGTGCCCATCATTTCTATGGGATTTTTTAAAAATTAGTTTTACATTGCCATCAGATCTTTCCTCATGGGCCATTTCTAATGAATAGAACAGGATAGATTTTAGCTGCTTTAGATGAGAGTCATTTGTAGGGCACACGTATTTTCTTCTGCATGTGCCTCTATCTACCTGCCTATGCACGTGTCTGCGCCCATCCTTCAATTTCTACCTCATCATGTGCTGCAGAAGAAGCTGAGTGAACTAGCCAAGGCCAGTCGTTGAGGACTGTGAACCACGTTTTACATCAGGACGTGAACATCCCCCCAAAGCCAGTGAACAGATGGGAGAATTAGAGCAGTGAGCCTGGAGGGAGGCATGGTGATATTAAAGGAACGGAATCAAAAAGCGAACAGCAGGAGCTTGCCTGCCCAAGAACACCATACACATTATGCAGCCGTAGCAAAAGCTCACTTCAATACCCCCAGATCACCAGGGAGTTCCCTTTCACTGGGACAGCTAGGAAACACAAATACAGAAACAAACAAAATTTCTCTAGTCTTTCATGATTAAAGTAGACAGCCATGGAATGTGTTTGTGTGATGTGGCCCTAAGACACGTGGGTTGTTTTTGGTGGAGAGGGGGTATAAGAAGGTGGTAGAGATTAGATTTTGTCTGAGATACACTTCAGTTATGGCAACCACTCACTCATCCTGCAAACAGCAGAAGAAACCTAAATGCTTGTAAGAAGGCTCTGTGTCTCCACCCCCATCCAAAAAATGAGCAAGACGCATCCCTGCACCTCATTCTGTCAGCTTCCACCATCACCACTTGTCACTTTCGTACCAAGGAATGGCTCAAACTGACAAAGAAGAGCACAGAAACCTGCAGCAGCACAAATAACATGCTCAGAATAGCAAGAAATGATTAATAGTGGCCTCTTTCAGGAGAAAAAATCAGTGAAGTTAAATGATTGCTCACTGTCTCATGATAATTTTTATTATTCTCTCTTCCCTATAAAAATAGTATTTTATATTTCTGTACTTTATCAAAATTTCAACATCCTTTCTTATGTATGTAATTTATCATTTCCCCCTCTTTCCCAGAAAGGGAAAATAAAACCACTTGTACATGGGCTGAGCTATTTTGAAAGTAAACAAATATATAAACAATTTCTAATTGACACATCTGAGGATTGTTACAGAGGGAGCTGAGACTAGGTGATCACTAAGGTTTTTTCCAGCCTGGGATTCCACTGTGTTTTTCATTATTCCTACCTTCCTGACACTCCTTCCTTCCTTCCTTCTTTCTTTAAATACTGGCCAAGTCCCTACTTGGTGTAAGAAACCATGCTGAACAATAAAAAAAAAATGTACATGACCCTACCCTTAGGAAGCTTATCATCTAGTACGTGAGACAAACACGTTGACAACGACAGTGGCCGCCGTCCTATGTCAGTACTGCGCAGAGGTCTAAGTAAAGGCTGGATAACTTTCAAGAGAATAAAGACGAGTTCCCTTCTGGTTGGATAAGAGGAGAAAGCTTCATGGCATGGACCGCACTTTACCTTGGGCCTCGAAGGATAAAGATTTCCTCAGTAAGCAGAGGAAAGAATAACCCAAGCTAAGACATGCGAGGTAAGAGAGTATTAACGCCCCTGGAGGATGCCTAGGGAGGGAGCAGAACATACTCTACTGGGGAGAATTGGGAGGGAAGCCCAGAGAGGTTGATGGAGAGGCAGGAGGGATGCATTCATCTTAAGCCTGGCGCCAAGCTTCACACATGGCTGGCCTACGTGTGCAAGCTCCCTTGTCAGTGCAGGTGTGCCATAGAAGGGCGCTGCTTACGTGGTCCCCCCGGTCTTCTCCTGACCCTCTCCACAAGGACGCATTCAGCCCTGAGCTGTGTATGACAGTTTATGCTGTACACATTCGTCAATTTAGCACATACTTCCTGAGCATCTACTATGTTCTGCTGTAGGTTTGTCACATGGACACTGAAGGTCTTTGACTACAACCTTCCAAGGCCATGGACCTTCCTGTGTGATTTTCTTGGAATAACCGCGAGAGCTGGCACCAAGTAGTCAAGCAAGGAAAACGCTTTGTGAATAATAATGGTAGGCTGGGAGGAGGTGACTAGCAGTCTTGCTTCTGTTCAAGAACCTGTTGCATCAGGATGCAGCCCTGCTAGTGCTTGAGGCTGCAGAGATGGAACCATAGAAAACACACCTCCCCTGCAAGACAGTGAAGGCAGAGAGGTCCCCGTGGCGGTTGACCAACCAGTAACTTCAGTTTTTCCAGACTGAGATATCTTGGAGTAGCTCTAACAAAGCGTGTTTTGCCTAAATATCTATACCAGTGGCACAGCAGACTCCTTTTCTTAACTCCTGTGCTAATTCCAAGAGTCACTCTTTGGTACTGTATTAATACTTACAAATGAATATTCAGTGATAATTTTGTTTACACGTCTTAGTGAGATTAAGACATATTTAAACCTTTTAGATTCCATGTTCTAATTTCCAATCCCTTCTTTCATGTGATGTCCCTTAGGGTTTAAGGTGTCTTCACGAACACACGCCCTTCGGTTCCGTTGAACATGCAATTTTAACCTGTTCTATTCCACGGAACGTGGTGGGGCTGAAAGTAAAAACGGAGACCAACTGACCTGACCTCGAGGAAAGTCTTCCGAGAGTTGGAAGAGGCAGGCTGGACAGAAACACAGAAATAGGGCTAGGAAGCACCGGGTTAGCGATACGTGCTTTGGGAAAAGCTTACGGCGAAGCGGCACGTGGCCCAACCCGAGGCTGCAGGGAAGGCTCCAGGCAGAAGGGAGCCCCCTGTTGGTAACTCACAGCAAAGACACCGTGAGGGCCCGCTAGGCTCCAGGCACCGGGGAGGAGCAGGAGCGGGGCGAGCTCAGGTGCAGCAGCAGCAACGGAGAAGGGCGCCGGAGCCGCCCAGGAGCAGAGAGGAACCGAGTCTGCGGCCTCTTGGCCTGGCAGCGGCCCCAGGGTGTGGCCGAGGCCGCCTCCGGGACAGAGAGCCATCCCGAGGGGGGCCGAGGGGGAGGCCGTCCTACCCGCCTCTCCTCGAACGCTTGCCTCGCCGGCCTGCAGGGAGGTGAGCCCTCTTAGTGGCGCAACGGACCCTCTTTCCAACATTAGTAAGAAGGCACTGAGGATTATGTAATGGGGAGCGTGGCCTGGAGCGGGGGTGGCATTCACCTTCGGAAAGTATCCAGGACTTGCTGATGGTCTATGCTGTCCGTAGAGGACACCTTCTCAAGTCTTCTTTCCTTCCATTTTTACACAAAGGAAATGATCTCAACCTTTCTCAAAAAAAAAAAAAAAAAAAAAAAAAGCCTCCTGACTAACAATGAGGCTAGAACACTTTACAAGTGTTGGCTGCGACCTCAGCCCTGGGGACCACTGTGCAGCTGCCCGTCCTCCCTCCTTAGGGCTAAACGCCTTGGGGTCACCCCGCGTATCTGACCATGAATCTGACCATGATTTGGTTTTGTGAAGACAAAGCTGGTCGTTCTGCTGTGCCCTGACAAGTCCAGCCAGGCAGCTGTTTCACGTATCATTTATCTGTATTTAACTTTTCAGTTCCTGCATCCATAAATCTCCTCCTATTTAGAATTGCCACAGTAGGCCTTTATTTCAAATAACCTGCTCGCACACGCTCACGTCAATGCTACTTCCCAAACCAGTCGGGAGGAATGGAAGGCGACACTGGGAAGCTGCCTCGTCCTGAAGCTGAAGAACTTTGCTACTAACTGTCTGCGAATCTAGACTCTTCTAAGTCAAGTGGGTTAATGAATATATTCATAAATGACATTGTTGCTATTTAAAGGTAGATACTAACTTCTTTTAAATGATTTCATTAAAGGTCTACACACACACACGTGTACACAATACCACAAGTTTGATGACAAACAGAAAAGTCTAGAGATACCTAATTTAATGTTAATAAACTTGCAGTAGGTAATACACTCAAATAGTACACTGGATTAAACAGTGCCCCCCCAGATTCATGTGCACTCAGAACCTCAGAATGCGGCCACATTTGGAAACAGCTCTTTGTAGATGTAATTGATTCAGATGAGATCAGACTGGAGCAGGGTCAGCCCTCAGCTCCAGGTCCTCATCAGAATAGGAGGAGAGACTGTGACGACAGAGGCAGAGGCTGGAGCGAGGCAGCTGCAAACCCAGGAGCACCAAGGACTGCGGGCCACACCCAACCAGCAGCAGCGCTAGAAGGGAGTACCCCAGAGACTTCAGGGCCCGGCCTACCTGGATTTCAGACTCCTGGCCTCCAGAACTGTCAGAGAACACAGTTCTGCTGCTTTAAGCCACCAGGTTTATAGTATTTTGTTACAGCATTCATAGGCAACTAATACAAAGAGCAAATAAGAATATTTACTTCAATTCATAGTCAGTTGAATATTTGCCCCATGCAAATGCAAATTTTGCTTGCTCCAAACCTCAAATAGCTAAATCTTATGTGTAAATGGTAGAAATTCAGTGCCATATACTCTATTTTTGCAGAAAAGGCAGAAAAATAAAATCTTCAGGTATAGAAATAAAATAAAGCCATAGGACGCGGGTGTCCAATTGAAGAGGAGATGCGAATCCTCGCAGGGGGCGTCTGCGGTGCACCAAGGAGTCCTCGCCCGGTCGCCGGGCCGTGTATTTCAGCCAAGCCTCTTCCCCCCCTAACCTAGGAAAGGAACGAAACGTTGCTGGGCTTTCTCTCTGCCTCAGTTCGGCTGTGCTGTACATTCTTGTCCGTGGGGAAGCTTCCGGGAGCACGACTGAGACTGCCTTTCCTTCCCCCCGCTGATGTGCGCCTCTGCTGCCTGCGCCCCAGAACTCATGCCCACAACGAGCGCGCCCCGCAGCCCAGCCCGGCCCCTGCGCCCCCGCCACCCGAGGTGTGAGAGGAGGCAGGTGGTCCAGGTCCCGCCCCAGCGCCCGTCTCCGCAGCCTCCTAGGCCGGCGGCTGCCTCGGCGGAAGCTGTCCTGGACCTTTCACGCGCGGAGGGTAAGGCTCTGAGGGCACAGAGGCCACCGCGAGCGGCGTCAGGGCGGTCCGCCTCTGTCGTAGACGGGTCGGCTGAGCCTGAGAGCTATGCCTGGAGCCGCGGCTCTTCTGCTTCTCTCAGCACGTGGGACCTGCCTCGCCTCCGTGTCCACAGATGGGACGGAAGGGGGGCTGCAGCTCACTGTCCTCATCAGGTGCCGTGTGAGTGAGCACCGGCTGCCATTTCTTCGGGACCCACCGCGACGGGCAGAACACCGAAGAGCAGCGTTTGTTACGCCAGGACAGTGCGTACGTGTTACATGACATTTGGTCGCTTAACGTATTTTATAATTAAAATTTTTTCAGCTACAACCCGTTGAAACTAAGTTAAGCTATTACTTCGGTGTCTTCCTTCCAGTCGAGGCCACGCTGGCACAGTACAGACACGCGCTGAGGGGACGCAGGAGGTGATGGCAGCGGGAGGGGCTGGCAGTGGGGCCGCCCCAGAGGCGGCGGTGGTGCAGGCACGACAGCGTGATGAACGAATCCAAACTACGTCCGGGAGATTTCACATTGTAAAGAAATCAGCTGTAACGCAGACGGACCTAGGGGTTATCACGCGAAGTGAAGTAAACCAGAGAAAGACAAATAGCACATGATATCGCTCACATGTGGAATCTAAAAAAGTGATACAGATGAATTTACACACAAAAGACAAACAGACTCACATAGAAAACAAACTCATAGTTACCAAAGGGGAGAGGGGGGAAGAGGGATACATTAGGAGTTTGGAATTAAATTATACGCACTGCTATATATAAAATAGATAACCAATAAGGACCTACTGTACAGCACAGGGAACTCTACTCAATATCTTGTAATAACCTATAATGGAAGAGAATGTAAAAAAAGGATATATATATTTATATATATGTATAACTGAATCACTTTCTGTAAGCCTGAAACTAACACAACATTGTAAATCAACTGTATTTCAATAAAAATTAAAAACAAATATAAAACTAAATACATCAGCTGAGTTAATGCGATAAAGTTTGTCAGAACCTAGGAACCGGAGAAGAAAACCCTAGATGAATCACTCCCTAGCTCCTCTGCCGTGGGGAATGAGTGCAGCTGCCCCAGCCCCCAGGCTGCCCGGTGCGGGGGTGGGAGTGGGCTGGGCTGTGAACGCTGAAGCCGCTTCAGCGCACTTGCCGCTCAGCAGCCGGGGGCGTCGGCGCTGAGTTCTGAGTAAGCTCGGGAGGAGAGACACATTGTTGCCAATCGGGCCGATTCGCTCATGCGAGCGGGCGGACTCTGAGTGGGAACTAAAGGCAGGGCGGGATCAGGACACACAGAGCGGAGCAAGGAAGGGCGACCCCGAGCGGAGAACAGCGCGCTCCGAGGGACAGAGGCAAAGACGTGAAGTCAGGTGGTCTAACTTCACTGAGATCCTGCAGGAGGACAATTAGAGAAGCAAACTGGAGGGGAAATAAATGGAGTCGGCTGGTATAAAGCCTTGAATGGAAAGATCATGAAGTTTGGTTTTGGCTTTGGTAGGCAATGGGGGTTAGTACAGATTTTTGAACAGGAGGATGATGTAGTTCAAACACTGCTTTAGGAACAGGATTTTCCCCACGCTTTTTCTTGAAAAAATTTAGGGCAAAACTATACAATATAATGCTAGAGAATAAAAGTCATAATAGAGCAAAGGAAGAATGAAAGAGGAAGAGACAAGCTAGAGTCCAAATGAAGCTTAGTACCATAAGTACCAGAGTACAGTCAGCTTGGAAGCCGTGAGCGGGGTCGAGGGGCACAGAGAGAACCAGGACGATCAGAAGACGGCTCCGATCCAACAAGGACGCTGACTAGGGTGGAGGAAGTGGCCACAGAGGAGGCGGGATGAATCAAGCGGGAACTCTGAGAAAGCAACTGACGGCACTTAACGCCCAGCCAGGCGAGGAACAGGCGGCGAGCCTGCCCTGGATCCCACCGCTCCATTCATTCACCGCAGCCCCGCAAATCACCCTTGTGTTTGTAGTTTTGGGTGGTATACGGCGAGTATTTTTAGTCGAACTGACTCATTGTCTTTTACCCGCTTTTTGCTTAGTAATTAAAGTTGTAGTGGTTTTGGCATCTCCAAATCTGTCCCCTTGAATTTTCCAGTGCCCCTGTTTATGCCGCATTTCCTGTTGATTATCTATTTGGAAAGAAGGCTGTCCCCGACACTGAGGGTCCAAAATTTCAGAATAGAGCCCAAGGATTCTCACTCCATGTCCACAATAGATTGGGTTTTCATGGAGAAACCTGTCCTGTCTTGGGTCTGGGTCCCCTCCTGGCCC